>NC_048312.1:25444284-25744284 GCF_013100865.1 Trachemys scripta elegans | reverse complement strand
AACAAGTGAAACAAGAACAAGTGAAAAATTTTACCTTAAATATCTTGAGATGGACCTTGCTCATCTCAGCTTTCTAATGACATTGGCTTACATTGTTTGGAAACCAGAGCTTTCATTTGCTCTGCCTGATGTACTGAAGGCAGCAACCTCTGCTCCGTGCTACAATTCTCTTTTTCAGATGTTTCTGAATGACTTGGATTGACAGGGAAATTAACTCCCCCTCCCCCCCCCCCCAAAAATGTTCTCAACCATATGCAGAAGGCATGAAAATGCAGTGGAAGGTGAAGTGTTGGTCTGGTGGCATTTTCCAAGCTATAAACATGGTTCATAAGGCCCATTGATTTCAGTGGAAGTTATGAGCCTAAGTACATTCTACTCAAGAATCTGAGTTTTCCTTTTTTTTTTTCTTTTTTTCTTTTTTTAAGTGAGCCCTCTAGCTGTTATGGTTGCAAAGAAAACTCTGAAAATGTGATGCAGATGTAATTAAAGCAGTGAGATCTGCCTGAATTTGCAGAGAACTTGAAACAATCTCTCTCAGAAGGGTGAACTCTGTTGCCCGTCTCAGCAAGGGGTTAGTTCAGAGGCTCAGTGATGATCATTTGAATGCAGCATTTCACTCGTGATCAAAGTACATAAGAAAGAAGAGATGAACATATTAAGATCTTCCATTGCAATCTACCGTGAATGACAGCCATGAGGGAGTGATGCTTGGGAGAACACTTTTTTTTCTTCCCAGTCAGGAAGGAACCAAGCCCAAGGAGTCCAGCAGAAGGTAAAAGGATCTAGGGTGTGGGCTGAGCAGCCCAAAGAGGACAACCTAAGGCACACGCTTAAGTGCATTGTTGAATCCAGGGTCTAAATCAACAAAACCTCCACTTTTTTATCATCTATTTTTGTGCCATGGTAGTCCCGAGAGCTCCCAACCAACAGCAAGATCCAGTGTACTAGGTGCTATACGAACACATAATAAGAGACACTCCCTGATCTAAAGAGTTTAGTCTCAACAGGCAAGATAAAGGGCAGGAGGGGAAACGGAGGCACAGAGAAGTGAAGTGATTTGCCCAAGGTCACACAGTAGGTCAGTGGACGAGCCAGGAATAGAGCCCAGTGTTCCTCATCCTAGCCATGAGGTCATACTGCGCCTTTGGAGCATTCCTGAATTAACCTGAATCCGAGAGACAATTTCCCATTGCTGCACCAGAGCATCACAGCAAGCAGGGAATGTAGCTGCACGAGGTTCCACTTGCTGCAGAGATTCCTGGGTCTTTATGCGCTGAGCAGATGAGGAGTAAGAAGGTATCCATTTTATCTACTCACTTGTGAACTATAGTAGCACTGTAGGAAAAGATCATTCATTGAAAGTAAGGTTCCAAAGAACAACAGGGCCAAATCCTCAGCTGGGGTAAACTGGGTGAGGGCCAAGGCATCGTTTCCCAGAGTTGATCAGTAGCAGGTGTCTATCCAGGAGTCCGTGGGAACTCTCAGCTGAGTTCTTCACAAGGAGACCTGCAACGTCTCTGCTGCATACCGGGTTGAAGAATAATCCTCTGGAGGGAACACGTTTAGCTGTTCGCTAATGTCTGCATGAAACTGCTCAACTAGGATGACGGGATAAAGCTGTACGAGGGGAAAGATTTACTGCACACTACGGGTATCCATTTAAGCGGAGCTGACAGCTATCCTCATCCTGGATGGGCCTTGATGGATTTGTTACTCACACTGAGAGGCATTTTAAAAGACCTATAAACATATTTAAGCGACCTTGAATTTCATCCGATTGAAATGAAAAACAAGAGGAAAGAGGCCGATTCCTTACAACTGTCTTGCTGAAGCCACCTTTGATTGGATTAATATTAGTTATGGTGTAATGGGCAGTACAGAGCTCTCACTGGTTCCTCAACCGGGCATGAAACAGAGAAAAATCAGCCCAACTAGGGGATCAGGAGATCTGGAATTTCCTAGGCACTGGCTTGAGGAATCCACAAGGAGCTTAAGGTATTTTCTTGGGAAAGGGGAACAGGACTGGCATTGGACACAGGAGCTTGTGATTTGGGCGGTATACCCATTAATTTTGCAGAGGCATAAATGACAGCATGAGATGCAAGGCAATGGAGAATCATGCCCTAAGATTAGTACTAATGTACTTCAGTGATGGGTGATTTAGAATAGGATGGATGGATGGACGGATGGATGATGGATGCGGGGAGGGGGAAAGAAAGAGGAAACTGCCAGGATATCAAAACCAAAATTCCTCTTTAGCATTTTCTTAAATCATAACCGAACTAACTAACATTGGAGAAGCCCCATCAGTGGATTCTCTGAAGATTCTCCTACACCTGAGTGTGAGCTAGATCACACTGCTAGACAGGGTCTTAGCCTAGTCTGAGGCCAGCTGAGTGGGGGAGGCTGCAGCATGCAGAACCTCAAAGCAGAGGCAGGAGGTGGAGGGGTAGTTCATGGACTGAAGCATAGGAAGATGGGTGACTTAAACCAGTCTTAAACAGGACCCTCCCCAGTTCCCATTTTGAAAAATAATGAAGGTCAGCAGGGTATTTATAGAGAAATTTTCAAATATCTACTAGTGTGTACTGCACTACGGTAGAAGCATGAGGTCAGACGCATTGGGTCATGGACTGTGAGACTCAGAAGACCTGTGTGCTAGGCTCTGCTTCTTCTACTTACCTGTTATATGACCTTGGTTAAGTCACATTGCTTCTCTCTTTCCCCTTCCATCATCCATGTGTCTTGTATATTTTGACTGCAAATTCTTCAAGGGCAGGGCCTGTCTCTTAGTATATGTCTATACAGCACCTGGCACAACACCGAACGCTAACATAAAATATTGGAAAATCAGTCTGAGGAGCATTTTTCAGCTCTCTATGCACTGTTTGGGTAGACATACAAGCACTACGTACTATAGAAGTGTAGTCATGGCAGCGCAAGCAGCGGGATGGGCTAGCCAGGGCTGGCTCCAGGCACCAGCCTGGCAAGCAGGTACTTGGGGCGGCTGCTCCAGAGAGGGGCAGCACGTCCAGGTGTTCGGCGGCAATTCGGCGGACGGTCCCTCACTCCCGCTGGGAGCAAAGGACCACCCGCCGAATTGCTGCCGCAGATCGCGATCGCGGCTTTTTTGTTTGTTTTTTTGGCTGCTTGGGGCGGCCAAAACCCTGGAGCCGGCCCTGGGGCTAGCACCTGCGTAAGTACCTAAGGTCTCAGACAGGATTGTAAAGGGGCAGCTAACCCATCCCACTATTCACAGCACAGTGGCTACACTGTTGTTTTATAATGAGCTTGCTTGAGCAAAGCTAAGATGTATATGTCTACCTGAGCTGGTAATTACATCTCCAGTGTAGCTGCACCCTTCGAGATCAATATTGTCATCTGGAGCTGAAGGAGAAATGCAGACTCATGAACTCAAGTCATGGCAGGTAAGTGAATGGAAATGAATGGTTTGTACTAGGAAAATAGGGTATTCTGGGAGGAGGGACATTTTTTGGTATCACTAGATAGTGGGATTCTTTCCTTCAACCCAGACAGAGGATGTTGAGCAGTGGAGTTGCTATTTACCTCCTCATATTATAGCATCCAGCCCTACAGTTTGTTTACTTTTTGTGGATTGATCTAATTTTTTCAAAGCTTTAGGCTCGCAAAATGCATGTGGCATTTGTATGCCTTATTTGTGTGCCATTACCATGCTTGTGTGTGCAAATTGGGTATTTATGGGTACAAATATCCATCAGATGTACAGTTGTGTGTTTATGAGGAGAGATTAAAGAGGCTAGGACTCTTCAGCTTGGAAAAGAGGAGACTAAGGGAGGATATGATAGAGGTATATACAATTATGAGTGATGTGGAGAAGTAGATAAGGAAAAGTTATTTACTTATTCCCATAATACAAGAACTAGGGGTCACCAAAGGAAATTAATAGGCAGCAGGTTTAAAACAAATAAAAGGAAGTTCTTCACACAGCGCACAGTCAACTTGTGGAACTCCTTGCCTGAGGAGGTTGTGAAGGCTAGGACTATAACAGCGTTTAAAAGAGAACTGGATAAATTCATGGAGGTTAAGTCCATTAATGGCTATTAGCCAGGATAGGTACGTAATGGTGTCCCTAGCCTCTGTTTGTCAGAGGGTGGAGATGGATGGCAGGAGAGAGATCACTTGATTATTACCTGTTAGGTTCCCTCCCTCTGGGGCACCTGGCATTGGCCACTGTTGATAGACAGGATACTGGGCTAGATGGACCTTTGGTCTGACCCAGTACAGCTGTTCTTATGTTCTTAACTACTTGATTTGCAATGTAATTTCATTTCCCTAATTTGCAGTAAGTGCACATGCAAATTATCTGTCTATCAATCTATAGTATCTGAGTGCCTTCCATATAAAATCAATAGCAATACTGAACTCCCTAATGGGTAAAGTCTCCTTTTGAGGTATGGGAGTTTGTTTTTTGGCTGGATGGTTGGTTGATTAGTTTGTTTCAGATTTTGTTTTGTTGTGGGGAGGGTGTTTGGATCGAAGGAGGTGTCAGTGCTGTGAGGGTCATTCTTCCTATGGTAGAAAGGCTTTTTTGAAGGAGCAGCATTTCCTAAAGATGGCCAGGCCCTGAATTCACCTGATCTCTGGAAGTTCACTCCCTAGCTGGAACCCCTCCACCAAGAATGCTTTGTTCCCAACTGTTGCACACTTCATCCTAGGCTTTGTGATCGCTCCAGGAGACTGCAAGTGACTCGGTTGTGTTTCTTCTTATGTGGCAGCTCCATTACTTGAGGTTTGCAGTCATGGTAGCCCAATCTGTACGATCCTCTGCTAATCTCCTTGTGGATAAATTCTCCTTTTGAGCCACCCAGGACACCACATCGTCCATCCAAGATCTTCTTTTTCTGCCTTGTATTCTTCTGCCATCAACTTTCCCTTCCAGTGCTCATATACATGCATCGCCCACTATATCTCTTAAAATATGCCTTGCAAATCAAATCTTTCTTCTCATATGATCTCTAATCTGGTTCATAAAAATGAAATGGGGCTCTCATTTCCGTGCCTTTTGGAAATGGTGCTCTGTGGATAATGATGATGCCAGCCAGCCTCTTTGGATGCCAACTTTTAGGCTTTTTAAGTTTTCCCAAGACATGCCTTTAAAATGCCGTTGCAGGGCTGGTATGTGTGAAGCCATTACTGAACCTTGTGGAGTGCCATGAGTCCTTATGGGCATCTTATAAAAAGAACTTCTCCCAGTAGCTGCTTTGGGTGTGTACAAAGATGTCTTGTTTTGGTTTAGATGGCACTATATCCAGAATCAATCTGTAAAGCAGGAGACAAGATAGGCCCCCACACTGCTTTTTTGCATAATGTCTTGTCCTCAAACATTCCAGCCCGGGTAAATCTTTGACATGTGAGACATTTCTGGACATTCTTGCTGCCACCGAACAAGAAAAAATGGTTGGACTTTTGCAATTTCTTTCTTTCTTTCTTTCTTTCTTTCTTTCTTTCTTTCTTTCTTTCTTTCTTTCTTTCTTTCTTTCTTTCTTTCTTTCTTTCTTTCTTGTCCCCTAACTTTTTTCTTCTGCTGCTGCTTCTTCATTCCAGAGTGAATTCAGCTCTGGCTTTCCCAAAGCAATACACTCATTTATCAGGATTGCAAGTTTTTACACATTGGCAGACTCAGTGGCTTTCCATTGGGCTCATGGCTCTCAGCCACCATATGGAATGAGTTGCACATTTTCACTCCTTATCAGAGTTGAAGATGGAAATATTTCCTTGCGTCTTCTCAGAGTTTTCTCAGTTGTACATGCGCAGGACGCTTTTAACCCTTACATGGCTGGTAAGTGGCTGTTGTTATTAAAGGTGAACCTCAACGCTTTTCTAAGCTACTGCGCTGTGTGAGTTCGATTCAGTGGCGTTATAGGCATGTAACAGAGGTGAATCTCTATTGATCTGTCCGCTATCTATCTATGGATCGATCACAGTTCTTTCTCTCACCTGCAGGGTTCTGAGTCTATAGCACAATCACCCAACTCATCAGTGCAGCTAGTTTACGTAATGATAATGGACCAGACTTTCATCTCACTTCCGCGGTTGTAATTGGGGTGTGACTCTCTGAAGCCAGTTGAGTTACCTGCCTTCACACAACAAAAATTGAAAGCAAAAATCTGGCCCTTGGGAATCCCTGGCTGTTGCAAACACAGCGCTCGGGGCTCAGCTCTGGGCAGGTAAGTGAGGGAGATTATAAGATGGTTTTGAATTATTGCTGTGGCTTTCTCCCCCACGTCATGTATGATGGTGTGGAAGGGCACCACACTCGGAGCAGGACCTGGATGTATTCTCTCTCTGTGGGACAGAGGCAAACAGAGTGTGTCTGGGGCATTTTCTTTTGGGAACTGCACCATACTCTTTCTCCCCGTTGGATCCAGCGCATGAGCTGGCATGGGAAGGGACCTGGCCCGTTTTGCGCCTGCACACATTAACCCTGATTCCTATTTATACTAAGGCCCCTTTACCCCACACTGGCAGGGTATTGGGACCTTGCAGTGGGAGTTTAATGTAACATCTCTGAGGGTCCTTTATGAGGCCAGAATGTTGAACAAGAAGCCTGAGTGTGACAGGGCCATGGTGTGATGAGTGCTCTGGGCCTGATGAGCCATTTCAGATAGTTACCTGCAAGTCCTAAGGGCCCAGCCAACCCACAAGCCAAGGTCTAACCAGGCGATCCCAAGGTAGGTGTATAGTCTCCTAATGAAGCATCCACGCCAGCCAGTGTAGCTATCTTGTTGGGGATGCTCCCGGCTATCTGTTCTGACGGACAGCTGCTGGTCCAGCCCATGCCTGCTCCTGCTCAAGCCACGTCCGGTCACCGGGCTGTCCTGACACACGGGATAGCTATCTGAGTTTAGAAGTTAGCCCTTCATTCACTCGCTCTCAGCCAATTTTTACCACCCTCCTGCATGTTGGGGAGCCCCTGGACTGCTTGACTAGCCCCCTTAATTTCAGTGCTAGCTCCATGTTACACCCATTGATTTAGAGTTAAAGCTCCCAGCACTGGTGCACTGTTTACACTGGCACTTTACTGCGCTCAGGGGGTGTTTTTTCACACCCCTGAGTGAGAAAGTTGCAGCGCTGTAAATTGCCAGTGTAGACAAGCCCTTGGCTCCATGTTAGCAAGGCTGGCAGAATTGAGCCACCAGTGGTATCTCCATAGACTCTTCGGCGTGGTTGGAAAAATGTGGTTTGCATGGAAGCTTTTGATGATGGCAGCTCCGTTGTATTTTCATCTTCTACCCCACAGTGTTGCTTTCCCGGAGGCTACCTCCTCCTTGCACTTAGTTTAAGGTAGCAGTCAAGGTAGCCCAATTGTCTCCCCTGGCTCCAAAGAAGTCATAAATTGGTCTGAAGTTGATCAGATGCTTTGGTGGGCAAGGGGCAGAAGCGAGGCTCCAGCCACTGCTCCCGCCAGGGTGAAATAGGAGGTATTCAGAATGTGTTTTCCCGATACGTCTGGATGCAAGGGCCAGAGAAGCTGCACAGGACCCTAAAAGAGGGTCTTATTCCACAGTTAACTCCTGCCTGGATGTGCAGTCCAAGGCAGAACTGAGCCCTAGGTGGACGGTGACAATGATACCATACAGCTATCAGATGGATAGAGGGGTATGCATGGCAATGATAGATGTCAGAGGGAGTTTTTCTGCCTCTAGCGTATAGCAGGTTTGCACATGGGAGGTTTACAGTCAAAGCCCTTCTGACAAGAAAACGAGCTTTTCATTTAAAAATAACCCAAAACGTAAAACCATCGTCCAGCGCTTGGCCTCCCTTAAAGCGTTTCATTCAGCTCACTTTCGATCTCCTAGACCCTGCACCCTTAAATGCACAAAGTTTGCCAGCTGAGGAGATGATTTTGGTAGAGTTCCTAGCCTACAACCGAGGCTTCCTTGCCACTGTAAGCCTAGAAAGCTGCTAGGTTGAGCGGCGTCCAAGCAGGTTCTTCCTGCTGCTCAATGGAAACATTTTCTGTGTGTTTTATATAGGGTTTTTTTTTTTCAGTTCTTTGAATTAAGAGAAGGCTTTGAAAACACATTTTTAAATCCTTCTCTTCATCTTGCAGGGTCTGTTCTTTCTCTCCTAAGTCTGGGCTGCAGCATAGGTATGCAGAGCAGACTAGATCCAGGGCTTTGGCTAATGTGATCCTTTTGGGACATGAAATGGGAAAGTAAGGCCAAAGCTCACTCCAGGCAAGGATTTCAATTTCATTTGAGTCCATTTCAAGGGCCTGCACAGGGTTAGTTTTGCTATTTTTTCCCCCTTTCCAAAATAATGGTAGAGCCATCCAAAGTTGGCTTTACAGAATTATTGGGCTGCCACTGAAAAAAATGAATATCGGAAGTCCTTTCTATTTGCCCGTATCTCTACAGATGAGCTGCCACCACCAACTATCCAGGAGATGAAATCCTTTCTACTGATCCTGCAATTCCAGATTAGACTCCTGAATTGAATTCTGGATTAGGTAGAAACAGGAGCTGGCACAACCAAGTGATGCAGTTATTTATCCTGCGCAGAATAGGGTCTTTGGGGATGACTTTGTCATTCCTTGGTAGAGATCCGGCACATCCTGGAGGCAATGAGCTTGTCACGGGCAACTGAAGGGTGTGAGATCATATGTTACTGGCGGGAGTAAAGGAGGGTCATCAGCTGGCTGATTCAGAGAGCTCTGGTGACTGCTTGAGACCCTGTGTTCCCACTTGCTCACCACTACATTGGTTAGTATCAGTGAGAAAAAGTCAAGGAGCTGCCAAGGGAGTAGAGTGGAATCAGCGATAGCTAATAAGTCATCGGGTCAGATACTGCAGCGGAGCATTGACACCATAGAGAGGGAAAGAAAAGGAAGAGACCTGTATGAGAGCGTATTTGTGTGTGATTCGAGAGAGAGAGAGAGAGGTAGTTCACAGTGACCTATGATTTTAGACAAAACAGCCCCAGAGGAAGATGTCTGGAAAATTACTCTGAGCACTTGCATTTGCAGAGCAGGTGTTTTGGCTTCTCCCAAGACACTTTTGAAAATGTTATGGAAGGAAGGAGCAACATGGGGGGGGTGGGAAACCAGAGGAGCCAAAATGTCCCAGCAGGCCGAGGGAGAAGTTTGAAATCCAAAAACACAGTGGGCCTCGAAGGAGGAAACTTGTCACCAGACTCCAGCGCCGCCTCGTGCCTCTTCACTGCCGGTGGGTGGAAGAAGAGACCGTGCCTTTGTGGTGATTTATGAGAGCAACCACTTCTTGGGCTAATACGCTCCTGAGGCAGGCGAGGCCACAGGGCAGCACTGGAAGTGCTGATTGGCTGACACAAACGTTGTCCATGGAATGCAGGCGGGAAAAACGTAGCACAGACATAAAGCACAGCGATATGTATTAGAAATGTAGAAGTTGCTTTTCCAACTCAGACTACCGGTCTTTGTGACCCAGCATCCTACTTCCAGGGACAGTCAGGACACAATCACCCATGAGAGATGACCCGTCCTCTACACGCACACAATTACAGAGCTGGCCAGCTGCACATCGCTATTCTGTCTACCTACATGGCCCTGTTCCCTGGCCGTATCACCTCAAAAGCATTAACGGATTGTATCTTCACATCACCCTGTGGGGTAGGGAGGTGCTGTCTCCAGATGGGGAACTAAGGCTCTGTCTACATGGCCCTGGAGTTTAGACTATGGGGGTGTGAACCGCAGCGCACACTAGCGTGCTCTGCTGTATGGATGTTGCTAGTGCGACAAAAGGTACCTAGTTTTCATGAATGTAATCCTCTTTCAGACAGGACTATGTTAACATGCACTAGGTACCGTGTAGTTTGCACCAGCAGTATCCACAAGGGGGAGGTACAGCAGAGCATGCTAGAGCGCTGGGCAGGTCACAACCCCATAGTCTAAACTGCAGGGCCCTGAGACACAGGGCAGACTTGTCCAGGGTCACCCAAGAACTTGGGAGCTGAGCCAGGAAGTGAATCTAAGCTTCTGGAAATGCAGGCCGGTGCCCTGTCTACTAGACCCGTGTTTATCAACCTTTTGACGCCAGGGACCGGCTTGCTGCCTTCCTACACTGTGTCATGAAGATCTGTCCCGGTCATTGAGAAAAACTGCACTAGACCACCCTTCCTACCCCATTGGGCAAAGAAACAAAATCTCTTCCCAGCCTCCACAGGTGATCATCTTATGTCCCAAAACATAAGATTTCATATCTCCATTTCTGGAGGTATACCAAGGTACAAAGCAGTAGGAAAGCCACCAGCCTCTACAGGCATGAATTGGCTACCTCATAGGTAATCCCCTTTCATGGTCTGCCTGGTGGGGAGAAGTGCTTTGGTGTTGACTTTGAAGCCACCAATGTCTTTCCAAGTTGTGATAGGCTCAGTTGCCTCCCCAGACGGTAGGCAGAGCTCTCAGCTGTAGATTCCATCAGGATCCCGACCTGCAATTAAACAGGGCTTTTCACTTTAAGGAAATTTTCCACACTTTTTTCCACTTGTAAAAGCATCCAACCGTGGAAGGATTGGTGAGAAAGAGGAGCGTGTCGCCTTTAGGTTATGGGTTTGAATCCAGCCATGGCTGCTAAAGACAAACATTGTTCTAATGCCCATATGGTGATTTTGCCGACACACTGCATTTTTACCACAATGCTACCTTCCTCCCCTTATATTCACCTAAGGCTTGATTTTCAGAGGTGCTGAGCAACTCTGAGTCTTGTTGACGTGTGTTGTAAATTGATGACTGCAAAAGGTTCAGGACAATGGAGAATCAGACCCTAAAGACTGAAGTTATTCTATAGACTGTATGTCAACATTCCTGCCGCTTTCCCTATTGAACTGCTCTTCATGGTCACCGAAGACTGGAAATCAGCAAAAAAAATAAAAATAAAAAGTGTACTTTTTTGTGACAGTGTCAAAATGGTATTTTCTTTCTCTCAATTCACTTTTCTCAGTGGAAGAAAGCTTTGTCCATATTTTCCCAGGGTCAGAGCCCGTCCTTTTTAACCACTCATTTCCCCCCACTCCTCCTCCCCCCCCCATAAAACAATGAAAAAACCCAACCTGTAGAAGGCAGCTCCTTCCCTTACTCTTGCATGTCCAAATATTTTGTTTTAAGGGCTCAGGAGCATACGAATTATTTTAAACTTGTGGGAAAAAACAGGCTGGAGATTTTTCTCTTGTTGCTAAACCCTTGAGTCCCAATCCAGCAAAGCATGAGCACGTGCTTAACCTTAAGTGCACTGAGAATTCATATTGAGTTCAATGGGATCATCCAAATGCTTAAAGTTAGGCATGTGTTTAAGTGTTTTGCTAACTTGGGCCTTGTATGATGGAAATGTCTCTAAGGCTACTCTCTGGGTGAGGCCAGCCAGTTCTCCTGAATTATACAGGCTCTCTGTCTCTCTCATGTGCCTAGCCAAGCACAGAGAAACTGTGGAGTTTGGCAGCCTCCTTTGATCTTGCCTGACCAAGCCCAAGTCTGATGGGGAAATTCCATACCCTGTGCTCCCTTTCCAACATGCTTGCCAACTTCCGCAGATGTTGGTTCGGTTGGGATTTTCTCTCTCCGTGGTGTGTGTGTGTGGGAAGATGGGGGGTAGTTTCAGTGGTGGGCCAGGGCTGGGGGCTAACATGAATGGCATGCTTCTGTGAAAGGCAATCTATTTCCAACTGATAAAAGGAAATACTTTTCTTTACACAAAGCACAGTTAACCTATGGAACTTGCTGCCACAAGATATTAAGCTGAGCAGGATTTAAAGCTGGATTAAACCTTTCCATGGATAATGAGAAGATCCTTGGTTGCATTACACAAAAATAATGAAAAGATCGCCCCTGTCCCAAAGGACTTACAACCCAGGGACAGTTGCACCCAGGGCCGCTCCAGGGTTTTGGCCGCCCCAAGCAGCCAAAAAAAAAAAGCCACGATCGCGATCTGCGGCGGCAATTCGGCGGGAGGTCCTTTGCTCCGAGCAGGAGTGAGGGACCGTCCGCTGAATTGCCACCGAACAGCTGGACGTGCCGACCCTCTCCGAAGTGGCCGCCCCAAGCACCTGCTTGGTAAGCTGGTGCCTGGAGCCGGCCCTGGTTGCACCATGGATACATTTGCCCTAAATCCTGAGCCGAGCCTATTCAGTTACAGTAGGAAACAATTTTTCCTGATGAGGGGCTTTATCAGATGCCCATTGAAATCAATGGAGGGATAGCGATTGACTTCAATGGCCACTACGTTAGGCCCTGAGTGTCTATTCCAGGGGTTCTCAAACTTTTCTACTGGTGACCCCTTTCACATAGCAAGCCTCTGAGTGCGACCCCCCCTTATCAATTAAAAACACTTTAAAATATATTTAACACCATTATAAATGCTGGCAGCAAATCAGGGCTTGGGATGGAGGCTGACAGCTCGCGACGCCCCATGTAATTACCTTGCGACCCCTGAGGGGTCCCGACCCCCAGTTTGAGAACCCCTGGTGTATTGTTTGTCAAATGGTGGAGAGAATCACCCAAGAGGTAAATCTCCAGCGGCTCAGTTTCCCTTTGCAGGCAGGTATAGTTCTTGCTATTTGTGTTGGACATGAGCATGTAGAAGTTTGTATATTTATTTTCACTCTCACTGCCATGCAGCATTGTAATTCCATGATTGATAGCAGGGGAAACCAGTTGATAGTCCCATGCCAGAGCTGGGATGTTGTCAGTAAAATGTAGGTTTAAGTTGTATGGCTTTAATTGTTACTTTATGTAATTTATTGATGTATGTATTTGTTTTAAAAAAATGAAAGTACCATCCACATCAGACACACGCCTGGTGTATGGAACTGCCATTGAATTCGGTGACAACTGGGTGGCCGTGTCTGGTGGCAGAAACTGATCTCTCTGTTGCTCCACCTCTTTATTGTCTATCTAGTTAGTTAGGAACCCAAATCCCTTCAATTTGCAGGCCTAACTCCTGTGAGCTCTTTAGTAAACTCCAGCCTTATATTGCACTCATCACAGTGTTATTTGAGTGCCTGAGTTGCCATGATAAGTGAGCATGGCAGCTGATCCCCTCACTGAGTGTGGTGTCCAGGAGTATTGACTGTGATATTCTCCCTTCGCTATGGGCTAAATCCGGGTCCTGCTGAAATCGATAGCAAAACTCCTGCTGACTGCAAGGAAAGCTGGATTTGATCCTATTAATAACGATGGGTTTCTCCACGCAGAGGGAGCGTGCACAGTATCGGGGGGCCAAGATCTACCATGTGGCTCAGCAAACAGCATTCAGCCCTAAAAGAGTAATGAAACATCGTGGAGCTCTGCATGATTCTGCAGGTCTCTGGTATCGGAGGGCTGCCAGCGTGCTGCTGAGTGCTCCCATGGCCTGAGTAAGAACATATCTGCATCACATGGTGGTGGGTTGGTGCAAGTTCTTTATCAGTTTGCTGGTGATGTTAATGTTTGTGGGAGTGCAGGGTTCATAGCCTTGGGGCTGGAGCCAGGTATAGCATGTGGAGATGCTGCACAGGCTTCCCCCAGAACAGCTCTGCTGGTCCCTCTCAACCCCAATCCATAGCGCTCCCTGCTATTCCAATCTCGGGCCTCTCGGAAGTGGCAAACTGAGCCCACATCACGTGGTGTAGGTATGAGGTACACAGCATTCCACACACAAAAGGAAGAGCAGGACACCGCTGCCAGAGGCCATTTCCACTTGTCATCAATCCTGCTGGGACTCAGATCTCAGAATCCAGCTGTGAAAGGCAGTTCTTGAAAAGGACTTCAGGCCCAAACACATGTCCCCATCCAACTCAGCTTATCACCTCCCCCTCTTCCTGTCTCTTTCAATCTACCCCCACCCCACCGCGTCGCCATCATTCTTTCTATATAAAAATGGCTAACTCTTTCTTAGATGTATTTATATTATTTGCTTCAATGGCCTTCTTGGCAGCTTACTTCATAGTTTTACTGCCTTGTCAAAGAATTGCTGCAGCTGGAATTCCCTCTTTGCTAATGGTTAGATTGTGTCCCCCCAGCATTTGAATCTCGCCACCCCCCCACCTCCCCAACACTAGTGTGAGCAATTTATCTTGTTCTCCTTCATTCAATCCCTTCCTAATTTGGAAAACTTCTGTTCAGCTCTCCTTAGAGTCTCCTTAGAACCTGGAATCATCCCAGTTGCCCCTCTCCTCTGGGCAGTAATATCCTTCTTGTGACCACAAGTGAATGCAGGCATTATTTTAGATGTGGTCTAACCTGTGGCTTGCACAGTAATACAGTAACTATATCCCCTCTTTTGGTTTCCATCCGATCCCTTGGTTGAGGCAGCCGCAATATCCTAGTTTCTTTCTTTTCTTCCTTATCTTTTTTTTTTCCCCCACTGCAGCCATAGACAGAGCTGAAGGCATCAAAAGATTTTTGTGATTTATTAAAAGACTTTATCCCTTCCTTTTCTTTCTGCTCCCTTTGTCCTAATGTGCTGGCTTCTCAATGCAACCTTGAAAGTTATTCTGATGCCTTATCATATGGATGTCAGATGTATGTACTTTTGCTTGTCCTGGGAAGAGTGATTGCTGACCAGGAATGACAAATATCTTATTATTTGACTACACGTGGGATTTTGAAGAAGGGTAGAACACAAAGGAGCATTGTGGTAACCCTCTCCTTGAGCAAGAACAGGAGTACGAGCCATGGATCGATCTATCTAATCTATCTATCGATTCCCATACACCCTATCTCTCCTCATACACCCTGTCTGTCTGTCTATCTACTATCTATCTATCTACTCTTTTGCAAAATTTGACATTTCAAAATTTCATAAAAATCGCAGCCAGTTCTCTAGTTGGTATTAAATGGCAGTGGGAGAAGATTTCATCTATTTGTCCCCGATTTGTTTTTCACATTTGGAGAGTTCAGAATTCAGAATGGCCTAAAAACTGCAAAATTCAAAACAAAAATCTAGCAGCGCCTTTCCAAGTTGCAATTTGTGAAACAGACAGAATGGAGTCGTTCGGACTTTTCAGCAGCGTTCGCCACTGTGAGTTCTTACGCCACTCCTCCACTGCTGTCCATTTCTCCAGTGTTAACAAAGCAGGCCCTTGACGCCATCGCTCAAGTTGAAAAGCAAAGATGCTCGTACATTTCCTATCCACTCTCCCGCTGAGAGAATTATTTCCTTCTTTGAATCTATTAAAAATGTTTTTATTGCTACTCATCTGATCATAGCCTGAGACTACTGTGCCTCATTTTCTGTCTACCCTGCACACTCCTTATGACAGTGTATAGAGTACTCTTAGTGGCATTTCTAAAACACCTAAACAGATTAGGTGCCTAAATCCTATTGAAATCAACAGGCGTTATACAGTACTCTTAACGCAGATACTTTTTAATATCCCACTAGGCACCTATCTGCATCTTTAGGTGCCCAAATACCTTTGAAAATCGGTCCCTCAGGCACCCAAATTGCACTGAATTTCAGTGGGTGTTGGGTGCCTAACTCCCTTAGATCCCTTTGAAAATCCCAGTCAAAATCTACATCGTTCTGAATCAGGCTGTTACTCATTGCTTGCTACGTCTTAAAACACAAGCCATCTATTTGGTATCATCAGCCAGCTTTGATATCCTACAGGCGGCGTTTCTGCCCAAGTCATTTACTTATGTGATAACTGACAGGTCCAAAGTTAGATCCTGGGAGTGTCCCCATAGTTATTTTCGTCCAGCTAGAAAAGCTCCCTCTTCTTATCTCTTGTCCCCAACAATCTAACCAAGTAATTTATTCCTACCAGCTAGAAAGGAAGAGAGAGGGGGACTGATGTTTGTTGTTTTAAAATCTTGGGAGGTGCTCAGATATTAAGTGATGGATGCCGTATCAGAACCTAGATAGATAGATGGTCCCAGTTTCTTCAGACAGTTTTCTATCCCACAGTCTATTTGACCCTGTATTCTATTTCTCTCTCACTAAGCTGATAATCTTTGTTGTGGAAGGTTATCAAGTGATTTCTGACAATCTAGTAACTATAGAACATCTATGAACTTTTCCCTCAGGCTTCATGGCAGCAATATCTCCGAAGAACTCCTACTAAAGCAAGGCCTGCTCTTCATAAATCACACACACATATTGGTTGTCTCTTAATCAATCTTTTCCAGGTGTTCCCTCACTAAACCCTGATTGTTTGGAAGGCTTTCCTTGCAATGCGGATTTTTAACTGGTCAGTAATGGCTTGCGGTGCTCCAAGTCTTTGACTTTACTTTGCATGATAGTGTCTTGTTTGCCGCTTGCCTGTCCACAGAAATCTGAACTGTCCTCAGAGAACTTGTTACAATATGTGATTATAACTCCTGGTTGGATGTCATTATGGATTCTCTACCTCAATATCTGACCACCTGAAAAGAATCTAGACTGTTTCTTTATTCACAAATCTTTTCAATTTTTTTCTTAGCACTCGTAACTCCTCCTTCCCTATCATCAAGTACCAGGAAATAGATGTACTCTTTCTTGAGTAGCTATCCATTGGGAACAGCCTTCAGGGCTGGTCAAAAATTTTACATTGAAACTTATTTTCCCCAATAGAAATCTGAGTTTTTGACTACATGATAATTTTCACAGAAAGTATCTGTTATCCTCAAAAGTAAAATAAAATTAAAATAAAAAATTGATATTTCATCAGTGAATCAACCCCTCCTCCCCCCAAATGTGACAATTTCTTAGCTTTCAGGAGTTTTTGAATGAAAATTTTTGAATTTCCATTACTTTTATTTGTGTGTGTGTGTGTGTGTTTCATTAAAAAATTTTTTTTCTCTTTTTGTCTAAATTTTCTATGGGCAAGAAAAAATTTCTGACCAGTTCTATCTACATTTTCATAAAGATAGAAGTAAAATAATTGTTTAACAATTACTTTGTTCCCATATCCAATTCACCACTATTGTATACCATATTTCTCTATCTTCTGTTATTTTTGAGGAACCTTTTAATGTCAGTTGAAATATTGTCTGCAGCTTGACAATCATTTGTTCCCTTTTGTCCCTCTCCTTATTACTCTTAGTTAATCTGGTTTATTTTTCTAGATTTCTAGTCTCACAACCTCTTTTTCATCATATTAGCAACCAGTTTACTGGTTTCAACAGAGTGGAGATTTTTCCTCTCTTTCTTAAACACTTTTGCTCATCTCTCTGCAATAGGGATAAATGACAAGAATCCAAAACCTTTCAACAGTATCAACTACCCAGTCATCAAGTCATTCTTAAGACACTGATAATGAACCAATAATTAACTGGAAACATCCCACAAACTAGAGCTGGTCAGAAAATGTTTTTCCTCCCCATAGAATATTTAGGGGGTTTGTTGAAAAATCAAAAAATGAATTATTTCAGCCAAAACCAAAATATTTCAGCTAAAAATAATTTGATTCAGAAATGCCACTGCAGTGCCTGTTGGGAGTTGTAGTTTGGGTGCTTTGTAATCCTATTTTCTTCTTTAGACCAGTCTTCCTGGTTGGACTACATGTCTTGTGGCTTACCACAGTCTCCCCTCTTGATGAGGGTACAGAGTGCATCATGGGAATCCCATAGCCACGTTGCATCATGCGAGGTTAAGTCTAGCTGTGGATCCCAGCCCACTGAGGAGAATGGACCATGAGACAGCTGAAAAAACAGTTTTCTGTGTGATAGCAAAGTAATAAATTATCATAAACTGGAAGATTGCTCGCGGTATGTAAAACTTGGACACGAATTCAAAATAGAATCTCCAGATCCGGCTAAATTGCTTCCTCAGTTTCTGAGGGCTGGTCTACACTGGGGGGGTGGGGGGAGATTCGATCCAAGATACGCAACTTCAGCTACGCGAATAGCGTAGCTGAAGTCGAAGTATCTTGAATCGAATTACCTGGGGTTGAGACGGCGCGGGATCGACGGCCGCGGCTCCTCCATCGACTGCGCTACCGTCGCTCGCTTGGTGGAGTTCCGGAGTCAACGGTGAGCGCGTTCAGGGATCGATATATTGCGTCTTAACGAGACGCAATATATCGATCCCGGATAAATCGATTGCTACCTGTCGATACGGCGTGTAGTGAAGACGTACCCTGAGTTACTGAAACATGCACACAAAAAATCCTTTTTCTGTATGATAATCAAAAAATTATCCCAGTAAGACTTGTCTGTATCTAATGAACCAAGGGTGTAACAGACCACTGACAAAAATCTTTTTTCTTTCTAGAACGGGTCAAAAGAGGGGGAAATGGTGGTTGTTGTGTTTTGCTTAATTATTTTTTTCTTATCTCTCTTCTGTTCTTTAATTTGAAATTTCAAGATTTGAAATTTTTCCCCAGATGACTCATCGGTCAGAAAATGAGGAGAAAAAAATCACAAAAAATGTCATCAAATGCATTCTCTCCCCCACCTTTGAATTTCAAATTTCAATATTCAGATTTGTCAGTGTTTCAGATGTTAAAATATGAACCGGCTACCCTTCTGTGCTTCCTTCCTTTGCGGCTCTTGTTTCTCTCTCCTTCCTAATTAGTGGTTTGGTGGAGAAAAAGAGTGGAAAGAAAATAATATAAAAATAAGGGGGCCTGGGGGAGATCTTGTAATCAGGCACCAACACCAGGCCCTTTGTTTTGCTGAAATTGGATTTGAGGTATAGGTTATTGCCACTAGTTTCTCACCTGTGTTCAAATCCTAATTTTTGGTCATTGGAGAAAATGATTTCATTTCCAGAAGTTCAACCTAAGGTATTTATGTGGCCTTGTAGCGGGGTGGCCTGGCTTCCAGGCGCCCCAGGAAGCGATGAGCCAGAAAAGCCGCCAGAGTGGGCGGAGCCACCGCGGCCTGTCCCCGCCCCCCGGAAGTCAAGGGGCGGGACAGGAAGTATAAAGGCCAGGCCCCAGCGCTCAGTAGCTGGCCGGCAGCGGGAGAGGACAGACGCTGGTGCCCGAGCTCCCGTGGACCTGAGCCTGCCGAGAGCCCGGTACCCTGAGGAGGACTGGTCGAGCCTGGCGAGAGCCCGGTACCCTGAGGAGGACTGGCCGAGCCTGGCGAGAGCCCGGTATCCTGAGGAGCGGTCTGAGCTTCCCCCCGCCGAGGGCCCAGAGGGAGCGACAGACCTACCTGGTGCTCGGGGCCCGGAGGAGCCCATGATCTGCGACCCAGCAGACGGACCTCAGGAGGAGCAGGTACCCATGGAGGAGGAGATGGGAAGTGGCCCGGGGATAGCAGACCCCGAACCCATGTCAGTGTGTTGCGGTCAGGATCCCCACTGACTGCGCGGCAGACGAACTGCTGCGGATAGGGCCCCGGGCTGGAACACAGTGGAGTGGGTGGGCCTGTGTTCCCCCCTGCAACCCCGCGCCGGGTGGCGGTCTCTCCTCCTCCTTGTCCAAGGAGCCTGGGCCCCTGACTGACTATTGGTGTGCAGCCCCGCCCTGACCCAGGGCTGGAGCTGTTAATTGTGTGCTCAGCCCCTGCACAAGGGGCCTGGGCTCAGAACTGTTAATTGTCTGCTCAGCCCCTGCATCGGGGCCTGAGCTCAGAACTGTTAATTGTCTGCTCAGCCCCTGCATCGGGGCCTGAGCTCAGAACTGTTAATTGTCTGCTCAGCCCCTGCACAAGGGCCTGAGCTCAGAACTGTTATTCGCTTTGTAGCGGGGCGGCCTGGCTTCCAGGGGCCCCAGGAAGGGACGAGCCCCACCCCAGAACTACTACAGGCCTTCATCATTATAATATATGAGAACCTTACAGTCTTTTTATTGTATCCACACAACACATCTATGAAGTACTATTATTCCCATTTTACAGTTGAGGACTAAGACTCAGAGAGGCTAAGTGACTTGATTAAGGTCATGCAGGGAGTTGGTGCCAGTGCTGGGAACTGAACCTGGGTTTCCCAAGTCCTGAACCATCACCAATTGCCCAGGCTATGGCACAATTGTCATTCTGAAGCTGCCCAAGAGGGTCTGCCCTACTTAAACCCTCAAAATGGAGCTTAGGGGGTAGACCGTCAGCTGCCAGTGATTTCAATGGAGCTATTCACACAAGCACAGTGTTCTGCCCCTGGGTGTGGCCTAAGCCTTCAGTGAGAGTCGGTCACCTCGAACAGTGTTGTCAATATTCAGTGTTCTTAAAGCCTCAGCTCCTGGAGTCATGTGAATACATGAGGCTCTCAGCTTTGGTTTCAATAAAAACATTTCTAGCCCTTATGGTTGCAGAGACAAGCCTGCAAATGTGATTGGATTGTCTCTTACTGGCTCAAAACCCAGACGGCAAATAAAAAGCATTAAAAAGATATTATTTATTATCATGTTAAACCTCTTGATTTTTAAGCCAATCTCATCATTTTGGGGATACTGCTTAACTTCCTTAGGTTACGTTGATATTCGCAGCCTCAGTGCCCTGGACAGTGTCAAAAACCATTCCTGGCATGTCTTTGATTTTCTTTTACAAACAGGAGCAGGGAAACAGTCCAGGTCTTCCCCGCCTTCATCCCCACAAACCTTCCCCTAGCTCTGTTCAGGCTGAAGAACCACTGTTCCAATGGGATAACTTGCTGCAGGACAGATCCTGTCAGCATTATCCAGGCTTCCCCTAGTCTTCTTCTGGGCCTAGTTGTGAGAGACTGCCTCTTTGAACACTGATGGTTGATTAGTAAAACAAGTCCAGCTCCTACTAGCCATTCTCACACCTGATGGAGGGTGAGCTCTTAGAGTGGGACATCTCTCCCTTTTTCAAATGTTATTGGCTTTTATTTGAATTGTAGTAGCACTAGGGACCCAAATCATGGATCAGGGCCCCGTCTCCTAGGTGCTGTACAAACACAGAACAAAGAGATGGTCCCAGCCCCAAAGATATTACGGTGCAGGCGTACTAAATCTCAGGGGAGGTGCAAGCTGTGAGTGGAGGGGATTAGTTATTAAGAGAAAAGCTTCACTGTATTTTAAAACATCAATAAAAGCAAACCAAATCCTCTTTAGAAGGACTGAAGTTTTAATTTAGGTGGAAATGGGGCTGCCCAGAGTTTCCAATGGTTGTTAAAATGTCTTATGGGTTTTAGGTTGATTTTTTTTTTCCGCATAAGTAAGTGTATTTTAATGATACCCTATTTAGAGTTTCTAATCTCGGCCCACTACACACTTGGCACGTTGTTAGTGACCCCTCTGGCTGAGTAAAGGTTTGTGTTGGTAGGTTCTGCAGAGAGTTGTATAGACTCCCGGATATCTCTGACGGACAAAGGCGTCTTGAAAATTACTATGATAATTTATATGGGGCCTGGTTTTCGGAAGAGCTGAGCACCCACAGATCCATTTGTTGCAGAGCCCTTTGACTGAACAGTTTTCCATCAAAAAAAGACATTTTGTCAAAATTTGAACATTTTGTGGGAGCATGTCAATTTCAACTATAGTTTGACTCTCTCATTTTGTTTTGATAATCTTGAAATGTTTTGTTTCAAGAAGATAATGTTTTATTTCAACTTTATCATTATAATTATATTATATTATATTATATTTTATATTGTCACAGGGTGAGGTGAGATGGGCCTCGCCCCACCGGAGAGACAATTTCTTTTTAAGGATCCAAGTTTCGCCTGGGATGGAAATTCCAGTTTCTCACCAGCTCTTATCTGTAGCCGGTGGCAGCCCAGCACCTCTGGAAGCATGTTGGATCCTGGACAGAGTGCAGAAAAGTTGTGCTCCTTGCCCTTTTTACATTCTGTTGGCCCAGTCCTGGAAACACTGCTCTGGATAGAATGGGACTACTCATAGTACTCAAGTCAGCAAAAGAAGAAAGGGAGAGGAGAACAAAGATCACAACTGGAGCTGGGTAGTTCCTGGCTGGAAATTCCATTTTGCGGAGAATTTTGAGATTTCTAAATTTGGTCTCATTCCAATTCAGAACTAACCCCCCCAGTTTCAGAATTCTCAGTGAAACAGAATCCTATTCTCTGCCCAGCTCTCCTGGGAGCCTCTGGGGCAGCCCGCCCTGCAGTCCTTTTCAGTGTCAACACACTGGCAAATTCCGACCAAAAAAAAAAATGTTTGGATGAAATTTCCCTCACCAGCTCTAATTACAATGAAGATCACAGGGTTGCTTGGCTAGCTACATGCTCATTTTGTTGGTAAAGGCAAAGTCAAGGGAGTGTCCCTCGTAGTGAGGAGATGAGTGGCTCTAGGGCAGCAAACGGAACAAGGAGATCCGTGAGAGGAAGCAAGAGGCAGCAGAGACAAATTGGAGAAGGATGAAAACATTCTTTGGTTGACATGGAGGAGCTTCTCCCCCTACATGCCCTAGAGTGAAATAAGCCTTTAGAACCTAAGTGTGGATGACTATTTTGCTGCCCGTGAACATCTCTATATTGCTATGTGTCTGATCACTCTGTAATTGCCATCTTCCACCAGCTATTGCCCTGCTGTGTCTTTCTTGTTTTATTCTGAATTCCAGCTGCTATGTCGTATGGGTGAGGGGAGCTCTAATCCTGGACAAAAGTCTAACAAACTTTTGGGGACAGTTTCTTGCAATCATGCATGTGATATTTTTAAATAGCATCTGTGCTTAAAATATTGCGGTGGCCGGAGGAACAGCTTTGTGTAAGCCATGAGCCAAACCCCTTAAAGTCACTGGCAAGACGCCCATCAACTTCAGTTGCCTTTGGATTAAGTCCTCAATTAGATAAACTTTGTGCTTCCATCAGTCTTTCCTCACATAATATTTACCTCTGATCAGAAGCCCATTCAAATCATGGGAATTTTGCCATTGACTTCAAGAGTTTGGATCAGGCCCAAAGTACTTGTAGTTCCTTGCTTCAGGAAAAAGGAAGCAAACAAGAACTACAGTATTAAAGGATCAGAAGAAGGGCTAAAGATAAAGTGTTGGTATCATGGGGTCTCAAACTTTTGTCCTGGAAATTATGTCCTGTTGCTGTTCTTAGGAGGATTGCCGTTTTTAGGAATTGGAAGACTCACTTGCTGTACTAGAAGGTCTGTGTGATATTGTCATCTCAGAACAAGTTGTTCACACTCTATTCTTCCATCCCAATGGGACCCATTCTTGGGATCAACCTGTATGCAGCGGTGGTTGAAAAAAGGTTTCCATTTTTTTGTGAACATTTTCACAACTATTTCAGGTTGGTTTGTTTGTTTTACTGCAATTCAAAATTTTGGCAAACCATATCATCAACATTTTGAAATTTTCAACCACCTCAACTTGTATGTCTCGTTTGCTATGCTGGAGGGTAGAAATGTGAAAGGGGTGAAATATCTCCTTTGTCTTTGTGCTGTACCTCATGAAACGTTTGCCCACATCTCCAGAGTTGCTATGACTCCTGGCTAATTGGTTTCTATTAGCTCCTGAATTTTTACCAGATCTGGTTGGAAATATTTGATGAAAAGAAAATTTTCAATGAGAAACAAAAATGAAAAAATACAAAAGTTTTCTCCAAACTACTCCCCTTTCTCCACCACCTCAGTTTTCTGACCAGCTCTGATTCTAATTCTGACCACTCTGTTGGCATTTCTGCATCTTTGTTGTTCTTAACAGTATATTCATGTGAAGGCAGCGTCTGGTCTCTCTCTGCACATGGTTGGAAAATCCAGCTACACCTGGTAGCAGGGAGTGTGTTTTGGCACAGGAGTACAGGTGTATGTAGATTGCAGATGAGCATCTGTATTGTGAGTTCCATGTACTGAGCTATACAGAGGAAGGCATTTGCAGTGCACTACAGCAGGTTTTATTAGGCTACAAAACCCCATAACTATGCTACATATCCTTGAGCACAATCTATTGACACTTTACTAAATACTGACATACATATAGACATGAAGCACTCCTGTTACACCCTGGTTCAGCTAAAGGGAGAACTGTTCTCCATCTTCACCCAGGACTTGAACTCAACCCTGGCTTCAAGGATCAAAAAAGTTGGGTTAACCTTTCTTTTCTATTTGCCAAGGTCTCCATGAGCATCTGAAATGACTTGTTTTGATGGGAAACAGAAATACGGAATCACCCAGAGAGAAGATACTTCTCCCATCCCGAGCCAGAAGTTCTACCAGAACTACCACAAACCCTGTTCTGCTCAGATCTTCAGCCTTATTTCTAGACCAAAAGGGCTCATACAGCTAAGTATTGGGCAAGGCTCTGAACTTGGGTGAGATAGTATAACAGAACCTTCAAAGCTTTCAAAGTTTGCCTTTTACTGAGATTGAAATTCACCCCTGTTCTGAGGGCCAACACAAGACCTGTACATTATCATTAGGGATAGTCTAGGTGTTCTCAATCCAGCCTCAGAGCATGGGGACGGACCAGATGACCTCTTTAAGTCCTTTCCAGCCCTCCATTTCTAGTCTATGATTCTGTGATTACCTACGTTCTACATCAACCCTCAAAATAGGGCTTAAATCGGACGTAGGCTTTGTGCTGGCTCTGGAGAGAAGAAGAGAGATTATTAGCAGGTGCGATTCTACTAACGCTGAGCCAATTAGCACAAGCTCCCCAAATATTTATTTTTTGTGAGAGCAAGAAGAACAGCAGAGAACCTTGTTCTAACTCTCTCCTTGCCTTAGCAAACATGAATGCACTTCAGCTCGTGAGTCAGAGCCCAATTCTGGACCGAAAAGCTAAACACACAGATATGTTACATATTTATTCGAGGCAGCAATTGGCCAGGAAATGGCTATAAAACACACATTTTGAATAAAAGGAGGGAGATTTATGGTGCTTTTGCGAATCTGAATCATATTTTTCTGCATCCCCCAGGCAGGAATACCCTAATCACTAACATACCCCAAAACATGTACGCACAGTGGGCCGGGAATTGCTTCCTTCTGGCCACAGCTCCAGCTAAAGACGTGATAGGGAGTGAGCTACTTTATCTGACAGTCAGTAAATGAATTGCCAATTCATTCTGAGCTCGGAGGGTTTTTTTTCCTCCTTTAAAAAAAGGGTCCTTTTATATGTGTCTTTGATCAGTCGGGGTCTTGACAAATTATTTTCTGAGGAATTTCTTTAGCCTTAATGCCACAAGGAAAAAAAATAGATTTACTCTCAAAGAAAAGCTTTTATGTTTTAGAAATTACAGCAATGTAAGGGGCTTTCCTCCATTTCCCCTCATCTCCTTCATTTCAAGAAATGGAGGCAGGTAGCAATGAAGATTTTTCGATTCTGTTTTAATCGAGAGGATGGAGTGGGGAAAGGGCTGCAAACGCTACCAACAATTTTCATTCATGCTGTGGAGGGTGCTCAAGAAACACAGCAAAATCTCCTGAATTTACAGGTAATAATGAGTTCATATTTGTTATTAATTCTGTTAATAATTAGGCACATAGGGATTTCATTCATGCATCAGATCTGTGATCTATCTTGTCCAGTTTACTGTCTCCAGTGGGGTCTTAGATGCTTCAAGGGAAGATGCACGGAGCATTGCAGTAGGTATTTATGGAAAAACTTGCCCACAGGAAAAGATTCCTCTGACTTTATGCCCCAAAATATGAGGGCCTATGTCCCTTCCAAAGCTCTTGGTTTTTTGTTTTTGTTTTAATCCTGGCTTCGTATCCTACTAAACAATTGGTCTCAGTGACAACATGTGGCGGTGAGTTCCACAGGATAATTCTGCACAGTTTGTTGTTATTGTTAACTAATGCTGTTGCATCCCTTTCCCCCTCCCTGCAGCATTTGTAAGAATTCATTTTCAAGTTGCATGTAATGTACTGCTAAATGATCCCTTTTCCTGCCCCAGGAGGGCACACTTGAGATGGCGTTGGGTCCAGGGAACACTGTCCCCCGGCCTACGTACATACATAGGCCTCCTGAGGAGACTCAGCCTCCTAGGACACGTGTGCCGACGAGCTCGACCTAACACAACAAATGTAGCTGCCGTAGCTCAGGCGATGGCTTGGGCCAGCTGCTGGAGTACAAGCCCGCCTGACCCCCTGGCTACATACGCAGGGGGCTAGTCTGAGCTGCCGCCGTGGCCACGCGGCTCGTTTTAAGTGTGCTGGCTCAACCAGAGCTAGAGCCTGGCTGGCAAGACGTTCCCTGCGAGTCTGCAGGATCAGGCCCTTTGATTATTAGCTCCCTGGGGCAGAGATCCTGATTTTGTGCAGGGCTTAAATGTCATGCTATGTAAATAATGAATGAGAATGATTGATTACTTATACAAATATGTTAATGTTGATAAAGAATAGGATCTGATTATCTGAACAATTCCCCACCCTTCCCCTTCAGCCCTCCCTCCCCACACATACACTATACACAGAGCCAGTACAGTCTGTGGAAACTAAAAACGTTAGACTTTTTTGAGGAGTTGAGGACCTTGGCTTGTTACTTGTTCAGTGCTCACCTGTTAAATCGCCTCATGACCTAGCAGAAAAGTTCTGATTTTGACTCCATTTCTCCCCTGATTTTTCTCTCACTGCTGCTGTTTTCCTAGCTGGGCTCACCTCCCATCATTAGTGCTGTCTCCTGATTCTTATACTCTGTGTGAGTCTATCACGGGGTGGCCAACCTGTAGCTCCGGAGCCACATGCGGCTCTTCAGAGATTAATATGCAGCTCCTTGCATAGGCGCCAACTCTGAGGCTGGAGCGACAGGTGCCAACTTTCCAATGTGCCGGGGGGTGCTCACTGCGTAACCCCTGGCTCTGCCACAGGCCCCAGCCCCACTCCACTCCTTTCTCCACAGCCCCCACCCCTTCCCCTGAGTCTGCCACCCCCTTGCTCCTCCTCTTCCCCCCCAGCCTCCTGCACACCACAAAACAGCTGATCGCGGCGGGCGGGAGGCACAGGGATGGAGGGTTAGGTGCTGCTGGCGGGTGGGAGACACTGCGGGCAGGTGGTGGAGAGAGCTGACGAGGGCTGCTGATGTGTTACTGTGGCTCTTTGGCAATGCACATTGGTAAATTATGGCTCCTTCTCAGGCTCAGGTTGGCCACCCCTGGTCTATCGTGTTACAAAGGGCCTGGACATCAAGAGCAGTGGATCTGGGAACTGGTGCAAACCAAGAGAAAGGGTGAAATCCTGGCCTCATTGAAGTCAGGGGCAAAACTCCTGTTGAGTTGAGTGGGGCCAGAATTTCACTCAAAGTCATTCCACCTGCCAGCCTAGCAGCTTCGGTCAGGGTGTAGCAATGGGGTTGGAGGAAGACATATTCATACAGCACCTCACACAATGGGGTCCTGGCCCATGACCGGAGCTCCTAGATGCTACCACAATAATAATAATTAACTAATTATTCAGAAGAGGGAGGGCCTCCGAAGCGATCATAACTGTGTGGGAGTGGGTGTATTACTTCCAGTGCTTTACTTGCTTCCCAATGCAATTACAGAATATGCCCTGCTTTTCCTATCCTCCAATAGCAGGTGTGTAAATAACCAAATTGCAGCAAATCTTCTTTAAAAAGTCATATCTATTGTAGGGAGGTCATCAGTATCTAATGACATTGAATCAAACGGTGTTGTTTCTCCTCCTTGCTACATCTCTTTGAAAGACAATTAAAAATACATCCAGTGCCATCCGACTATTAAGTTCCCATGTAAGAAATTGCTGTAGTCAGCACTGGGGCAGTATGTGATTGCCAATGGGAGCCAATGTGATTGCCCTTTGTCAGAGGGATCCAATTACTAATAATTGCACCTGCCAGTCACTGAGGGAGCTAAACTTGGAGCTGGGAGAAATTTTTCAGATGAAACTTTTTTCAGCAAAAAATGCAGTTTCAGTGACAAAGAAATGTTTTATGACTTAATGTCAGTTTCACTTAATTGTTGTTTTGGTTTTTTTTTAAACCCACTAAATGATCACTTTGATATTTTTGAAGTGACATGTTTTGATTTTTCTATTAGAAATGACCTTTACTTTAAAAATTTCTTTCAACTGTATTTTTTTTTAAATAAAAACACTCAAAATTGAAGTGAAACATTTTGTTTGACCCGAAACACTTTAAAAAAAATTTTTTTTTTGTTTGCCAAAAGTTTAAATTTAAAAATTAAAAAAATCATTTCAGGTTGACCCAAAAGATAAGGATATTGATATTGATCAATATTGGCACCAATAGCCTTCTTCTTTTTCGGGACTGTCAGCAACTGGATAAATCAGTGTTTTGCACAGCTTTAATTAATATGCAGACACAATTTTGGAGGGTGACACCCCAGTGAAAAGGGAGCCGGACTGAGACCTGGCTGAATATTTGGGACATCATGAAATGATAATGATCGTAGAATCATAGGGCAGGAAGGGACCTCAAGAGTTCATCGATCCAGGCTTCTGTGTTGAGGCAGGACCAAGCAAACCTAGCCCATGATGCTGATGATTGCTGTTGTTGCTTTTGAAGCAGTGCCTGGTGATGCCACCTGAGGTGAGGCGCTAGGTGCTGTACAAACACATAGCAAGATACAGTTCCTTCCCCAAAGAGCTTATAGTCTAAAGCCATTATCCTACAAATGGGTAAGTCTTTCCAGAGAGTGTAAGGGGAAACAGAATGAGCTCAGGAGACCTGGGTAGTTATAATAATTATTATGTGTCAGCCACATGCAAGAATAAGAAGGTAAAAATGACAGGAGTTGTGAATGAGAATAAAGGCAGTGGCCTCGGTCAGATTGTATTAAAGGCTTTACTATATGCTGGTGCAGGTTCCTCGTCCTTCCCCCTCTAGTTTAGAGGCTGCCCCATTCCATTCAGAATTCAGACATTATTTTGCCTTCAGGCAGATTAAAAGTCATTTGTTAGGTCTTAAACTGAAGCCAAACGTCCCCTGGCTTTTAACACATTAGACACCCCTGAGTGAGAATAGCATAGAAACCCCATTCATAAAAGCCAGTTTCCTTCTCAGCATCATGTACCTGATTCTCACTCACGCAGAGTTTAGATTTCTATGTATTTTATAGAGAGTAGTAATGGGTGTGTGTATGGACAAATATATGTAATGTGGTGTGCATCTCTAGCTATCCATCTATCTACCATGTTTTACAAAGGTACAACATCTCGATCATCCTGGGGGCAAAGGACAGCATATGCAATGGTACCATTTCTACAATGGTAGCTCGACAGCTGTTCGTAAGTATTGTGAGCAATAGAAAGATCACGTTTTAATCTCTGGACTGGTGCAAATAATCTGATCCAACTCGTACTGACCTGATGTTTTAGTGTGGGAGAAAATGTACTGACAGGCCTGGATTAACCAATGTACGCTTAGTGCCCTTGGAAAAGGCCCCCATATTGGGCGGGCCCTGGTCACCAGACTTGGGTCAGTGGTGTTGCGACCTTGCACATGGGGTTGCAGGGTTTAGCCTGGCCATCCCTACATGGGGGAGGGGGCTGACTGCACCAAATCTGAGTGAATGTGGGGGTCCCCCAATTTCCATAGTACTCAGATCCCCAAAAGTATTTAATCCCTCACTGCGTATTGACATGGGCCATAATTATCATAGCGACAGGAAGCCCTAGTAAGTTCCCTTTTGGGATCGATCTCTAATGGGAATGACATCCTGAGAGTAATGCAAACATTAAGAACAGGAAGTTAGAATAAAATATTAAACTCTGAGACCCAGCTCCTCAAAGGTATTTAGAGGCCTAACTCTCATCGATTGCAATGGAACTAGGTGTCTAAATGCCTTTGAGGATCTGGTCCTGAATTTCCGGCTTGTGTGGGATCATGTCGGACCCACAGAACCCAATTCTGTGCTGACCTACATTCCCTGCAACTCTTCTTACTTCAGTTGGGCTGCAGGCCAGGTAGGTCTTTAGAGATTTATGGCCTTAAAACTGTTTTAACATCATTGATTGTGATACAGTTCAGGATATGCACACGTACAGGATGGAGTTAGAAGAAGCACGCAGCATTGGCCTAACGCTGCTCTCCCTGAACTCCCAGGCAGTTTATTGAGTGGGAGCAGAGATAAGCCAGTGCTGTGTACTTATGAAAGTCCCACCCACAGTTCCTGCAGAATAAAAGACGGTTGCCAACTCTTAAATTTTGTTGCAAGTCTGGCAATATTTGATGTTTTCTGTAAATCCCCAGCTCCTGGAGGCAAGTGATTACATGAGAATCTCAGCTTTCATTTTTAACAAAGCAAGTATTTAGCCCTCGAGGTTGCAGAAAAAAGCTTGAAAACATGAGCAAGTGGCCTCTAAATGTTAAAAAAAAACAGAAAGCAAAATAAATAAAAAAAATTAGAACTCCCCCCCCCCCCCCACACACACACACACAGATAAACAATCAAATCTTTTTTTTTATTTATTTCATAATTTTTAAGTCTAAATTTGGGCTGGGTGGTGGGGGTGACTCATGATTTTTGAAAGCTTAAGGTAGGCAATCCTGCACTACTACTTTTACAACTCAGATACCTCCCTACCTGTAATATCCATAGACCAAATCTTGAAGTCCTCACTTAGGCAAAATTCCCTATGAAAATCCGTGGAAGATTAGACTGCTTAAGAATTCAGGATTTATCCCCATGTGTCTAACTGCCAGGAAATGCACAGCGCCTGGCTATTCCCCGTTTTTTTATACATAAATTCCCAGACCTCAGGGGACAATGCATTTCAAGGGGATTATTGCATGACTGAGATGGTCAAAAAGTCAGTCTGCCTTAGCTTTGTGCCTTGTATTAACATTGAAAGCATGCTATAATCCCCCCAACATGCACAGTCCACTCGCCTGCCTCATTCACCACAGATAAGGCAATGCACCCTACAGCAGCCAATAAAAGCATTTACAATATATATTTGTCTCACATGAGTTCTAAAAATCAAGAAACCCAGCCAGTCCCTTCGGCACCTGGGCTGAGAGTTCTGGGCCAAGTGAAACCCTGACACAACTAATCTGTGTATAATTGGACCGGGACTAGTTTAAACTAAAACTGTCACTTCAGTGGATATGGTGAGTTCCACTTTATATCAGTGTTTTCTGTGAAAAGAAAAGGAGTTTTTGTTGCTAGATTAAGAAATACATATTTCTGGAATAAATTTACCTACGTACCAAAGCTGTAACAAAGAGTTTTTGCTATTTAGCTATCATCACAGAGAGCAGAATTTAGTGATATATTCAAAACAAAATCCCAAGACACATGGCACTCACCTGGTTTCTAATTTCCTTACAAATTCAATGCACAATCCATTTTTCAGGAGGTTGCTGGCATTCATGAGCTTTTCGAGGGAACTTCGGTTTAGTTTTGAGCCAGCTTCATTCACAATCTCCCTTCAAAGCCAAAAGGAACTCGGACATTTTTGACTGAGTTATTTGGGGTTACTCGAGTCTGAAACTTGAAGCAGTTCTCAGCGGGTGTGAAAAGATGGGGCTCAGAACTGAAGGACGTGTTCAGATTAGACTCAGTGAATCAAAAACAATGGGTTTCACTCAGCTCTAGATAAATGCTGTGCATGAGAGGGGGTGTGCAATAGGACTAGGCGTGTGGTGGTCCTGAGTTCCAATCCTGGTTCTTCTATTCAGCCACTCTGGCTCTGGATAAGTCATTCTACTTCTCTGCATCTGTTTCCCCATTTGTAAAATAAGAATCAGAATGTCCGTATCTTCCACAAGCCATGTTGTAGCTAATGCTTTAAGTCTTTGATTCCAATTGAAATGATTGAGAGGATCAGGTGTTTAGCACCTATGGAAATCAGCCTTCAGGTGTCTGAAGTTGGGCACCACACAAACTGAAACCCCCAATTAATGAGCAACTTGGAAAATGACGGTTCTGTATGGTAAATGCTAACGATTATGATGTTATGATCTGGGATGATAAAGGCTCCATTTCTGAAACACTGCTTAAGCACCTGAGTAGTCCTATTTAATTTAAAGTGAACCATGTTTAGGGCCCTACCAAATTCCATGGTCCATTTGGGGCAATTTCACAGTCATAGGATTTAAAAAATCATAACTATCATGATTTCAGCTATTTAAATCTGAAATTTCACGGTGTTGTAATTGTAGGGGTCCTGACCAAAAAGGAGTTGGGGGGGGGGTTGCAAGATTATTTTAGGGGGGGTTGCAGTATTGCCACCCTTACTTCTGCACTGCTGCTGGCGGGGCGCTGCCTTCAGAACTGGGTGCCCGGCCAACTGCCGTCGCTCTCTGACTGCCCAGTCCCGAAGGCGGCGCAGAAGTAAGGGTGGCAATGCTGTGATCCCCCCCTAAAATAACCTTGCAGCCCTAGGGTGACCAGGTGACAAGAACAAAATATCGGGACACATGGGGGGGAGCAGTCACAGGCTCATCCCACCCCACTAGAACCATGGGGGAAGGGGGATACAAAGCCTGAGGAAGCCACAGGTCGGGGGCACATGCTCTGGACGCAGCTCCGCTGCAGGTCACGGGCTCACGCCCCCACTCCAGCCCTGCTGTAAGCCACGGGTTGGGGGCGAATGGCCCCGGCTCCGGACGCAGCCCCCCTGCGGGTCACGGGCTGATGCCCCCACTCCAGCCCTGCTGTAAGCCACGGGTTGGGGGCGCATGGCCCCGGCTCCGGACGCAGCCCCCCTGCAGGTCACGGGCTGACGCCCCCACCAGCCCTGCTGTAAACCACGGGTTGGGGGCACATGGCTCCAGCCCCCACCACAAGCACATGACCCCAGCTCCCGCCTGCAGTCCCGCTGCAAGCCACAGGCACAGGGACCCAGCCGCAGCCCTGCTGCTTACCTGGGGGATGGTTCCCACCCACTGGGAAGCACCCGGCAGGTTCTTCTGGCTCCTAAGGTCAGCAGGGGCCAGCGGGGTCTCCACTCCACGTGCTGCGCCTACCACAAGCACTGGCTCCATCTGCCATTGGCTGGAAGCTGTGGGGGCGGGACTTACTTGGGGGCGTGAGTAGCACGCAGCACCCCAAGGTCAGGGGCAGCCAGGGGGGGTCTGCGCCCTGTCCGTGCCCGCAGCTCCCATTGGCCATGAGGGAGCCAGCGCTTGTGGTAGGTGCAGCACACAGAGATACTCCCCTCCCCCCCCCCCGCCACCCCTGTGCCTAGGGGCTGCAGGGTCCTGCTGCCCGCTGTTTCCTGGGAGCCCCACTGCTGGGACCCCAGGTGGGTGCTCACCAGTGTACTCCTCCAGCCCCGAGCCAAAATATCAGGACAAATGGCGTCCTGACCATATATCGGTCAAACAACTAAATATCAGGACAGTCCCGATTTTATCGGGACCTCTAGTCACCCTACAGCCCCCCGCAACTCCCTTTTGGGTAAGGATCCCCAATTTGAGAAAAGCTGATCTCCCCCTTGAAATCTGTATAGTATAGGGTAAAAGCACACAAAAGATCAGATTTCACGGTCCATGACACATTTTTCATGGCCATGAATTTGGTGGGCCCTAACCACATTGTTAAGTGCCTTGCTGATATGGAGCCAAACTCAGAAGTCGGCTCAAACCAGAACACATTGTCCAAGTCCCCCTTGTAAATTTAGGGATGTTCAGATCTAGCTCTGAACCCATCTTTCTAAAGGGTCAGATTGCAACACAAAATCCAAACAATCCCAGAGTTTATGGAAGTTCAAATTTGGACCTAAGTTCAGATTTCAATTTGCATCCCTGAATGTTGGAAAAGTCCAGAAACAAACTCTGTGTCCCAGGATTGTCTGTATATAGATTCAGTATTGCCAAACCCAAACATTCAAAGCTCAGGAGTCAGCCACCCTTCACCCTTCACCCCCCACCAAAAAGCCCTCCAAAACAAAACCTGAGATTGGTTTAAAAATCACAAGATTTTTTTTTTAATAACTTATCGGGGTTCTCTTTCTTTGACTTCTGGCTTTTCGGCACTCAGGTTGCATTTTCAGGCTTTACTCCACAGTCATGAAGGCTAGAAACGTACTTTCTTTAGAGAAAAAGAGCAGATGAGATTCTCACCTTATCACAGGCTTCCAGGAGCTGGGTCTTTAAGTAAAATGCCAAATATCCTGAGACTTGCGATGAAATAGTGAGAGTCGGCAACTCTGAGAGAGAACTCCAGTATTTTGCATTCCATCAAAGACAAGTGCAAGATGCCTTGCTTTTGTGTTCATTGCAGGAATGAAGTAAAGAAAGTCACTCGTGTTCTTAGAGCTGCCACCTCCAGCAGATAGCCCAGGGAAAGGAGACCTGCACCACAGCTACGGAGCTGTAGCTATTGGCATTTGACGTTTGAAAGGAGGCTGGTGTAAGCAAACAAAGAGACCTGTGTTTGCCCCCTCTGTGCCTCCGCAGCCCCTGCAGGCAGAAATTGTGTGATACGCAGGGAATATTTTAGCCCAGGAAGGCAGCTGCAAAAACAGAAGGCTCACGACCACAGCTCGGGCAATGTTTAAAGACACATTTTTCCAGTTACAGGGTAGAGCAGAATGCATGTATTGATCAAGATGAACATAGAAAGCACTGGTTTATACCCAGTGGTAAGGCACCAGGTTCATTTCCCGGCCGCTCACGTGTGCAGATTGCTCACTCCAGAAATGCCAGCGAAGGGGACGGTGTTGTGGTGAAGGTGCCGGGCTTGGAGTCCGGAGTCCTGGGTTTTATGTTTGGTTGTGATGCTGACTTCCTGTGACCTTGATTGAGCCATTGAACTTCTCTGTGCCTTAGGGTCTTCATCTGTCAAGTGGGGTGATACCCTCCTTCAAGGGGATGGGCCAGGCTTGGCTCTGTTCTTGACTTTGCTAGCTGGACCCGATGGGTCATTGAAAACTATGGATTAGATTACCATTTATTGTTTATCTTTTCGAAAGAGTGAAACCCAGCTCCCAGTGTATCTCAGGGGGAACTGGGCGTCTAATGCTCTTATGACCCTTTGCAAGTTCCAGCTTTCATCATTTTCCAAAAGCCAATATGGTGTGAGCTGGGGATGCGCTTGAGACTATCGTGCCTGACTAACCTAATTGCCTTCTATGATGAGATAACTGGCTCTGTGGATGAGGGGAAAGCAGTGGATGTGTTATTTCTTGACTTTAGCAAAGCTTTTGATACTGTCTCCCACAGTATTCTTGCCACCAAGTTAAAGAAGTATGGGCTGGATGAATGGACTGTAAGGTGGATAGAAAGCTGGCTAGATCGTCGGGCTCAACGGGTAGTGATCAATGGCTCCATGTCTAGTTGGCAGCCGGTTTCAAGTGGAGTGCCCCAAGGGTCGGTCCTGGGGCCGGTTTTGTTTAATATCTTTATTAATGATCTGGAGGATGGTGTGGACTGCACTCTCAGCAAGTTTGCAGATGACACTAAACTAGGAGGCGTGGTAGATACACTAGAGGGTAGGGATCGGATACAGAGGGACCTAGACAAATTAGAGGATTGGGCAGGAAAAAACCTGATGAGGTTCAACAAGGACAAGTGCAGAGTCCTGCACTTAGGACGGAAGAATCCCATGCACTGCTACAGACTAGGGACCGAATGGCTAGGTAGCAGTTCTGCTGAAAAGGACCTAGGGGTCACAGTGGACGAGAAGCTGGATATGAGTCAACAGTGTGCTCTTGTTGCCAAGAAGGCTAACGGCATTTTGGGCTGTATAAGTAGGGGCATTGCCAGCAGATCGAGGAACGTGATCGTTCCCCTTTATTCGACATTGGTGAGGCCTCATCTGGAATACTGTGTCCAGTTTTGGGCCCCACACTACAAGAAGGATGTGGAAAAATTGGAAAGAGTCCAGCGGAGGGCAACAAAAATGATTAGGGGTTTGGAGCACATGACTTATGAGGAGAGGCTGAGAGAACTGGGATTGTTTAGTCTCCAGAAGAGAAGAATGAGGGGGGATTTGATAGCAGCCTTCAACTACCTGAAGGGGGGTTCCAAAGAGGATGGAGCTCGGCTGTTCTCAGTGGTGGCAGATGACAGAACAAGGAGCAATGGTCTCAAGTTGCAGTGGGGGAGGTCCAGGTTGGATATCAGGAAAAACTATTTCACTAGGAGGGTGGTGAAACACTGGAATGCGTTACCTAGGGAGGTGGTGAAGTCTCCTTCCTTGGAGGTTTTTAAGGCCCGGCTTGACAAAGCCCTGGCTGGGATGATTTAGCTGGGAATTGGTCCTGCTTTGAGCAGGGGGTTGGACTAGATGACCTCTTGAGGTCCCTTCCAACTCTGATATTCTATGATTCTATCAAATTCATTCCATTGTGGCTGAGCCAGCTTGGAAGACAGTCCAGGATTGCAAGGCTCAGGGGTGAGCACTCTGCACTGTCTAGGTCACTACTTCACTTCCACTTTTGTCTAGTTTTATTTATGCCATTCATTCCCCCCCTCTCCACCTCACTCTGCCAGCGTTGGCCTGTCTGATCTCTTCTCAGAGACTTTAACCCTCATGTAGCGAATCATAGAACCATTTGGGCTGGAATGGCCATCTGCTGGGGCATCTAGTCCGTCCCCTGCCCCAAAGCAGGAGGAGTTTCATTATGCCCAAGCGTCCTCAGTTGCAGAATATCTAATCTAGCCTTGGAGATGATGATTTCCACATCCTCCTTTGGCTGCTTTTTTCAATGGCCTAAATTGTTCCTCTGCAGATTTTCCTAACATTTACTATCAAACGTCCCTGCTGTAGTTTAAGCCCTTCAAGAATATAAATCAAGGGAGATTTAGGGGAATCCGTAATAAAATATGGCAACATAAGAGAAACTATCCATATATTTAAAGATCCACATAGCAGTGTTAGGCCATGTCTACACTTACAAGCTAACAGCAGTGTTAGGCCATGTCTACACTTACAAGCTAACAGCAGCACCACCGTACTGGTACAGCGGCGCCGCTGTAAGAGTGCTCATGTAGCCACGCTATGCCGACGGGCAAGAGCACTCCCATTGACATCATAAAACCAGCTCAACGAGCGGCGGTAGCTATGTCGGCGGGCGAGCGTCTCGCGCCGACATAGTGCTGTGCACGTAAGCGCTAATGCCAGCAGAAGTTATGTCGCTACGGGGAGTGGTTTTTTTCAGACCCATGAGCAACAAAAGATTTGCCGACATAAGTGCTAGTGTAGACACGGCCTTAGTCTCAGCCAGGAGGGCATTAAGTATGAAAACTGTGGCCTGTGGCCAGATTTGCAAAGGAACTTAGTCACCGAATTGCCTCTTTAGCTATCTTAGTTCAATGTTTAGGTGCCACTGGCATTCACAAAACCACCCTGCAGCTGCTGCCGAACCCTGAAGGGGCCTAAATCCCCATAGGTGCTTAACTTTCTGCCAGGAGCCATGCACCAAGCTGCCTAAGTCCTGATCCATCCCACAGTTACCATGCTGCTTGGCATCTGAGCTTATGCCTAAATCCTGACGGGATTCTCATGCGAGGCATTCCCTCGTCTATCTCTCCTGCAAGGCCCAATCCTGCACATATTCCCAGAGCACACCCTCCCCACCCTAATCACCAGGGGCAATCTCACATTCTCTGGCCTAATGAATATTTAACACAAAGTGGGACACAGTTTCAACAGGAGAAAACATACACACACACACACACACACACACTAGCCAGTCTCCTGGAGGTTCGGGCACTTCCGTGCAATATGGGAGTTCAAGCCCCTGCTCCAAATCAGGCAGGAGAGGGATTTGCGAACAGGTCTCCTGCCCCCCAGGGGGTATTCTAACCACTGGGTTCTTGTTTGTAATGAGGAGGGGTCTCTCTGTGGTGTTTTTGCTCCAAGAAGGGGATTCCGGTGGAGGTGGGCACTTTTTTTTGGCCTGTCAGTAAGGCACCTGAGGCCTAGATCAATGGCCATTGGGTGCTTATGTATCTTTGAGGATCTGGGCACTTGCCCCTTTCCTCTGCATTTCGCTCTTGGCTAGCTTAGGTAGCTCACTGCTCAGCTTGTGACTTCTGGGAATCCCTTTCTTAGGCAAAGTGCCCAGGCCCCTAACTCTGGGATCTGAATACCACGGGGCAGCAGGGTGCCTAGGGAGTTAGACGTCGAAATGCTCTGTCCCCTTTCGGAATCTAGCGCTTTTCCTTAAGGAGGGGCAGTAGGCCAAGAGCCAGCAGATCTGAGAGACCTTCTTGGCTCTGACAGCAAGCTGTGCGCCCTTGAGCAAGTCAAGCCACCTCTTCTTTCCTGTCCCACCATTGGCTGTCTTGGCCATTTAGATTGCAAGTGCCTTGGGGCAGAGGCCGTCTCTCTCTCCCTGTGTTTGTACAGTACCTAGCACAAGCAGGCCCTGATTTTGATTGTGGCCTCTGGGAGTTACCATAATTCAAATAAATAATATATAAGGCACTGTCGCCAACTCTGTCTCAACTTCCCAGAATCCAGGAAGGGATTTCAGTTTTTTCCATTAAGGAAAACAAGGATAAACAAACCAAGGAAGGAAATTAGTCAAATCAAAACCTAAGACTTCTCTTCTGAAGCATGAGAAATAATTAACCAATGTGGGTTTATTTTCCCTAATGCTCTTGCAGATGCAATTTAATTAGTAATTTATCTTGGACTATCTAGGTGCTGAGTATTCTGGAGGTCTAGCACAGGTTTTATGAAGTAGTGTAAAAATTGAGTAATTCCCATGGGGAGATTCACTGCTATGAAGACCAGCAAAGGCCTTTGTATATAACTTTAAATCCCATCAAGCCCTCAGAAGAAGGTTCAAGTGAGCAGTAGGTCTTGTTTTGTCCCTCTGCACATGGGTCAATTTTTGTGAGTAAAAAGGACTCAGCGAGGCGCAACTACAGGACTGAGGCCTAGAAAGGAGCAGCGCTGGGAGACAGTTCCAGGTGAACACAGCCATCCAGTTCAGGCTCTTTTCCAAGGAGTCAGAGACTCAGTGGGCCGTCTTCCATTGAAGTTAAAGGGAGCCTTTCCACTGCTGTTAATAGGAGCAGAATGAGACCCATCTCAGTTAGAGACGGAGAAGAACTTTTAGGTCATTTCAGTCCATCTCCACTGAGGGAGGCATTTCCAGTTTGCTCCTTACAAAATATTTTCTAGTGCTAGTTTACATCTCCTTTAAGAGATGGTGCTTCTGCCATTTCTTCAGTGAGAGCACGCTGCAGCCTCATAAACCTCAATGGGCCAAAGTCTGCCAACTTTTCTCATGTTGAGCAGCACCTGGTTCCAGGCCTACTCCTGCTGACTTCAGTAGACTATTTGCAGAGTAAAGCTGGTGAAATCTAGCCGCTGGACGGCTATTCGCCACTGGCCCTCCACCAGTGTGATGCTAAGGGTAGGTTATAGGTTGGATATTGAATGGCAAGAGGGAAGAACATGAAGAAGGATAAGCAAAATAAAAGAATATTAAACCAAACATTACTTGTTATTAAAACCCCTTTTATATTTTGGAAGGAAGCATGGTTTTGTGCTTCAGACATAGAAATGGAACTTGAAAGCTCTGGGTTAAATTCCTGGCTAAACCTCAGACTCCTTCTGTGACCTAGTACAAGTTACTTAACCTCTCTATGCCTCAGTTTCCCATCTGCAAAATGGGGATGAATATTTCCTTTGTACCACCCTGTGCCTGTTTAGATTGTAGGCTCTTTGGGGCAGGAAGTGTCTTTTACTATACGTATGTGCAGCAAAATGGTGTCTCAATCTCTTCCAGAGCCTATAGATGATAGCAAAATACAAATAAATAATAATAATTTAGCTTGTGGTTGTTTGCTAGAAAGAACAGAAAATGGGTGTCTGGGTACCTTATATTCATAGCACCTGGTATTTATTAGACATAAATTGGCACACAAGAATATGGTACAACTAGTTAGTAGGGATTTTCTTTTTCTTAGCAACATAGATGTGGTCACATTTCTATAGACTGTCCCACATACACACCGACACTCACACACATTCACCCACATCCTCATTCCCCTTCATAATCACGTATACCCTGGTCTCTTAATTAGGGTCACTTTTAATTAATATATATATATATAGCAGAGGTTGGGGGGGTGGGGAAGAAAAGAAACCATACTTGAATTCGAGTATCAATAAAATAAAAAACTCTCAACCAGCTCCGTTGCTGGTTTTATTACCTGTTAGTACTTATTAGCACTCCTGTTTATAAATAAATAGTACCAGTAAAATATTACATCTGAAGAACCCTGCAATAAAAGTTTTTATTTATACACATTTTCTGCTTCCCTGCCACCCCTGTGTTTGCTGCACTTTTAAAACATGTTTTGTTCAGTGTCTCATTTAACCTATGTGAACTAGTGTTCATTTTTCTTTTCTTCCTTTGATTTTTGAAGAAAAATAAAGACTGAAAAGAAAGAGATGATTTTACACATTTACATTTTCACCATTCTTTAAGAATGCAGGTTTTTTTTAATTTCTTTTGCTGTCTGCAACTCCCTGGTTGGCTCAAGGCCTTGTTTTCTTGTTGCTGTTAAAAGCAGGGCCGACGAGAGGGGGGGAAAGCCGGTACAAATTACCGGGGCCCAGTGGTCCGGAAGGGGGCCCGGGGCCCGGCTTCCCCCCCACCCCCTTCGTCGGCCCTGTTTAGCCGGTCCGCCCTTGCTGGGGGGCCCGAAAAAAAATTTTCACCGGGGCCCGAACCCACTTTCGGCAGCCCTGGTTAAGAGTTCTCCTGAAGACCAACCTGGCTTTCAAGTTTTTAAGCTAACCCAGGACGTAGGGGTTAAATAAGAGACAGTCAGGTAAAGAGGAAGAAAGAGAGATGTGAAGGGAAGAAGAAAGAGAGAAATACAGAGCCCGGCTTGGCAAGGAAATTATTTTACTAGACTTCTTCTTTTGGAGACAAATTTCAGGCATGTCGCATTTATATTGAAACACAGCACAATGCAGTGAGTAATTGCAATCATGAAACAACACATGGCAGAGGTAGATACCTACTTTTCTGATTTGTGGGGGTGTCATTTGTTTTTGTTTAAAACAAAAATAACACGCACTGAAATCCACCCTTTTTAGGCCTCTTTAAAAAGGGACAGTGTCTTTTTGAGATAATTGCAAGAATATATATATATATTATTATTATTTATTATATAACAATGTCAACATCAAAAAAAAAAAGTAACATCCTAGTTGTTTTCATCCAAGCACTCTGATTGTGTTAAAGGCAGCAGGAGTTGTGTGTTCACTTGAAAACCAGAAGGAATGAGGACACAAGTTTTGTGCAGCAATAACACAAAATTTGTGCAAGTGTCTGGAGAAGGGAATGGCGGGGGGAGTGTGCTGTTTTGTCGATTTTCTTTTGGAACAAAATAATAGAAAAAAGTCACAATGAATTATTATTTAATCTGTGGTTTCAAACAGCTGATCGGATCAGTGTCCATCTCTCGCATCCTAACTGTGAACATTCAGTTAAAGGAGTCTTGCAGAATATTCTTGTTTGTTTGTTTTCAATTTTTCATGGCTAGATTTCTTGCATTTCCCTTATTGCCTTGTTAGCTGTTCTCGCTCCACTCTGGCACCATGCCCACCCCATGAACAGAGTGGTACTGGTGAGGTGAAAGGGTTCTGGGCACCCCATGGGAATAAAGGAATTCTGCTGGCTGTATGCTGGGAGGAGACTGGATGCCCGTTTGAGGTCCACACTGCCGGATGATGGGCTGGTGAGAGACAGATGTTTGGTGCTGGAACATGCTGTGTGTGTCCCCTATTTGTGGTGATGTATGATTGGCCACACCAGTGAGACGGGGCATAAGAGGACCAGAGGTGAAATGGGCAGAGAAATGCTGGTAGGGTAATCTGTCCATAGGCTGCATGGCAGTCACTGTGCAACTGCTGTAAGATGGCACGGTCGGCCACGTATTACAGCTAATGTCTTCCAGGCTGGGCACAGGGTCCGTGGGGGGAGCAGAGCTGGCATACATACAAGCTTGGCGCTGAGCAGTTTCAGTCCTGTACGAGGTATTCAGTCCTTGCTGCTGGGAGTAACTGGACCTGTAGAAGGGATCCTCGTCTGCTGGTGAGGTTTCCATGTAGGGTTTCTTGTACGGATGCTCCGTGGTGGAACATTCCTCATCTGCTGAGAAATAAAATGCATAGTTATCAATAAGAACATGTTGGCCTATGTTGAGCCTCCCATCCTAGGATCTTAAAGTGCTTTACAAGGATGGGTCAGTAACATCATTATCCCCGTTTTTTCAGAGGAGAAACTGAGGCACAGCAAGGTGACTTGCCCACAGTTACACACAACTGGGTCAAATTCTGCTCTCAGAGGCACTGCTGTAAAACTGCAGCCATTCCATGGAGCTGACCCAGATTTACATTGGTAAAACCAAAAATAGCATTCGACCCCAGGTCTCCAGACCTCCCAGATCCCTGCTTCGTATTCTAGAAAGGAAAACAGGCTACAAGATAACCAGAGAACAGCCAGGACAGAATTTAGCAACAGGTAACAAAATTCTGTGCTATGTTAGGTTTTCCACATGAAGTGCCTACAGGTCACCTTAACCTTCGTCTCAGGGAAATCCTTTAGAAATAAGCATGGGAAATATTTATTGTTAGGGTCCAAGTTTATGTGATGAGAGACAGTATGGTCCAATGGATAGTTCATTAGCCTAGGACTGGGAGACCTGGCTTATATCACTTGGCTCTGCCATTGACCCCTTGTGTGACCCTTGGTAAGTCATGGCACATCTGTGCCTCTGTTTCCCTTCCCACCTTTTCTCGGTCTTCTCTGTTTAGACTGCAAGCCCTTCGATCCAGAGACCGTCTCTTGCTATGTATATGTACAATGCCTAGCACAATGGACTTCTGATCATAGCTGGGGCTTCTGGGTGCTATTGTAATCCAAATAATACATAATGATATACTTCAGCTATAAATATGGAGCTTACCATAAACCCACCCTGGATTATATTACTGTGGCCTGATCGGAAACATCTAATTTCAGGGTTTACACCCCTAAATCAAGTGTGACAAAAGCAATCACCACTAAATCAGAAAGAGCTTTTTCCAGGGCCGTCTTTGGTTTCTGCAGCATCAGTAGTTGAGTTCGTAGCAGCAAGAGGAATAAGAGAAACAGCTGAGATGCAAATCTCAAATAAATATGTATTTAGTCATAGATTGAAATCCTGGCTCCACTGAAACCAGGGGCAAAATTCCCATTGCTTTCTATGAGAAAGGATTTCACCCATATTTTTAATGCCAGATGGGACCATTGTGATGCTCTAGACTATGTCCTAGCCTATAACGTCTGGTTGAGCGATAGTTGAGCTTTAGCATCTCTTTTAGAAAGACATCCATTCTTAAATTAAAGACTTCAAGTGATGGAGAACTCACCATGCTCTAAAGAAAGTCTAGAAAATATCTAGAAAAGTGGACTTCTGACGCTGAGTTTTCAGAGAAGGATGCAAACATGAGGGCTGGTCAAAAACTTTCCATCTAAATAGTTTATTGAAACCCCAGTTTTCTGTCAAAGAGTCAGCTTTTCACACACAAAAATTGAATTCTCATTGAAAAATGAAGCACCTCAGAGTAGAAAAGTTTGCAGGTTTTGGCTCAAAATTGAAAAAATTCTATTTGGAATTGTCCCCACAGTGCCTCACAGGAGTTGTATTTTGGGTTCCTCAGGACCCTATTCTCCTCCATGGACTAGGTTACACAGCAAGACTACATTTCCCATGATTTAGAGTGGCCAGAGACTCCCTTGATCCACTGCAGTGGCCCAGCAGGAGGGGGAGACCATGGTGCATCATGGGAGTTGTAATCTGGCCTGATATCCAATTCCATAGAGGAGAATCAGGGCATGAGGCACTCAAACTGCAACTCCCATGAAGAACCACAGCAACATTTTTTCAAATAAAAATGTTCAGGTTTGGGCCTAAAAATTTGGGGGTTGGATTATTGTTTTGCCAAAAAGTCAAAATTGTCATGGGGATGGAGGGAGGGGGAGAAGGGAAGGGAAGGGGCAGGAATGAACATTGCCAGACCAGTTGTAGTGAAGAGTGAACGTGTACCCACCAAAATATGTGTACACACACATTACCTTCAAAATGCACGTGCAACTATCATCTCTGCAAGTGTGTGCTCTCCTGCAAATACAAGTCTGCACATAATGTGCCTGCAAAAATCCCCAGGCACCCTGGTTGCCTGCAAAACCTAGTATTTGCATGTGCTGTCAGACTACATCTCCCATGATGCACCATGGGCTCCCCTCTTGCTGGGACACCACAGTGCATCATGGGAATCCCTGGCCATGCTACATTGTGGCTGATGTTCTCTTGCCGCCGTACCCATCCCACAGAGAAAAATTGAGACATGAGGAAAACATGCAAATGTAGGATCTTGTTGGTGCAACCAATGAAACACACTTTTACAGGCTTGCCCATAGCTCACTGCTTTGAAAATTGGGATACTTAACAATTGCCTGTATATCCAAATTCATGTACCTGGGGCCAAATTCATTTCTGGAGGATTGCAATCCCATTTTACAACACTGAAATCCACATTTTAAGCAAACACCAGAAATCTGAATCTCTAGCTATAGATACAGCTATAGATAGTTGACACTGACAATCAGTGGATATTGTACACTTTCAGCTGCACTTAAATCTGAGAGTAGAAGAGAACAGCACAATTTTGGAGCGAAATTTGGGGACTTTTTAAAAGCAGTTAAACAATTATTACTTGGGTATAAACATGCATTATTCTCATTATCATTGATCTGATGGATCTCAGTAGTATTAGAAAAACAACGAGGAGCCCGGTGGCACCTTAAAGGCTAACAGACTTATTTGGGCATAAGCTTTTGTGGGTAAAAAACCCCACTTCTTCAGATGCATGGAGTGAAAATTAACAGATGCAGGCATAAATATACTGACACATGAAAAGAAGGGAGTTACCTCACAAGTACTAGATTAATATTAAATTAGTACTAGAATAAAGCTTACCTAGTGTCAGGGAATCATGGACATGATAGCCCTAATCCAGCAAAGCACATAAATTTAAGTCCTTTTGAAGTCAATGAGATTTAAGAACAAACTTAAAGCTAAACACATGCTTTTGTGCTTTGCTGAATCTGGGCCTATATCAGGAGATGGATTTAGAGTAACATCCTGTCTAACCCTCCTGAATATTTCAAAATTCCGGTCCCAAGAGCCACTACTGAATAATAAGAACACTAGGGCTGAAAAACGTCTTGTAAAATGAAGCATTGTTCTGCTAATAAATTTTTCATCATTAAGCTGTAACGCAGCCCCAGCCATGCTTGCTGGCACTGGGAAACAGCAGCCCTGGGTTTTACTGTTTATTTTCCTTTTTAAAAAATAGTTGAACTTTGCGTTTTTTCATTGTACTAAGAATTTGCTTGAGTTACAACCGTAGGTTGTTGATTTTTCCATTTAGTCAGGACATTCTTCTCCCTTCCACAGCAGAACCAGGCAAACCTCTCCAAGTTATATACCCTTTTCCAGATTTACTGTCAGGTGCAGAGAAAAAATAAACCTGACTTTCATTTTGTAAAATCAGGACGTTATAGGTCAGATCCTCAGCTGATGTAAGCTGGCATGGTGCCTATGAATTCTCTTGACATCAGTTGAGAAACAGGCTCTTTACTTCCACACTTCAGTTTCCCCAAAAGTCTGATACCAGCCCCCCACAAAAGAATTCTACAGTTTATCCTAACTGCTCTCAGTCTGTCCTTTGGTCCATCTTCCCAACCCCCACCCCTGCTCATCCTCTGAACAAGTTCTTCAGTGAGGAATAAAATGCTGGTTCATCTTGAAAATAGTTGCCATTGTGCAATGCAGAAGCCAGTTCCTCAGCTGGTGTAAACTGGCAAAGTTCCATGGGGCCAGATTCTCTGGTCTGCTTTGCTCTCTTTCCACTCTTCCCAGAGCTCCCCAGCTGGGAGCACACCTGGCATGGAGTCCTGAGCAGGCACAGAGCTGACAGATCAGATTCCTGTGCCTCCCTCCCTACAGCTGGCAAATGGATCCTACGAAGCCATTGCTATCTAGCACAGTTTAGAGCAACCCCAAGACACCTCTAAACTGTTCGGGGGCCAGGACACAGAATCCAAGGGCCATAATCCTCCTCCAGACTGCTCCCCCACTTCCCAGCCTACAGTGAACGTAGCAGATAATCTTGAGCATTGTCTCCAGTGGAAGTGGGCCGATTTACATCAGCTGAGGAACTGGTCTTGTGTGATTTTTCCTTGATGTTAATAACCTGATAGCTTTCTAATGTATTCATTCTTGCAGGGCCCAGTCCTGCAAGGTGACAAGCACCCTGACCTCTGGCTACCATCACTGGGAGCTGAGGCTGCTAATCATCTCACCAGATCAGTCTATTATGATGGGCAAAGCTCAAAGGTCTGAGGGTTCTGCTGAGTGTGGAGAAGCAGTCAAAGTTTGGGCAAAGCTTCTCCAAAGTGTATCCAAGCAAAACGGAGACGGCTAAATTAGCTGGAAACTTCGTGAGAACTGGCTTCCTCACAAGGAATTTGGTGCTCCTTTTATTGAAAGGATTTGAGCATAATTGGACCCAAGATTTTCCGTATTTACGACTTCCAGCTGGGTCGTAAATACCACAAGAAGAGCTTTTTAAATGGAATTTGCACGTTTCTACCACTGGTCCCATCCAGAATCAGGTACAAAAATGTAAACTATATGGGCGGCTTTGTATCTTGTGGGTCAGATCCTCAGGGTTTCTCCTTTCAAGTCACTGAGGATCCGGTCCACTAGACTCAAGGCAACAAAGAATTGGGCCCTGTTTTTGTTTATAGAAAAAGTTTGTCCACATTCATCAGGCTCAAAAAAAAAAAAAAAAAACCCACACAGGTGGGCTCAATTTGAGTTTATGCTGAAGGCTTGAATGCTTTTTGTTGTTATTATTGTACTCAATCTAGTTTACCCTCCCTGGGTTTGAATAACAAGCCGAAAGTTATAAGGCCAACAAGAAGTAGCGAAGAAAACAATTCCTGGGAGGAAAAGGGAAGGACCATTTTTAAAATCACCTAAGCAAGGGTGAATGATGCCTGTATCCTGGGACATGGGTCCAAAGAAAGGACTCACGAATGGACTTCGAGCCAATTGTTCAGCTCGTATAAATCCACTGGTCCAACCATGTCAAGGTCTGCAATACTGCTGTGCAACTCAAAATCGATTCCAAGGCAGAAATGGCTGCAATTTGTATGAAGACTTTGAAGGAGGGAGCCCAAAGTTGGAGCATCCCAGGATGGGGGTTCAATATCCTATGGAGACAAATACATTCGCAGGGTCGGGTCAAAACCCTTGTTTGCTACAAAGGCAGGGAGGATGCATTTGGTACCTTTGGTGTCAATAGGATAACCATAAGTAACCCCTTAGACTGAACAACAGCCACTGAATTGGGCCTCCTAAAACTCTCAGAAACTGGGATGGTGTATGGCAAAAAAAAAAAAAAAACTTAAAGGAGAAGTTGTGCGGATTCTATTGAAAAACAGGGCTGTAGCTTATCTGTCCAGTATGCAGAGAAGACAACAATCCTGCTGCTTCCCAAAGTGAAGGAAGACATGGGTAGGACGAAAAAGAATGGTATAACAGTGCGGTACTGAATTGACAGAGGCGTGTGCCCTAATGGTGCCTGTTACGAGAAAAATGGGCATTTCCATATCTGTGAAGACCTACTGAGGCTCGGTGAAGCAGTAAGGAGAGAAAGTCATATTCTTTCCACCATGGACGGTATCGTCTCCAACTTTGCTGGTACAACAATTTGGAGCTAAAAGTAGCTAATCTGTCATCTAAAAACCATTCTCTTTATGAACTACTTTAAACAGACTCTGTGTGGATAAAGCACAGGAATGCACTGAAGTAACTAAAGACTCTGTTGATCTCATCTCTACTACTGCCATTTTATGAGCATTTCAAGTCTACGGCACTTTCGGAAGACACAAACAACAAAGGTCTCAGTTACACCAAGATGACTGGAAGCCTGTAGCATATTATTCCAGATGACTTTCAGATGCTGCGACCAAGTATGCCCAACTAGAGAGAATGTTTGTCGAGGGTATGTGCATGCAAAGAGGGCCACAAGATATTTGCAGGCTCTTATCTATAGGAAGCTTATAACAGACTGCAAGCCACTCATGCTATTAAAAACAGTAAAAACCTAGACATACCTCCTAAGACGGTGCCTACATTTTTTAAGATTTAAATTTATTCAGAATACTGCCCCAACAAAGCCCCTGGCATGATATTTAAGAGCACCATGGATCACCCAGATTTTCCAGAGGCTTGATATGATATAGAAGCTCATGTAGGTGCCCTTTTGAGTGGTCTGCCAGGCTCGCCGCTGACATTTAGAACTACTGATAAACAACTATAAACTGTATCCAATTTTATATGGATGACCAGTCAGACCAGTTACTTGTCAGAGCATCCTCACCCAGCATGTGACTCCTATGGAATAAGAAGAGAACTCGTCAAAGCTGAAGGTCTGATTATCTATGGCACATGTACTCTAGTCCTTCAGGCTTTGCAGGATGTTGTATTAGAAAGGGTACCTAAGGGACTTCACAAAATGCTAGGAGATGATCCAAATGCTGGTGGGAAGGCCCAGAGTAGAGCAGGTGCTGAACAACAAGGTAGAATCCTGGGATAACCAGAAAAAGCACAAGCCAAAGAACCCCTTGTACCCACATAATTATCCAGAAGGGCTTGGAAACAAATAGCACCTGACCTGTGTGACAAAAAGGCACCTACATGTCTGGGAACCACTGGTTATTTTTCTAAATTTGTAGAAATTCTATTTCTGAATAGACGCACAAGTCAATGGGCTATAGGAATCTTAAAAGGCTTTTTTTTCCCCCCTCATTTTGGCATTTTGAAAGAAATTGTCTCTCTCAATGGGGCCCAGCCCTGAGGTCCAAGCTTTTGGGATAAAATATTTCTTCCTCTCTCATCACCCACGAGCAGAAGGATTCAGTGTGGTCTCTGAGGAGCATAGATTGTTAAGAGAATTCTACAGCAATAGGTTCCCACATTAGCCCAGCTGTTCATCTACAGGGGAAAACAGATCAGTCACCAAGGTAAGTCCATCTTTGCTCAACAGATAAGAACAATGCACACTAACCACAGAGGCAAAGCTTTGTCCTAGCAAGGGGTTGAGAGGCTGCTGGGAGATGTGAGATGCCTCAGGATTTCCCCGTTAGCCTTTGGCATACAGATCAAAACTTACCCAAGCCTAAATCAAGAGACCCAGTCCTGATAAAAATGGATAAGGGAAAAAAAAAACTGGACCTGACTAACTGTTGCAGCTACACTCTGACAGTCTTCATGGTAGAGGCTGATCAAAGTGTTTAGCACAGAAAGATACAGGTAGCATCTTCAGCTAGTTCTGGACACAGCTGAATTACCCTGTGATCCCAGTAACCATTGTACCCACCGCACAGCCTTGCTGAAAGGAGATCTTTCTGTTGAGACTAGCGTACAGGAGTTAATGCCTCTGCGGATTTGATGATCCAAGAAAATCAATTGAAGAAAACCCTCCTCAAGACCAGAAGCTGAGCAGAGCTGGGTTAATAATGAATCTGGGGAGTTTATATTTTTGTAAAGTATTAAAGCTCATTAAAAGTTATTTATAAAGAAAGTAAAGTGAGGGGGGAGGGGAAGATGTGAAGCGATGTGCGCTGTGTTCTTAAAACTGTAGCAGGAAGCCAGGTAGGAGCTGGATCCGGGAAAGTACAGTGAAGCGAAGAGAGAGAGCACGTTAGGGGGATACTGTTTTCCTTATTCTTATAAAGTTCCTTGTTTATGTGTTAGAGGAAAGAGACCCGTGACAAATGCAGCCTGAGAGTCAGGTGAAAGCTCGGGTCAGGTTCTGATTTATCCCAACTGGTTTGCTCATCCTTCGTTACTTTTCTTTTTAATTAATCTCACTTTGCAAAGAGCCACTTGGCAGCAATGTTAGCTCTCTCTGTTTCCCATTAACTTCTTGTTTCTTTTCTTTAAGCCCTGGTGGCTGTTTTCGATTTATTAGATGCATGGGGGGGGGGGCACAGAAAGGAAGGCAGAGATTCAGGATCCTGAGAGGTACAGTTCTGGGCTCAGGGAAGAAGTCGGTGGTATCTGACAGGACACTGCCACTCTTTGATTAAAGCATTTGGCGGCTTTGATAAAAGGCCCTTAACTGCTTGTGCCACTCAAGCCACTGGAGAGATAGCGAGGAGACAGCCGACGAGGGCTCCCTTTGCCAGTCCCCTGCACTTTCACAGGGCCATGCCTGCCGAAAGGGGCTGGTGAACTTATTGCTGAGGAGATATCGTCTCTTCTGTGACAATAAGAGGAAGTGAGATAATTGGGGGATTGAGGGAAACCACCCATGGAGCCACCACTTAGCGGGAATCCCAAAACTGGAAGGAAACCTCTGTTGATTCCTTATCACTTTACAATGTGGAGGCCGATGATGAATTGCTTTGTGTGGCCGGGACACACAGCAGTCAAAGATTGCCGTGAGTGTTTGTTGTTGTTCAGGCTTTCTTGTTTTAAAAAAAGAGCATGGGGGAAGAGGGTCTGGCAAAGGTTACGCTAGTTGTGCAGTGGAGCGGAGCTCAGATGCACCGGAGGCGGGGCTCGAACTAAGGGAGGGAAAGGGTAGCAGCTTTCTCATGACTAAGGCCTGGTCGACACTAGGGGGGGATCGATCTAAGTTACACAGCTTCAGCTAAGTGAATAACGTTGCTGAAGTCGACGTACTTAGATCGACTTTCCGTGGTGTCTTCACCGGGTGAGTTAACTGCTGCTGCTCCCCCGTCAACTCCGCCTGCGCCTCTCGCAGCGCTGGAGTAGAGGAGTCGACAGGAGAGCGCTCGGGGGTCGATTTATCGTGTCTAGATGCGATAAATTGACCCCCGCTGGATCGATCGCTGCCCGCCGATCTGGCGGGTAGTGTAGACATACCTTAAGTGAGCTGAAGGGCAGAGTCTGGCTCTAAAGAGGGGTGGTCTCCTGGACAGGATTACTCAGGTCTGTAATTGCTCCTCAGTCTGAATATGGGGTTCCCCGTAAAGCTTTGGCAGGACTGGGCTAAGGTCACACAGCAGTCAGTGGCAAAGAACTCAGGTCTCCTGATTCCCAGTTCAGTTCCCTATTCACTGGACCAAAGACTTAAAGGGACAATAGGCCCCATGCAGGCTGTCTGCATTGGGGTGTATTGCACCCAAATGTAAGACCGTATTAAGCAAACACCACTTGAAACCCAGAATATCTAGGTATGTGCATGTTTAGATGAACCCTTAGACCTTCTCAGAGGCTATAGAGACAGATAAGTCACCTTATCTCAGTCACTGGCTATCTTTCTGGATGTGGATTTGACTCGTAGCTGTGTTGCCACCTCTGCGTTTCAACTGAGCTGCTCTTTCGGAACCGAGTTGAATCGATTCGGTTGATACTAACAGTGGCAAGGCAGCTCGTCAGCCAGGGCAATTCAGCGTCGCTCCTGACGTCAGTGGTTTACAACATCTGAGGATCTGGCCCAATGCGTGTAACGCAGGCGACGCTGACAATAACAAGCCTTTGCCCATCCAAAGGACTTAACTTGAACCCCTGGCTGGGGAAATCAGGTATTTGTGAGGAATGCCAAATGGGTTTGACATCCATTTTTGCATGGGGAACCAATGGGCGAGATGAGGGGAAGTTGCCAGGGCCTGACCTTTTCTCTTGGTGCAGTGGTAGATCTGGCTGTGCTCCTGGGAGATCGGGTACGGGTTGGCAGGCGGTAGCAGGTCCTGGGAGGTGCTAGACACCCCATTCTCGCACTGATACTGGGATGCTAGGTTGGAGGAGGCCGAGAGAACCCTGGTCTCACCACTGAAAGGGCTGTGATTAGAGGCCACTTTTTGTCTCACCGTGCTCCTAGGAACCACTGGGTACTCTTTACTGAAAAACACAGGTGAAAAAATGCAGCACGTTAGTATCGTCCATTTGCTCCAACTTCCAATAGAACCATCTCTCCAAGAATCTACGCCTTACTTGTGTTTTATCGGGATAACACGCTACGGGGGACCAAAGCACTGCTTATTTTTCTTCCCTCTAGGTCTCTTTAAACGTGTACCTCCCCCGCTCTGACTGCTATTATGTATGTATAATAATAACCAGACCTACTTCTGCCATGCTGCTTACGGGGAATCAAGCTGACTTGGATGTGAATTATGTATCGCTTGCCTATTGCTGTTTCTGTTCCTTTCCACCAACCTCCGTCAGTTTGTCTGTCCTCAGATTGTGATCTCAGAGCAGAGTATGTCTAGAAAGCACACAGCCTACAATGGTGCTACCATAAATAAATAATCAATTATAAATAATCTAGCTGAGCACGGAGGTCTGCCTCATCATAGAATCCTAGAATCTCAGGGTTGGAAGGGACCTCAGGAGGGATCTCCTCCAACCCCCTGCTCAACGCAGGACCAATTCCCAACCAATTCCCCCCAATCTTGGGGGCACAACAGCGTAGCTGAACCGACGCAAACCCCCAATGTAAACATGGTGCGCCAGCGTAAACTGGGACTTGCTCCTTTGCAGCTAACCTGGTTTGAAGCATCATTGTAGCTAGCTAAAAACCTCACGGGGGACCAGGCCGTATAGTCCTTTTCATCCATGGTTCGCAAAGCACTTTAGAAATGTGGGTTGGCATGATTATCACCCTCTGAGAAACTGAGCAGCTCCACGGAGGTCAACTGCACCCACTGTGTTATTTGTATAGCAACCACATCCAGAGACCTCAGCCAAGATCAGGACCCCATGGTCTGTCTGTGAGGGCATAGGAGGCTTTAATTGACACATCATGACAGGCAGTCCCTGACTCAAGGCATTTACAATTTAAATAGACAGGGCAGACACAGAGTGGAAGGGGAAACTGAGGCTCGGAGAGGTGAAGCAAATTATTTAAGTTCACCGTGCAGGTAAGTAGCAGAGCCCAGAATAGAACACAGGTCTTCAGTCTCCCAATCTTCTGCTGTATCCACCTCTGATGTATACATGGAGGTTACTCATGTGACTAAGGTCTGCGAGCTGGAGTCTGAGCCCGATTCTGCAAACACATCCGTGGGACTCGGGCATTAATGGGACATTTGATGTGAGGAAAGGGACTCCTGGTTGCAGGATGGCGTCCTATGCAGGATCAGGCCCTTTGGAGAGAACCCATCGCTGTGGCAACTAGGAGCTTATTTACAAAACTTAACAAAGCCAATTATAGAAAACTCCCTGCAGCAGGCAGCGTTCCTCCAAACCGCTGCCTGCTGCTGCCAGAAACATTAGCAGCCATGCTGTCATGGGGAGAAAAAGTCAACCGAGAGCTCAAAGCCAAACAAATGTGTCTCGCATCGTGCCCTGGAGCCGGCCAAATTTTGGGCTCTGGTCGTCTGCCAAGCAGAGAGCGTTGCAAAGGTGGGGTCCCTTCCCCTGAGTTAGCCCATGGGAAGGGCTAGTAGGAGCCCAGCTTTGCTGCTGTGAAGGGCTTGAAGGCCAGAGGCCCCTCTCATATGCCTGGGCTGTACAGGATAAGAAAGAGGGAAAGGGAGTGGTATGAATGCACTGGCCTGATTTTACAGGACCTCTCCCTCCCAGGGAAGCCAATGGCAGTTGTGTATTGCTAGGGGCTCAGAGATGCACTTTCAACTTGTGCGGGTTCTGCCCCATGCTCTTGTCAGGGGAAGGGTTTTGCCTTCTGGAGAGGGCAGGGGGCCACGGCCCTCAAACATCATGGAGCTCAGGGATCCCCAACTCCGGGTTATATCATCCTCTCTAGCACCGTCAGCAGCCAGGAGTGTTTTCCTCCTGTATATGCTGCAGCCTCTGCACTCCAGGAACCAGAGTGAGAGCAGGGCTATGACGTGTCAGTCAGAACTCTGTTTATTAGTTACATGACAAGATGGATCCTCCGGAGTCTAAGCATCCAGCACCCCTTACAATGGGAGGCCATCTGGTGATTACACAGATTACCAGTGAGGAGTGTGCTCGACCCACTGGCAGCATGGGTCCCAATGCTTATGCTACATCAGCGGTCTGCCCCCTCTCAGAGGAGCCAGGCTAAAGGGGAGTTTACACTTTAACTCCCGCTTGCATTTCCCAATGAATCCAGAGGAGAGTATGCTGCATATAGGGCCTGATCCCCAGTCCCTTTTCCCTCTGCCCCAACATACCCTGAGACCCCCCTTGTGCATGGTCACATGGAGGGAGGGGCTCCCCTAGGCTTGGAGTGGGGGGACAACACAACATTGCTTCATTTCCCTCTCTGAGGCTGCTTTGGGGAACACGGGGGTGACTTTCCATGGTGTTTGTCATGAAGAGAGAGTAAGTCTGTGTAGGAATGGCTCATCCCCTCTCTGTTCACATGCACAACTCACACAGAAGTTACATATACACACACACACAGTATAGACCACTACCTTCAAGAGGAAGGGATGGAAAATCGGGGGGTTGCCAAAAGTGTCTGATTTCAGCTGAAAGTGTTGATTTTTGTTTTTTTGTTAAGAAAAACCATATGTCTGAAAATCAGGATGTTGTTATTCAGAATTGCCACCACAGTGCCTGATGGCGTTGTAATTTGGGTATCGCATGCTCCTATTCTCCTCTATGGGTTGGGCTCCCCACTTAGACTTTATTTCCTGAAGATGCACAATGGCCATGCCATTTCCAGGAGGCATCAGCTCCCTTTACATAGAGGGGAGACCCAGGGGAGATGTAGTCTGGCCAGGGAAGCTGGCCTGTCGAAAGAACTCGAAGTACAACTCCCTGGGACACCTCAGTGGCATTTGTCAGAACAGAAACGTTTTGGTTTTCAGCTCAAATATATGTTATTTTGATTTTTTGCCAAAAACTTAAAATTTTCCATGGGAAAAAACCCTATTTTCTGACCAACTCTATAATATAAAATGTCCTTCTTCCAACTTGCCTATCTATCTACCCATCTATCCATCTATCCAGACAGACATCTACAAATTTGTATCTTGGTCTTCCCTGCGGTGTCTAAGTTCTCACAAAGAGATTTCTCTGGCACTATCTAAAGCAGCAGTCGTCTTGAAACATTTATTAATGTTTGCAGCGCACACTTGATATGTACTGTGAACATTTATCATCTGAGATTGCCCCCTTGCTCTTTAAAAATGCATTAGACATTTTTCAGTGCCGAAAAGTGACTGCTCCAAAAATAGCCAATTGTAATCGTAGGCCAAAGGTTTAATGGAACGCAAGGTTTTACTTATTGCTGGCACAGAAAGATTGCTGGGTGTAGGACTTTTGTTTTTCAAAATAACTGCATGAAGGGGGACAGGGGAACGTGAAAGGCTGCATGCTACTGGCAAGTGTATTCGGCCTTCTGAGCAACAAGGGGATATTGTTGTCATACAGCCAGAATGCCAGGGCTCTACTTTTATATTACGATGTTAATGTAGTACGTTTTTTTCACATTAAACATTGTATATAAAAAGGCTGGTTTAGGAAAGAATTTACAAGGAGGGAAGCTATTTAGAGCGTTCGAAAGGACTAATGGTAAATGTTCAGTTACTGTATTTTATTACTGTTTTGCAGTAGAACTGAGGGGCCCCAATTGAGGTCAGGCCCCATTTTCTAGGCATTGTACATACACATAGGAAGAGGCAGTCCCTGCCCCAAAGAGCTTGCAGTCTGAGCAAGCCAGAGATAGCCAGAAGACAGTATTCTTTTCTGTTATTACCATTTTACTGGTGGGGAGCTGAGGCCCAGAGAGGTTAAATGACTTGCTCAAAATCACACAGGAAGCCTGGTTTTGCTGTGTCTCAGGCTCCATCTATACTTAACCTGCTATGGCAGCACACCTGTTGCACTGCAGAACTTCAGGGTAGACACTGCCTATGCTGATGGGAGGGGTTCTCCCCTGGGTGTGGGGAATCCGACTCCCCGAGAGGCGGTAGCTAGGTTGATGGAAGAACTATTCCATAGCCTAGCGTTGTCTACACCAGGGCTTAGCCCGGCTTGAATGCATCGCTCAGGGGGGTGGCTTTTTCACACCCTGGAGAGACGAGCCCTGAGCCCGAGCCCTAACCACAAGGCCTCACTGTCTCTCTTAAAGCCAATGGGAGATGCATGGCTAAAACCCTACACAGCTGTTTTAAAATCTGCCCCCTTAACAGAGAGTGGGGGAGCGGGGGAAGGAGAGAGAAAAGAGGGGAGGCAGGGGGAAGTGGTCCTTCTCCGTGCCCCTGACCAGCAGCAGCAGGGAGGTCAAGGGATGACGGATTCCTGGAGTGACTTCTGCCTGCCAGACAGTGGCACCAAAGCAGCCGCTGGAGGTGGGGATCTGGAATGTCTCTGTACAGCCTGGCTAGCAGTACTAGAAAGCAGCTCCCATATGTGGTGGCTAAGTACAGTGGATGCAGAGTAGGGAACTCGCCACGTGTCCTATGTGCCCTGTCAAATCAGCTGATGTTTTAAATACCAAATCCTCACCACAAACTGCTCAGCAACAACCCATAGGGCGTATAAAGAATCAGAGAAAATCACCAGCTGTTCTGCTCATGAATAGAAAAGGGGAGACATTTGGAGGACAGAGAGAGGGGGGATAAATGATCTGTGATGAATTATTTGCCCATTTCTAGTCAAATCTATTGCATGCTCAGAGGAACGAATCCTTGCTCAGTCACAGTGCCCATCGACATCACTGGGAATTGTACCTGGCTAGCCCTGAGCAATATGTTTTGAGCAACAGACTCAACTCCAGTTTCATTGCCTGTTCAGCAAAGGATGTACAGGCAATGAAAGGGTTAATGTGGGGCTGAGAGGCCAATTATGCTACCTGGCTGCACCTGGAGGGAGGGCTCAGCTTAATGAAAGATGAAGCCCAGCTGGGGAAGAAGCTGGGTGGTGGCTATAAAGAAGGGAAGCCTGGCTGAGAAGGGAGCTGTAAGAAAGAATTTTCCAGTCATGCTTTAGGACTACAAAGTGGAAACATGGAGAGGGGGGGGGGTGTCAAGGAGGTAGCCCAGGAGGAGAGTTAGCCCTGAGATCCTCTCCTAAATAGAGACATGGAGCAGCCTCTGGCCTGGAGCAAGCTCTGCTGCTGAGGGTCCCTGATAAAAGTGCAGGACTGGACTTCCTGGGAGGTGTTCAGCTGAGTAAGGGAAATGTGAGTGGGATGAGAAGTCAAGCCTGAGGAGGGCAGAAGTTGGGTTACATTTGAACTTTGGTTGGGGGATTCCAGCAGGCAGCCCTGTGAGCCCTGGCCCTGACAGAAGGACTAACTTGAAGAAGCTGTGGGAAAGGCCAGTTGACAGGCTTTGGTAGAAAGGAGGTCAGGGAAGCTGCAGCACAGAGTCTGACTGAGCAGACATTGGTGTCTGGTAGGGTGCTGGACTGGAAACCAGTGCCAGGAGAGGGCCTGGACTCTCCTAGTCAGCCCTGGAGACGATGGTGTCAGGCCCAGAGCTGAAGACCTTTCGTAAGGACATTGGATTATCTGTGGACGTTGTTACCCCAGAAAGGGTGGGACTAAAATGTGACCAGGCCGGAGGGCTGAGCCATGAGAAGAGAGATGACTGGAGCAACCTGTCAGCTGAGCGCTCTAGAGCTGAAAGAGGCACTCCACCATCCCGAACCACAAGCGGCTGCATCAGCGGTAAGTCCGCTCTTCGACACCACCCTTTTTAAGTTCAAAGTGCTGGCAAAGTTCACAAGCCCATATTGGTTTTATTTATTATCAATAAGCTTGGCAGAATTTGATATTTTTTTAATCATTGAGAGATTATATTAAGTGTTTTATCTATGCAAACTTTCATAGTTGCAGGGAATTATAGGGTGAGAGGGGGTCTGATGATGATGGTTTAATGACCGTAAACAGAGATTCCAAAATGTAAATCTTTAAACAATGCCACTTAATTATCTGCAGCTCCAGTTCTGTGTATGCTGGAGCTGGTTGGTTTAGCAGAGCTGTAAATACGTGCTCTGTGCAGCATTCACTAGAATGTGTTTTATACACGTTAAGATGGGACTCTGAGTTCTCAGGCAACATGTTTTTCTTTCTTTGCCTAGCTGTGAATTTCAGTTATCAGTGGACTTTTTTTGTGTGTGTGGTCAAATTCTACATCAGCAACATAGATAATTAGCCTGGGAAGGACTAGAATTTTAACAAGAAAGGCATTTAAAAGAAGGGCGAATGGAGAGCTGAGCAAACTAGACAGGGAGGGCAAAAGAGAATATAATAATCGCCGCCTTCAAGAGTCAGAAAAGTGGTTCTGTAAAAATCACCCCTCTTTGCTCTACATCCCCCGCTCCCTGTGTGTGTCTGAATTTGATCTGCTTGTTTTACTGGCAAACAACTTATGTCCGTGGAGAGCCAATGCAGCTATGGGAGACTAGGCTGCAATCCCATGTGCCTCCTGCATCATCAGAGAATTGTCAGCTAGGTTGTGCTTGCAAAGGGCCAGGTTTTCCTGCGTGTGTGTTTTGCGCACACGTGGCTGGCACTGCGCATGGCAGCTCCAATGTGCACAGGCAAACTGATTTCAAGATGTGCATGCACACACATCAGTGGATTAAATTCATGGCTGTACAGAAGACCAGTCTAAGGTATATGCATCGCCCAAATCTGCAAATAGGGATTAAGTGAGATTTAAATGGTGTCTATAATCCTTCCATTGACTCTCTGCCCAGTTTATGCACCTCCACTGAAGACTGCATGGATACACGCCCACACAAGTTGGATGCTGCCATATTTGAAAGTCTGGTTTAGAGGCCACAAACATCAACCATGCCTCAGTGGAGCAGGGAAGAGGCAAAGACTGTTTATGCTTCCATTTATCCTAAGCCATCTGGAGAGACAAACTAGCCTCTGTTGCAAGTTAGAGCAGCCCTAGGGCTGCTCTAGCTTACGCCAGATGGAATGGTCCCTAAAGAATGTTCTCCTTGCTGGAAATTAACAGAGCGCATCAAGCTCTTGTCCCCTCTCCAGTTCCCTTTCCCCAGCCAAACCAGATACAACCACTATGCTAAGTCCAAGATTCCCCAATGCTGGAAGGATCCTCAGTTCCAGCTTGACAGTAGCTTTTAAGTACATTAGCGTTTTGCGTTGCAGGGAGGCAGCCCAGCAGTTATTTGCTGTTGTGCGTTTAGGAGGCACAAGAAGCACAATTGGATTTTCAGCTCTCCAGCAGAGTTTGCAGCACTGAAAGTCAAACAGCTTCATTTGATTTTGCAAACTGAAATTGAATCTTCATAGAACCTCACATGTGAGTGTTGTGCCACTTTGCTGACTGCAGAGAGGTCCACGCCCCACTTACATGAAGCAAAGCAACTGGCATGTCCTTAAGTAAAATTTGGTTTTATAAGGTACCTCTTCTACAAAAGGTGCCCCAAGGCAGGCAACAAATATCAAGACTATCCAGAGTTATCCTAATTTGTTTAAACAAAAATTTGGAAGGGAGATTAAAACCTCATGCTGCAGGGCTTACACCAATCTCTAATAGAGATCAGGATGAGACCTGATGTGAGGGCAGATTATTCCATTTCTACTGTGAGATCTACACTTTCCTCCAAAGCATCTTGTACTGGCCAGTGTCCGAGACCAAATACTGGGCTAGATGGACCTTGGGTCTGGTCCGGTCTGACAAGTCCTATGTTCCTAAGGTCAATAAGGTGAGTGCAATAGCTAACTGCAAACCCAACGGGTCATATCCACTGATTTATCACTCACGTGCAGCCTTGGGCAATCAGGAATGGTTTTATTGAAAGGTTGGCCAGGACGCTGAGGTTATCCTTCTCTCTTTTTTTGAAGAGAGTCATGGGATCTTTAACTCTTACCTGGTCCTCTATCTTAAGCAGAGGGGGCTTATGTTTACCAGCCCCCTCTATAGCTGCAGAGTCAAAACTGGGGATGGACCTAAGTGCAGATGTGCATATTTGGCACAAAGGTGTTTGATTTTAGGCCAATTTTTTGTTTGTTGCTCGGAACAGGGGTCAGGAGAGGAATGGAGGTTAGACACAACTGATGCAGAAAGAGGAAGAGAAATTCATTAACATACCATCCCCCAACAAAAAAGCCTGTTGAGTGTAAATTTGCATAATTTTAATATTTGCATAATAGTTACCTGTATAACTAAAAACAGGTGTCTTAGAAGCATTCTTGGGAGTGTGTCCTGGGATCCTGAATTTAGTTAATCTCCATTCTGAGGGAAGTCAGAGGAAAAGCTATGACACACTGCCTTCCCTGGCCAAATGACTCCCTGATCTCCTACAAAATCCCCCCTCCCTGAGCTATCAGGCCAGCGCCATGGAAAGCAACCGAGTGGCTGGGTTACGTAATGGAATGAGCTGGAAGTTGGGAGAGTTGGTAGGGCTGCACTATTCATCTCCACAGCTGTGCACTCCACATCGCTATCCAATATCCCATCCTCCCCCTGCCTCCTCGTTTGAGAGGTGATTTAATGAGACCAGTTTGGACAGGTGCAGGTAGTAGTTTAACACTTAACACTTCCACACACAACACCTGATACCAGAAGTGCAGCCTGATGGGGGCAGAGGAGGGGAGTTGCAGTGCGGTGGGGGAGTTCACCAGAAGCTGGGAGTGGGTGACAGAGGATGGATCACTTGAGTGCCTGTTCTGTTCATTCCCTCTGAATCACCTGGCATTGGCCAGAGTCAGAAGACAGGACACTGGCCTAGATGAACCATTGTTCTGACGTAGTATGGCCATTCTTATGAACCAGAATAGAGAATACAGGAGACCTAGAGCTATACTAAGGTGAGGGATCAATAGGCAAGCGAAAAGCTGGGGCATAGGGGGCATACATCCTACTCAAATGGTTACATTTATGCCTGATGCAAACTCTTTAGCGCTAATGTTTTCAGGCTAAATATCTAGTCTTAACTGTTGCTGAATGTGAGTATGGGGAGGGGCAGGGGAATAGGAAGGTGCCCTGGAAATTTTGATGTCGGTATTAATTAGCATTTAACTGTGGTGACCTTCTGGAGATATTGTCTGGCTGGATGGCTGCCCTGTAACTGAGCACCAGAGCTGTGAAGGAAGCATCAGCAATATTATGCTTCCCTAATGGAGATTTTGCAACTCTTATTGTAGTATCTGCAGAGCATGTTGGAGTGGTACCCATGGACCAATTCCTTAGTCTTACTCTGGACCTGAATGTCAATGAACTATATGCATCAGGCCCTGGGTTTGTAGTCAGTCCTTACCCAGGCAACCTTCTATTGGAGTCAGCTTGGCAGAGTAGGGGCTGAGCAACATCTCCCCACCAGGGGTGATCATGGTAACCCAAGAGAAAACCCCCACACTAGGGGAAGTGTCTAAGGTGACACATGAAGCTGCTGAGATTTCATTGAGCCAGAGCATGGGAAATGAAAATGCAATGGTAAGATGATAGCTTGCAATGGAACAAACCCCAGTTGCATCAAGCATGATGGACCTAGCCAAGAGATCTGGTGTCAGCATGTCATCCTGAGCAGACTCTCCTTGGTGAGTCCTCAGATTCACCCAAAAATTCCACCAGCACCAACACACACGCTGACCTGCACGTCTCAGCTATGGAATCCTGGCACTAACTCTTGGTCCATATTGCTCATCCTACTGCACAAACCAAGGGGCATCTCCCCATTTAGTGCTGTAAACTGTTCTCGAAAGGTCAAATCTAGACACTGCCATGATAGAAGATGTTGGCCCAGAGTCTGCTTTTGGTCACACCAATATATATCCAGAGCAATGCCTTTGAAGCCAATGCAATTACTCTGGAACAAGGCAGTTACTCTGTAGTTCTACTACTCAAAACAAAAGATGGCCCTTTATCTCTGTTAGGGAAAGACCCCTATACAATGCCAAGCCTCTTCTACTGTTGTATGCCCCATTCTAGAACTTCGTCACACGTTATAAAAGCCAGTGATAGCCATTTAAGTCATTCAGTGTTTTGCTTTCATATATATATATTTTCCCACAAACAAGAACTTCCCAAATGTGAAACGAAGTACACCTGAATTCGTTTGAATGGTAATTAGGACTTGATTTTTCCGAAGGGCTGAGCGCCTGTGACTCCACTCAAAGTCAACAGGAGCTGCAGGTGCTCAGCAAAAGATTCAAAATGAGAATGTGGTTTTTACTGTGCTTCAGCCCTGAACCTGCAAACTCTCTTCCCGCCCTCGATTCTATTAGCTGCAGGTACAAAAATCTGAACTCCTGAGGCAATGCCCTCTCCCCAAAATCACTCGGTAGATATAGTTTATTAATACACCTCCATGGGCTCATGCGTGGAGAAGTTTAAGGGCAAACTTCTACTCTGGAATGCACAGTGCGGATCTCTGCTTTAATTTAATCTGTTGTGGATCTATGCAGAACGTTCTGCATGTGATCTCCAGGCTTAATTCTCACTGGCACTATGAGGAAGTTGAAGACAAAGCTCTAGGGTGAAATATGCCCTAACAATCCTCCACTGTCTGAGGTATGAATGTGAGAAATAATTTGCCTAAAATTTCCGAGCATTAAAATGACACAAACTTTCATCTGAATTAGTTTTGAATTTCAGCATGAACACAACAGGCAAACAAGTGTAAGTGTGTGTGTGTTATATATAACACACACACACGCACCTTTTTCTTACTATGAAAGTAACAGATTTGATCTCCCAAACTAAAGCTCACAAGGTATGTACTCCTAAAGTATATATGCAACTGACATGACCATGAATAGTCCTGTTGCTAATGGAGGGGAAGATAAACCTGTATTGGAGGGCTGCATTAACTAGAATTTGGATCTCACTGCAGACCTAGTCTATTCTTTGCATATGAATTACCTGTTGTTGAAAGGTGTTGGCTTGATCACCCAGTTGACTGAAGTCTTTTACTTGGACAGGCCTATATGCTCACTTCTGCTGTGTATGTGGAGGAGACCAAACCCATGGAGGTGCCATGCAGAGAGGACAGCAGCTAGGGGGATGTTCTCTCAAACTCATACATATGCATACATGTTCTACATCGCTGACCGTTCCCAACTGCTAAAACATCCATGTGTCTGAAAGGCTGGTTAGAAAAACATGCATGTCCAGGCAGTTGGGGGCGGAGCTGGGGGGAGAAGTCCCATGGTACAGGCATATTCCTTCCCCCAAATGGTGAATTTGCACCAAAATAACCTTGGATATCAGTACTACTCAGAGTAGCAGGATTGTGCTGTAGACTCTACATTCCCCACTGTAGATGGGGGCTCAGCAAAACACAGGCAGCTGTGGAGCAGAAAGTGGTGGTAAATCAAGGTAGGCTTAGCTGGTACCATGGTGTGGGTGGGGGAGCTGTTTGGCGAGTCCAGAGTCGGAGGGACTGGTTCTCTACAAAGAGCCTGAGCACTACAGAGATCCTGCTGCATATTCCCATGGATCTTGGCTCATTGTTGGCTTTGGAATGTAGTGCCCCCACTATGGGCACACATTCTACCACTCTGCATTTCCATCAGCCCCATTCCTCTCCTAAATCCAGGACTCCCTAAAGTCTCCAGGTCCCTACGGACTGCAGAGTCCTGTCCTGCGTCTTTTACCATGAAAAGGTTCATATTGGCTGCACAGAACACATACAGTGATGACACTGCCAGCATGTCTCTCACCTGACCTGAAGGGGTCACCCTGCCAGAGACAGGGTCATTCAAGACACATGACTGTTCTATACTTGCTCTTTTCTAAGGTTGCCCACAAGGAAGAGCGTGCTCATGGTGGTGGGGGTGGGTTTTTAGGTGGTAATGGGCCTGTCCTACTCCAACTGAACTTAATGTCAAAACTCAGACCAACTTCAGAAGTCAGACCCAATAGGCCAAATTCTCTCCTGCCTTTTGGTCCCTTTTCTACCACTTTGGTAGTGCAAAGATGCTGGGGAGCAGCCAGACCTGGGCAGCTGAGAAGTCCCCTTGTTTAATGTCCCTGCACCCTCTCCCCTCCAACCTATGTACCAGGGGACATGTCTGGGGCAGGAAAGTCTGTGCTGAGGTGGATCCTCAGTTGGGGTATGATCCCTTAAACCCCACCATGATCTAATGTGGGGACAAGTATGAGAACCAGGAATCCATAACCAGCAGATGCTCCCCTCCTGTCCTGGACCTCATCTTGGCTTTGCAAATTGTTTTGGTTCTACTTGCTCTGCTGTCTTACATTACATGTCCTCCTTCAATAACCACAGACCCGTATTTAAAACACAACAGAAGTGAGCTCTAACTAGAAGAAGATAGCGTTGCCCTTCCTTCATCATGAAAAATTAATTCTATCCATGGCTACATTACCCAGCAAGATGATAGGTCACCGATTTCTAGTGGTCTATTTTTACATCTTTTCAGCTCCTTTTTTATAACAAGTAGCCTGATACGTTTAGTGCAGCAATGTTTTCAGCTGGCATAAATGGATGCAGCTCCATTGACATCGATGGAGCTACGCATCTGACCCATCACTTTAAAACTTGTGTCTCTCTCTCACTCTCTCTGAATGGTTCTTTATTTCAAAATAACCATCTTACTCCACCCTTCTCCAAAAGAACTTCTTTGTGAAAATGTCAAGGTGCTTTTTGTCCTCTGCCATATGGTAAATTGTTTAGGAAGCAAACTAAGCATCAGAAAATATTCTGCAGAGTTGGCACTGTATCTTAACCCTTTCAACTACTCCAGTTCCCACTGTGTGTGTATTTCCAAGACTCTGTTCACTAGATCAACAACCACAGGATTGCATAAAACTATTCACTGACTTTAGCACCAGCTCAGCATGGCCATGATTTTCAGATGACATGAAGTTTTTCTAATAGTCTTCAGTGTTTCACCCCATAGAAAAATAGTAATTCATGTAAAGGTTCAAGACTTTCCATTTACCAAAGCTGGAGGGTAACTGAACAACAAAAACTTGTCAGGACATGATTGTCCAAGTTTAAAAGGAGGTGTAAGTAGGGAAGGAAAAGCTATTTCATTTTTCAGTGGACTAAAAATATTGACGCCACCTGCCAGGATCTGTGTAGCTGTTAGAAAGGTTGCATGATAAGGGATCACAGGACAGTCTGATTATCGCAAAGGTGGATTCGGAGGCGAATAAGGCAGCTTTTTTTATTTTTGGCTCTCTTGGATGTGAGCCTACAAACACTTGGACAAATTTACTCACATGTTCAGTTGCATAAGATTAGTCACATGTCTAAGTGTTTGCAGCATCAGAGACATTATTTGTTATCTAGCAGTATGATTTACATAGCCATTAAGGCTCTGATCCTGCCAATGCTTGCACACGTGAGTAACTTTACACATGGGAGCTCGGAGTGCAATGGAGTGAATCAAGTTAATAGATTCTTAGACCTTAAGGCTAAAAGGGACCATTCTGATAATCTAGTCTGACCTCCTGCAGAACACAGGTCAGAGCCTCATCCAGTGATTCCTGCATCAAGTCAACTGCTTGTGGTTGAGCTAAAACAGGTCTTTTAGACAGACATCCAATCGCCAGCAGAATCCATCGTGTCCCTATTTAAGTTGTTCCAATTGTTAACTACCTTCTTTCTCATCTGAATTTGTCTGGCTTCAGCTTCCAGACATTGGATCTTGTTCTGCTTTGTCTGCTAGATTAAAGAACTCGGATATTAGAAATCTTCTCCCCGTGTAGGTCCTTGTAAACCACGATCAAGACAGCTCGTATCCTTTTCTATTTTCAGTCTTGACCAGTTTTTCATGAAGTTAAGCATATACATAAATGTTTGCAGGATTGAGGACTAAATTTGACAAACTAAAGTAATGCGTATGCAGTAAATTGCTGCAATGGCAATACATTTTTTCATACCGCATGTATAAATATTTTACCTTTGCATTCTTGACATTCTGTGTAGCTCCATGTCGTCACTACCTCGAAATCCTTTAGCAAAGGGATTGTTTTCAATCTTTAACTGGGTTATCTGAAGGAAGGAACCAGAAGTGGTTTACTGTGAGCATTTCATTCCTGCTCCAAAGAATTAGGCATTACAAATCGAGTTTCCTAGAATTTGAAATCTCGGAGCTGACAAGAAGTCCTCCGTCAACACCCCCTCTTTCTTAGGCTTTGTTATGCAACTCTTATGATAAAATTGAGTAAAGACACTTACTGGAGTAAGGGTTTACCAGAATTAGCCCTTTCTTCAGATGACAATTGCTTTGTATTTGAGTTTAAGCTGGTAATTTATATTGTGGTAGCACCTAGAGGACTCCACAAGATTATGGACCCATTTTTCTAAACATCTATTATATCTGAGCAGACATAACTGAAGTGAACAGGAATTTTCCCCCTCTTATATCAATCAACAGATACCCACAGTGCCTTTCATCTCAGGGCTTGTCTACATGGTGTGGGGTGTAAATTCTAAAACACACCCACATGTTGTGCACTAACTGGCCCGTGTAGACCTTGCTGGAGTGCACTAAGAGTTCCCCACTGCATGTCACAAAGATGGGTAATATCCCCATTTTCTAACTGAGGAAACTGGCACTTTTTGCTCAGGGCAGCACAACCTGACAGCAGCGGATATGAAAATAGACTAGGTCTCCTAGTTCTCAGGATTCTGCTCTTGACACTAGACCATGCTGCCTCCAATATAGACTCCTGCTGAAGCTGGTTAACTGCAGAGGTCCTTATTCTGTACTTGTTTAACTTGACACATGTGAACAGTCATTCCATTTGAGTTCTGTGGGACTTCTCATGTATACAAAGTTAAGCATGTGCATAAGTCTTTGCAAGGTCACAACCTTTGCAAGAATCCATGGATGAAATCTGGGCTCTATTGAAGTCAGTGGCTAAACTCCCATTGTTCACGTGGGCATGGTGTTGCAGAATACAAGTAAATAGTTCTTACTTGCTAAACACAATGGGAATAGTTGCTTGAGTGAGCGAAGTTCCTTTGTAAGTTGGGGTTATTATACTGGTACCAAAACACATACTTCTCTCTCAAAATTTCCATGAAAATATTAGAGCCCTGCAGTGTGAATGCTTAAGTATGTGAGTCAGTCGTCCCACAGCCTTCAGTGGGACTGTTCACATGAGCAGTGATTAATGTGTGTTCATAGATTTGGGCCCCAAGAGAAGTTTAAAAAAAAAATACAGTAAGTGACCTAAAGCCCTTGTTAGGTGCCTGATCTAATGCCCACTGAGGTCAAGAGGAGCCTTTCCATTAGCCAGTGGGCTTTGAATTGGGTCCTAGCTCTTGAATTCATTATAAGCAGACTTTACGGGGAGCTGCACTGTTTTCATTTTAAGAAAGAGCATGATCAGAATATTTGGCTCATTTTAGTCTGACTTGTCACCTCAGAAAAGCATTGACAGCAAGTGAACCGATGTAAATTAACTTCTTCTGAACCCATTTTGGCTTAATGACACTCAATCTAATTGCCACTGACTTTGATAGGTTTTTTTTTTCCACTTTCTAAGTCAGTCAATTACATCATTTTATGAAAAAGTAAAGGCAACTCCCATAAAGTCCGACTGAATGCCCAGGACAACATTATGCAATAAAACAGGGCTTTAAATACTGTATTACTTTGGGAGCAGCGGAGGGTTAACTGAAGGAAACTGTTGTCAAAGGTCTCACCTGACCTATAGATTAATCTTTGCTTTACTATTTCTCTATGATAAACTGGGCACAAAGTACTTCTGAACAGAGTTTATGGAAGGACTTGCATATAAAGGGTCACCTTTAAAACTGTCCATAATTATAACAACATTTGAGAAAAATGTTTACATACACTTCCATTCTATATATATATTTTTATAGATGTACAGTTTTAGATCATTGTGCTGGTAGTGCCACCTATTAATGTTGCCCAACACTTCTCATTATAAAACACCATTTTCAGTTGCTTTTAACTTTAACCATTAGAACTCACATTTTCCATGCCACTGTCTTCCTCAGGCATTTGTTGGTTTGGTTTTAGTTTCAGCCAACAGAATGCAGCCATTTTTTTTTTTTTTTTTTTTTTTTTAAAACAAAGCTAGGAGATAATGTTTTGCCCATCTTAAAAATCTGACGATCTTTTCTCTCAAATGCTAGCCTCCCTATATTTTGGAGCAGGGTCTCAAAAATTTTGCAAGGGGGGGATCCTTTGACAGGGAGATGTCTTTTCCTGTCCCTCTGAAAATCTGCCCAAATTTTGGCCCAGTTATAATCCTTTGGAAAAAATGCAGTTTGCACATGTTCATTAGACTTTTCAATTTAACAGCTCAAATCTGAAGTGTCCATCTTCATTGACAATACTTCATCCAGACTAACTCTGAAAGTATCTACACTAAAATGTAGCTCCCACCAATGTAACTTGCCCACTCCCCTGACTTGACTTAACTCTACCTCTGCAAGAAGCATAGCACTTAAGTCAATGTAGTTAGGTCAACAGTGTCAGTGCAAGCCATTGCGTTGCTTACATCGATTTGTTGCTGGCTTTCAGAAGCTGTCCCCCAATGCCCCACTCTGAGAGCTAAATCAGTGCAAGCGCTCCTGGGGAGGACATGCATCCCTGACACAAGAAGTCTAATGTGGACATGCAAGAGCAATTTAATTATTGCGGTGGCTGTACATTGGAGTAACTTAAGTTGACTTAATTTTGCAGTGTAGATTTGCCCTGAGTGTATTCTAGTCCAGAATGACAGGCTGAACTGGACTCTCCCTGTAATGGCTATTCACAACTGTTCCAGGTCAGGGTGGGGCTGGGGGCTGGAACTGCAGACAGGGAGCCTGTCTTTCCTGTGCTCTCAATGACACCCCTGCTGGTACCCAGGCAGTGTGGAGAGGAAGCTGTCTGATTTGAATGCAGAGAGAACAAATCCTAGACCTGGGGGAGGGAAAGAAGTATATTGGGATAAGGAATCTGGTGACCTGACAATGGGAGGGAGTGGGAGACAGACTGAGACTGGCTGGACAAGAAGACTGGGGCTGGGAGCTGGTGAGAGAAATGAGATGGAGACTTGGATTGGTTGGACAAGGAGCCTGGGACTAGGAACTAGTTGGGTGGTGGGGGTTGCAGAGGGAGGGGAGACAGACCAGACAAGAAATTGGGGTGTAGAAAAGCAACTGATACTAGCTGGGCAAGGAGACTGGGACAAACAGCCAGGAATGGGGATGACTAGACAAGGATCTGGGGACAGACTGGAAGGAACCCTGAGATTGGATTAAGAACCGGGTGGGAGACTAGGACTGGGGGATGGGGATGGGGGGACCTATAGGATGAGGAGCCAGGACAGAAGAACTGGGATACACTGGGAAGGAATCTGGGGACAAGTTGTAGTGGGAGGTGGGTAGTGGGAGGTGGGAACTGGGACTGGCTGGGCAAGGAGACTGGGATGAGTAACCTGAGGAGATTTGGGAGTAGGTCGGTGAGAAGACTGGGATAAGGAACCAGAAGTGGGGAAGAGGATGGGACAGGTTGGAGAGGATGTGGCAGAGCCCAAAATGGAACCCAAGATTTGAGTCTCACCATTCCTCTGCTGTTGGCAAATATCTGTGAAACCTACTGGTAAAATGTCATCCCCTTCTAGTGCTGGTCCCCATAGAGGATGATAACCTACTACTGCTATCAGTTACTCCATTAGCTCAAGTGGCAGAGGTCTGTGAGGTGGAGCTAAAGGTTTCAAGCTTGCTGATGCGCATGTGACCATACAGTTCTTTTCCTTGCCTTGTTCAGAGTGCACAGGATGTATGGTGCTCTGGGGATGAATCAGGGTTGTGAAAGAAAGGAAGCTGTCATCTGTAGGACCCCTGCCTCATTTGTAGCAGAGGTTGAAAGGTAGGTAGTAAAGGAGGCAAGAGATCACAAGAAGCATAAGGAGGGCCTCCTGGTTAAGGTGGTTGAACAATCCCCTGGAGAGCTGGAGTCTATCCCTGCCTCTGCCACAGAGTTCCTTTGTGATGCTGGGCACGTCACTTAAACAAGTGATCAGTAATTGTGTGTTCCTCACTTTCTGGGTGCCTGACTCGACTCCCTGGGGTTGAAGTGCAGAATTGCTGAGCTTTGAACATATAAAATGCTCTAATGCTAAGTACTCTGAAAAACCAGGTCCCAGGCATCTCAAATCGGGTATCCAAAATCAGCAAGCTCCTCTCCCTCTCCCTCTGCCTGCCTCCAGTCCTGATCTGAAAAATGGGTAATACAAACCCTTCACCTCACATAGATGTTTGTGAAGCATTCAGATATTGTAGTGATGAGTGCCATAGACTCCCTGAAGAAAATTAGTAACCCTGTCTTCAGAGCTAGATGTGAACAATGTGCAGGAAATAAGGCCTGGGGCCATATACCAAACAATTGGTATGAAACAAAATTGAATAGCTGCTCAAAATTGAGCACCATCCATCATGTGTGCTGAAAGAGGCAGGGGCCTGGTGAAAAAGGGGAAGTATGATCCTGCAATTGGAGACTCTACAATAATGCATAGGCATGGAGGCCAAATTAATATTGCCCAGGCAACCGTCCTACTGGCATTTCCTAATGGCTGAGTGCTTGACTTCATTTAAGATTGCAGTGCTCTTTTAATAGAGGTTTTGAGTCGTGTGTGTGTATACATAAGTGGAAAATAGGACACATTTGGTACATATCTAATGACGTGTGTGAAGACGTGCTGTTACAATGTACGCTTGTGCGTTGTCCTCTGCACATCTCTGTGCACTGTAGCACATCTGTGGATGTGCTGTCCTTTGAGCTAGGACTGTCCTTTCCTAGTGCTGTACTTTAGAGGATCTGGGCTACAAAGCATGTTAAATAACCTACCAAAAAATAAGCAAAAAACCGGATATCCTAGGGGGAGCCAATATAAAGCCCAGGTCCAGCTAGGGGGGCAGTAGGTTGTAAAAATTAATGAGAATAATTGTGAATTCTTGCTTTGGCAAGAACCCTCACGAGGGCAGAACTTTAATTATTTCTGTCTATTAGGGTTCATTTCCTGGTCCCAACCAGAAAGCTAGTACCTAATAAATACGAGCGAGTAACACAATGATTTAAGCTACAGCAAAAGAAGTCCTTAACTGCAGGGGAAGTTTAATATTTGGGCATCAACCTGATTGCATGCCTCCATTGTGCAAACGGCAAGGAAATGAAATGTGCATGTGACCTAGTTTAACGGTAAATATTTCTGGGGTGAGGGTAGGAGTTGTGGGGGGTGGGGGAGGGTCTCCTCTGAGCTGCTGACAACTGCACTGAAAACCTGACAAACTTCCTTCATGGCTTCACCCTCCCTTGATGGGGCTGGGGAGGGGGAGATCGAGTTTGTTTAAATATCTTTTCTGGCTGCCTAAACTATCGGGGGAAATAAACACCGAATCCATCAGGGGGAATGCAGCGATGCAAGGAAAATAAATCCACGGGTCTGAAATTAGTTGGGTCTTTCGATAGCATATAAAGCACACGGACTCGCTCCGATCTGCATATAGCCGCACAGCGGAAAGAATCAAGGCTCACCCAAAGCCTACGCACAAGTCACACCGGTATCCATGTGCATATATGTAAACGAGACAGACGGGTGCGACTGAACAAATACCTAGGTTGAGAATAAATATATTCACCATTGTGCCATGAAAATATCTTTTGCACAATCCGCATCTCATCCGCAAGGGAAATCAGTCCCCGCGGTGAACGAACTAGACCCACGTTTTCACCGAGATTTGCTTTTCCTTGCTAGAGTAATATGAATACTGTTAAACTATTTCACTCCTCAGTCACACAGAGCACTAAAATATCGGCTAGTGCAGGGTCTCGGAAAACTGGCTCTTACTACAACTGGGCAGTCTGCAAACTTGATTCCCTTCCCTGGAGGGAGATGCCATTTAGAGTAGATCATTAAAGAGTTATATAATTTCTCAATTGGGTCTTTATCCTGGGTTTAGAGCATTTAGTTGTTCCTGAGCGGTTGGATGAATTTGTGGGGCTACAGAAAGGGGATCCACCCGTGTGTGTGTCTGTCTGTTTTCCAGACTGGCAAATACACAGATCATGTCTTATCAACCAAATACAGACGACTTGCAATCAAATATCCCTCTCTATGGAAGTTTACCCAAACACTTGGATTGTGTTGGTATTTGCCCACAAGACGCTTCTTGCTTCTACAAAGAGCAGGTCAATTCTAAGACCTCAAAAGCGGAGTTTGATTTCCTATAGGAAATCCATTTTCAAGTGGTTTTTCTGTCCTTTTTATTACCATAAATTCTATTTTTATATAGAGAGATGTATAAAAATATAGGTAAACCCATCAACCAGAAGTTAAACCAGATTTTATAGCATCCACAGCGGGGTTATAATTTAAACCATAAATTGGCCAAGACTCAATTTGGCTTCAGTTTGCTAGCAGTGATTGTTCTGTCAGTGCCAACATCTCCCGGTTTTTAACGGCTTGGAGCTATTTTCTTTTTCTCCCTAGTGCCAGTGAGATGCTGTTTCTTCACAAACCTATTTCTGTTTTTGTATCGAATGGGTTGATGGCGATACCGATGAGATTGAGAAAGTGAAACCTGTTTAAAGTGGTTCAGGCGTTTCATAGCCACATCTCCAGGAAAACATCCATAATTTATCCGGAGTATTAAAGTGACACGTTCTTGGTTTGAAATTAACCACATGATTTAACCTTTTTAAACACAATGAAACCATTCTACACGTCCAGCAGTGTAATTAAAAGCCCTCGCCCTGACTTATAAACAGTTTATGGAGGATTTTTTTTTAAAAGGATTTAAAATTCAATTTTACCTTAACCATGACCTCGGTGCTTTGAAAATAATCTGTTTGCCTCTAGTCTAATCCTGCTCTTTTGCCACAAATTTATATTTGCATTAATAATTAAGGATTATCTGGCTCCAGTTAAAGCATCCACACACCCATCAGCCCTTCTAAAGTGGTCTCACCTGATTGCTATTTGGGAAATTTAACCCCCCGTCCCCCATTTATCTTTGATCTGTTTCACCTTCTGTCATCTTCCCCCCCCCCTTTTTTTTTTTTTTTTTTTAAATATCTTCCATTCTTTTTTCCTGCTATCGTACACCTAGGACCACTTCTCCAGCAGGAAACACGTGCGATTTGCCACCGCTGGAAAACCTGTTTTGTCAGGAGTAGACTCTCTCTCTCCAAAAGAGTTTAAAGGCAAACAGGGCTGGGTCGCTTTCACTACAAGACGTCAGGCCGGCGGGCGGAAACTTTTAATCGAAATAATACCACGCCCCAAAGCTCAGATACTTCGTCCTACGGACGAGCCACTAGGAGACACGCAAAGTGTGTATAGTTCATAAAAGTTCCATGCAGGTGTCACAAGCATAAATACGTGTGTGTACATCACTGTGCGCCTCTAGACGTGTATGTGCCGATATACTTGTGTATAGACCTCTACACAACACCCATCCCCCTCACGGCTTTCTTGCGCAGAAAAATAAGACCAGGTATTATTTTATCCGCGCCTTTAGAGTGCTTCTCTGGGTTTCTTTTTCCAACCCGCCTCCCCTGACTTCCTTACGAGATTTAGCTACGCCCCGAAAGCCCTGAGAAGAGGGACAAGTCACGCAACTCCCTTGGGGGCTTTCGAAGAGTTTGCCAGCGAGGCCCCATTCTCAGAACAAAAGGAGCAAACGCAGCCAGAGTGGGTTATAAGGCAGAACTGCGACAGATACCGCTCGGCTCCCTGCTCCAACGCCAGATTACAAGCCTTTGACTGAGTGCGGGGGGGGGAGGGAGGGAGAGAAAACCCACTTCCTGGGTTGGTCGCCCCACCTCTGAGCTAAACCATCCTGTTCAACTACCTTCCCCCCCCCCCCCCGGCTTGCGTTAAATCCCATCTTTACACCGTATCGCTGACACGCCAGGAATAACCCCCCCCCCCATGAACAGTGCAAACCCTCTGAGCTGCTGTGGAAAGAAAGAAGGGGGCTGTGTGATTCGGGGGGGGGGGGAAATGGTGCGTATGTTAGTGGGCGAAGCCTCTGCCCCAGCACTCAGCCTCTTCCACTTTGCGTGGCTGTCCCCCCTCCTCTTTACCTTGTGGTTTTGGTAGGAAGTCACGGCGATGAAGGCCGTCTCCGGAAAGACATGGGTGCAGAAGGCGGTGTTTTTGGAGCCGAATCCGTTATTCTCGTCCGCTTTCACGATATGGAGCCTGGGCTGGTATTTGTGCATGGAGTTCAATATGATCTTAAAAAGAAAAAGACACACAAGGGGGGTGTCAAGCATCGAGGCCTAGATCCTTCACTCTTTCCTCAGGCCAAGAGCCCCCTGACAGGGCTTTGGGGGGGGGGCTTCGCTTGGGAAAGAGGCGCCCGAGGAAACCCCAAGTGAGCTAGTTTGATCATTCATAGACTTCACGTCCCTCTAAAACTGTGTGGGGTTGTTTTGCATCTTTATGGGTCTCCCAAGGAGTAGAAATAGTTGAACTTATTTTCTGGGGAACAAGGCAGACCTTCTCCTCCACTGAAAGCCAGCCCCTTGACACGGGAAGCAGAAATGAATATAAAATTCATCTCAACAAGGAATCTACAACCAGCCTGGCCATAAATCTTGTTCCCCGCTAAACATGATCTTGCAATAACAGAACTTTAGAGAACTTGAGGGACACGCGTGAGCCTGGGTGTAACATACATATTTACATTTAATAAAAGCCACTGGGCCAACAGTTCTCCCGGGTGCAATGCAATGACCTTAAATTTCAGCATTTGGCTCGCTGGCTGTGTATCTCAGGGGAACGGTTAGTCTCCTGTTTTATTTTGACTGCCTACGCAGTACAATTAGTGCTGGGCTAGTCACATTTCTTGTGGGTGGGGTTGAGTACGAAAGGAAATCCGACCCATCAGACATTACATGATAGAATTCCTGGGGCTCGTACGTTTAGTCATTGCTCGGATTGTGGGAAAGGCCTGAAATGAAGACCCAGGTGGCGTGATAACTACACTGGATGTCCCTTAAGTGCCTTGTTCAAGGATGAAGCTGTCTCAGTGATGACCCTGGAGGGGATTATTTAGCACTGCTCGAAATGACTGTGCAAGGGGACAGCTGCCCTCACAACTGGGGTGTGTGTGTGTGTGTGTGTGTGTGTGTGTGTGTGTGTGTGATTATTTTTAAGCCAACAACCTGAACGTAGCACTTGCCTCTCCCCTGAAATGTCTCTGTTTCTTTGACTCGACTGTTGCCCCCTTTTTAAACTTGTCCACTTTTTAACCGCTAAAAAAGCTGGCGGAAATGGTTTGAATTGCTAAAATGGCCACAGCACTTTATAAAAAGAACATTTTCAAAAATACTTGGAGGATTTTTTTTTTCCCCCGAAAGATCCACGAACTTTTCCCAAGAACAATCCCGGGGGGTCGCCATTTTCCCAACTGTGTCTAGCGATAAAATCAAGAGTTGGCCCAGATGTTACCAAATGTCAACATAAGGAAACATGGCTCCTCATTCGGATACATGGCGGGGCTGGGCTGGGCTGGCCCCCATTGCAGGTTCACCCTGATTTCTTTCTCCGAGAGCTAATCATGGTCCTCCATGGCTCAGCCCAGCCAGAGACCGGAATGATTTTTCTAACCCAGCCACCCGTCTCTGCATAGACTTCTCTGGATGCCAGCGTTGGTGCCCACCATAAAACCAGATACTGTCTCTTTCGAAAGCTTGGCATTCAACTGGGATTAATCCTGGAAGAAAAGATTCTCTCTCTCTCTTCCCCCCCCCCCCACCCTCCCTTGGGTTGTAGTCTGTAATGATAATGACTGCTGCAAAACTCGGCGACAGACAGACGCAGTCTGTCCCGCCAGCCCCGACCCCTGCAAGTCATCTTTGCCTGCCAGGCCCTCTCATCCTGGGGCTTTAGCCAAATTGCTTTGACATCCCGGTAAGTCGTGGACATCAACGGTCAACGATCTAATGATTTTTAATTTCATTACAGCGAATCTAATTGAGGGACCACTGGTGCCGCTTCTCCTCTGAAGTCCCTATTGTTTAGCACGGCCTTAGGTTTGTTTAAAGAGACTTTTTTCATATCGCCGCCTGCTCACAGCAGGGAGTAAAATGGCTGCTGGCCTCTTCCTTCCAAGGGCATCTCCTATCAGCCACCCGCCGCCCCCTTCCTTCCCAAAAACTTTCTTTGAAGCCTGGGTCCTTGGGGTGGGAGAGTTTAGAAGGGGAAGTTGCTGGTGGAGTCTAAACCTCCAAACACAGGCACGATTCCCCCTCTCCTGGAGTTTGGGCAGGAATCTCAATTCCTGGAAGGGACGCTTCTCCACCCATGCTGAATGAAGAACCACAAGGAGAGCCTATGCCCTATTTTGGGGATCTGGGGGAGGGATAGATAAACCACAGGACGAGTAAGAGTTGGAAGGGGGTTAGATTAGGTTGGGCTCTCACATCCATCCCACAGTTTCCTCAGTAAGTGTCTCTTCTCCTCCTCCCACCCCCCCACACTTCATTGTGCGAGCCATTTGCATTAGCAGGCCACATGGAGGATTCATTCCATCAGTGGAGGCCACGTGTCTATGGATTTCATGGCACAAGATTTGTCGTTTTTAAGAGAATCAAAGTGTTGAAATGAGACTGGAAAATGCACTCTTGGAAACTGGACACTGGGAATCTTGATTCATCCGCTCTTGTCTAATTATAAATATTTTTGTTCAAAAGAAGACCTTTGAAAAATGATTGTTCCTGGCTTGGCAATTCACACGCGCCTTTTCGTGCCTGACCCTACGCCTGTAGGGCTTGCAGAAATTGTTTGTGGATGAAGCGCTAGCAGGATTTCTTTTTGAGCCTCGCTCCATTTTGAATGGGAGACCACAAAACACATACCGTCGTATTGCCTTGAATAATTATGCCTGATTTTTACCTTTAACCCAATTCACGGCGGCAGCAAGCAGATTTTAAAGCGCTAAGGCGCCACATGAGGTTAAAACCAGGTAGCTAAATAGTTACTCACTGCAGCTTGGCCTGGCCAGCCTGTTTTTAAGAATACTGTCAAGGTGCAAACCTGCATAAGCAACTCCCACTCCATACAGCTAAATACCCAAATTTCACGAACGTTGCGAATGAACATGAATTCAGATTTATCCACTCTCCCACTGACATTCCCAACTCTATAATGCTGGGAATGACCTCCACTTCCCTGGGCCGACACTCCTTGCAAATGTTCAACAACGAACAATATAGGCAACGCAGTGCAGAATGCAGACAGAGGCTAATGCAAATGAAAATAGGGCCACAGAGCGGTTCTTGTACTATATTTCTGGTGAGAGAGAGAGAATAATAAAAAGAGGACCTCTACAGGTTATCTACTCCAGTCACCTGCTCTGCTGTAGGGTGTGTGTGTGTGTGGGGGGGGGAGTGTGTATGTGAACATGAATTTTTTTGCTTCATACATGGATACAAAAAGTACCATGCTGTTTATGTTAAAGGCTAATTAGTTCCATTGCCTATCTTTCTCCCGTTGCATTATTCCCTTCCATTACGGCCTCGGAAGCTTTGCATCTGGCCCCTATAGGATTTCTTACGGTTTTCCCTTTCCTACGAATGACACTCCACTGTTTCTCTAAACAGACCTGCAGTCTGCGCGTTGTAGTGTCCCACTACAGCTGCCAAGTTACTGGGACAACCTCCGCTCAGATCCAGCAATTTACCACGTTGCACAGAGAGAGGGCTCATGTTTTATATTTCACCAAGCATCACCCCCCCTCCTTACCCCCACCATGTGTCTTACAGGAATGTCTGAAAAGGCAACGTACAGAAGAACAGCTCAATTATAGCCAACTGTTGACAACGGTCCTAGGACGTTGTCAACCACCAGCATGCACCAAAAGCCAGCGAGTGAAAACAATACCAACGTTATTCGTATTAAACCTCGATCCCGCTCCAGCTTCTCCCCGTCCCCCCTTGACTTTCATCGGACAAGCAGAGATGCCACAAAAATAGCAAACGATTGCCCCCCTCCCCCCCCCAAAAATAAACCCAGCCTGAATATTAGCTCCCGGACCCTGCGCTGGACAAGAAGCCAACCCCAGCGCGCGCAGCACGTGTCTGAGCCCGGAGCTGGCAGACTTTTGTTGCAACGATTTGGCACCCGGCTTTGCCCAGCCTCCTTCAATCTGAAACCAGCGGAGTTCAGGGTGGAAAGCAGGTTTCGGCGGATTGCCCTAGGGGTTGGGCTCCCTTTGGCCCTCCGGAGCGGGGACTCGGTAACGGAGAGAGGAGGGCGCCTCCTCGCGAAGGTACTTACATGTCCGAACGGGTCAAGGTGGTTGTTGGTGAGCTTGAGTTTTTGAAAAGAAACTAACTGCCTCATCCAATGCGCCCCAGTAGCGGGTGAGTCTGGGTGGACGTAGAGCCTGCCTGGCATGGCCGGCTCTGCCTTCCCTGTCACTGACCTAAACCAAAGGGACACAAAGCCAGCTTAGCCCTCGGGACCCGCGTCAGGCCTACACACCATGTTCACAACCACGGGGCGCGCAGGGAGGATCGGGCTTCCAACGGAGGGGAAGTGTCTGTCTGTCTGTCTAGCTACCGCCTTTGGTCTATCTCAGAGGACTAGGTCGCATCAGATAGTGTGGCAGGGGAAGGAGACACGAACACACACTGCTCTGGAAATGAATTGGGATTTTTGACACATTTTCCGTTGGATTCTCCCCCCCCCCCTTCCCGTTTAACCTCTTCGTCCCCTCTTCCTAAATACCAAACGTGGCAATTCTTAACATTTACCTTCATGGCGATTTTCTCTCTCAAACGCAATTAAGTTGTTGGCCCCACGATAACCAATAGGGTCCAACAGGACTAAAGTTATTCGCTAATTAAAATGTTGTGCCCCCCCCTTAAAGAGTTTGGCAAACTGGAGTTATCTCGGGATAGTCTGCAACCCCCCCCCCAAGTTTTCTTCCTTTGTAGCTTATTAATAGCACCCGCTGACAGCTAAAAGGTATTTTTCAACCCATTTGAACTCGGTTTTGCTAACTGTGCAAGCCAGACCCAAAGATTTCCTCCTATCTCTGCACCTCTCCCGTCTCCCCATGCGTGCATACCATTTATTATCTGCAAATTTGTATCTGTGATCATCCGCTGGCACAATATCCATGAGCAGTATGTACTTAGTTTTTGGATTGAGTCCAGTGACCTTCACTTTGTAACTGGGGAACATACGCCTAAAAAAATAAACAAATAAACATAAATATAGAGACGAGAACATGACAAGAAGAGCGCAAACTCAGGCAATTGTGGGGGAATTATACGCTAGGGTAATTCAACCATATTAAACGAGAAACCATTACACACACACACACACACACACACACACACACACACACACACACCCATAACTTTCCCTTTATGGTCCAACCGGGACTTTTTTCTTTCTGTGGGTATTGCTCCGCCGTTATAGTTCCTATCTCAGGCAAAATAGTTAATTAACTAAAGTTACTAGTTTTTTTTTTTAAAAAACTCTTCTTTTTGTCTGATCAATCCAGTAGTTCAGTTCTTCATTCTTTTACAATACAAGAGTATATAATCTTTCAGAGAGAGTTATATTTATACCCCTACAAAGAATAAATTACATTTATGTAAGTATGAGCCATTATTTGGTGGATTTTTTTTCTAAAATATTGGCCTTTTAATAAAACACATGCTCGTACATATCATATTTGTGTTCACATGTATGAAATGTTATATACACACTTACATAGGATGTGTTCACATATATACATAAACACACTGGACAAATATTTTGAAACATGCAAACACCCTTGAAAATGTGACTTTTAGAAAATTTTTCCTTTACTACAAGCAACTGCCTACAAGCAATATTATTTTGGTTTGAGCTTCCCCAGGGTTCAGAAATAAGCATATGAAACTCTATTCTTCAATTTAAAGAAAACCTTAAACTTACTTATTTCTGAAATTATATTTGCTTTCACATCTTTGCAATATGAAATCCAGCCTATTTATTAGTTCAGATTGAGTGATTTGAAAACAGGAAAAAGAAAGCTATACAGAGCAAAGTTACTAATCAAAAATAGCACAAACTAATATTTAATATTTTGCAGGAAAAGGAAAAAAAGACCTGAACAATGAAAGATAGCTATATCCCTAAATATATAACTAAAAACTATGACAGAAACATACAATTTATACAATAATAAAAATAAAGTGTTACATAAATAGCTAAAACTATTTGGTTTATGCTGGGGTGTTCTATGCAATTACTTCTATAGAAGCTCTATGTTGTAAATGTTTTTCATTGCTACCCATATGAGACTTTTCTCCACGCCTGTCCTGGAATTTTATGCAAGGTGTTTTATTTTTCTCTTCACTGCTCTGTATACTCTGATCCTTTGCAAGGCAACTTATTCCTGGCATTTTGAAACAAGACAGTGTGCTGGTCATTTCACAGCATTGGAGTCTATAGTCTATTTGCTCCTTTCCCTTTTCTCAGTAGGACAATTAATTTAGTCAACTCTGTTCTATGCAAACCGTACTCCCTAATGCTTCTAGAGAGCTCCAGCCCTTTGTTTATATCCTGTCCCTTTCGTTGTGGAATATTCTCCTTTTAAAACGATACCAACTTTTCAACAATAGATATGTTCAAAGGGAAGCCGAGCCGTTAGACGGATCTATTTGTTATCCACTGCAAAACTTGGTATAGCTAGATCTTAGTTTCTCTAAAGCACAGTTCGGGAGACCACACCGAGCACTAGATAACATAACAGAATGCAGATTTGATTCTAGATTGTTTGCAGTGTAACTATAATTTTGAACTATTACAATTTTTCTGTCTGGTGACTTTTTTCCTGTATCGAACGAACCCCTATCCATGATGGCATGAACGTTGTTCAGTTGAATATAAAAAGGACAATAATACATTTCGCTGCCCCGGAGTTAATTGATGGGAATTTGCAAGGAGCTAGGCAATACCGATTCTCAATCGATCACCAGTTCTTCTTCTTCTTAACTTTTATTTCAGTGTTCCTTCAGCAAAGGGGGCCTTTCGGTGCCCCAACGCGTTAATATCAAGGGAAATGGTAAATTGCACCAAATGCGCTTAAAAAAAAAAAAACGCCCAGCAACCTCTTTTAAGTGATTAGATTTACCAGGCCAAACATGGAAGTGATCGCTCTCTCTCTCTCTCTCGGTCTCTCTGTACACTTAGATTTGCAAACTTACGTTATTCTAGATAGAAACATAAATCGTAGCTCAGGATATGTACTTTTTAACAGAATGGCTGGGAGATGTCTCTGCATGTGGGTATTTGCCTAGAGCGGAACACAAAATAAATGTCTAGAAGCAGAGAAATCAAATATTTAACTACTCCTTTTATTTAAAAAAAACAACAACCCGGTGGACGATTTAATATCACAGGAAACTACGCACGATTTTGGCCAATTGATTGCAACCAGCGTGAGTTTGGAAATACTCCAATGAAGTGGATTAAGGAGAACCCTGTCCTGGTTAAATAAGAAGCCAGAAGAAACAAATCTTTTTAGTATACACTGTATTGGAGGCCTTCCTCTGAAAATATTCCAACCAGCCTTTCTCGCTGATCTACTCAGAATCCTTCAAATACCCATCGAAAAATGTCTTCAACATGTCTGTGGCTTCAATTAGGCAAGAATCTTATTTTATTTCTCCCTGTTTATTTTCACTCTATTTTGTAACTCGTAATTATTGAGATTTTAGAGTGATTTAAAATGAACTTTTGACTCTCGCATGACACGTGTCCTACATAAGGCGCGCACACACAAATAGACAAATATGTGTATGTATTGTGTGTCATCGGAGAGATGTTCATACAAAGTTTCTTTTCAATCTCTGTATACACACACGAATGTATATATTTGGACATAAACATCTGTGCGTGCATAGTATACATCTGTGTATACAATATCTATCTATAGCTATATTCATTTTTAAAAATAGAAGCATGCGATCTTTTATTATCCTTACCTTCCAGCCTTTGTTATAATCATTTCTGTCCCCACTTCGTGAAATTTTAGCCACAATTCTCGTTCGTGTAAAAACACTTTGATCCCCTCCATGCCCTGCAAAGAAATAAGTTAATGAATGGACACAGGAGAGGACGAGCTGCGAGCTTTCCAAGAGCTGGGGGAAAACAGGAGACCCAGAAGAGGGATTGAACTTTGGCATGTCAGCACCGAGCGCTTCTGCTTTCTATACAGTCCTAACTGACGGGACATTAAAAGATTGTAACTCCCAGACCAGCGCGAAGGAATGATTCATTGAAGGGAAATCTCCAGGAAAAAAAAAAATTCAAAGAAGCTGTTGCAAAGCATTGCAGCGAGGAGACGGATTTCTGCCCAGCACCCGCTTTCGTAGGAGACGTTTGTAGCCTTTTGATATGGGGCTAGAGTCAGGCACGGGGCCAACTGCATCAAAACAGAACGTGCTGATCGGGCAAGACAATGTGCGCGTTTACTAGAAGGAACACGATCCTGGGCAGAGGCGATTCGAAGAAAGAAAGAGAATCAAATACCGTGTGCAAAGCCAGAGAGGAGCCCCGCACCCTTCAGTTCCTCTGCTGGTGGAAATGGGCCCTAGATCCACCACAGACCATGTAGCGCGATATATTTAGATAGGTTGCAATGGCAGTGCGAGAACAACACACTATTGACAGAGCACCCGAGCCTGCGGTTCTTCACCCCCACCCCCCCCCCCAAAAAAAAAAAAAACGCTGCACTAGGAAAGAAGGATCAGGCCTCAAAATCGGTTTCCCCCGTCACATAATTAACGTGTGTGTGTGTATGTATATATATCTATAGATATAGATATATATAGCTATATTCTATAGATATAGATATATAGTACGTCGAAAGAAATAATAATCGTATGGCATTTCATGAATATATATTTTTAAATCTACTTCTTCCTATATGATTTTTGCGCGCCCTCATCACAATTAAGATCTAAATAAGGATAGATTTAGGCTAGAATCTCTTCCTCCCCGCTTTATTATTCATCTCACACTAATCATTTTCCATTTGTAGATGTACCTGAGATGAAATCACATAGCTACATTCAAAACTTATTCAAGACTTTCCTTGGCTAGGCTACGCTCTGAGCCGTGTTGTGCTCTGCTTTCATTTAAAGGAAGGGGAATATTCGCTTAATCTCAGCCTTAACAAAAACTACCCTGCTTCGAATGGGCTGAGTTTAGACGAACAATGGTTTGTTCTAGTCCACGCGAGCCGAATCCTTGAGGTTGGCTCTAGTTTAAAAGAGCAAAACAATCCGTTCACTGGGCCGCCGGCGTCCTGGCCTACTCTCCCGTGAAACGGTTCGGTTCAAAGGCAGAGCGACACACTAATATCCGTCCACCGACGGATGCATGCTGGAGAGTCTCAAAAGAAATGATGAGCGCCCCTTCCCAGCAACACGGGGAGGGCACATTACTTCCCCAGTGCCCCCCAAACCCTTCAGCTTAAGGAAGAGAGGTGGAGGGTTAAGGAAAGGAGAGGGAGACTCTGAAATATGCTGTGTGCATTGTGTATGCGATCGTGTATTTGTGTGAGCATCGTGGATATGTGTATCTCTGTGTCCGTGAATGTTTGTATATTTGTGTGTGTGTGTATATAGATGGGAGTTTGCTCGTAATTACCATAACTAATTGTTCTTACAGCAGTTAGAGCTGCTCTAGTCTGACACTAGTGTTCAGTCTCATTACTTGACCCCGTGGGCCTAGAATGACCCATCTCTACAGCCCAGAAACCCAGACACATCTCCGCAACCATTCAACAACAACCCAAACAGGGAAAACACAACGCAAGCAGCGACTGCTTCTCGTCAGGTCTCTCCCCCTCCGCTTACCTGCTGCGTGAAAGCTGCCTGGGGAGAGGAAGGCGACTTGCTGCTGGCCCCTAGCTGACTATCTTGTTTGGTTTCAGATTGAAGCTCTTTAGACTCGGAATCAGCCGGCGTGTTGGGGAGCCCAAAGCCTTCTTCAGCATCCGCCATGTTACAAGCTTCCTTCGCTGAGGAGTCTCCCACTGCAGGCGTACACAGCAGAGAGGGAAGATAAGAGAGACATAAGTCAAAGCTGGCATTTAAGAAAACGTAGAGAGAGAGAGCTATAGATATAGACCACCTTCTCCCCCAGCACGCCCTCTTCAGCTGCTTGGAGAGAAAATATTGGACCCTTTAACCGGTGGGGGCAAAGAGAAGACTCGACTTGATTATTCCAGTCCGCAGGGGAGATTAATTTTTTTATCAAACATCACACACACACACACACACAGATTTTTTTATTAATCAACCCTCCCCCCCCCACACACACACACCCGCACTCACACACACGAGGAAAAGATTAACAATATAGGTTAGCTGCTCTTCTAGGAAGCTGTTGGCTAAATATATCTGGAAAGGCCAATCGCGATAAGAAAGCGGGTATTTTGGTTTTTTTGGGAAGCGCTAGAGTGGAATTAATAGCTTATCCCAGATTTCACCTTTTTAAAGAAAATGTACAAGCCTGACTGGTGAGCAACTGACCACCCTTGATTTTTATTCTGATAATAGCGCCCCATTCATGGAGCCATCTACAGCTGATATTGCTTAAGATGATTCCTTGGGAGAACTGAATTCCTCCAAAGGGCGCTTTACCCTCACGGAGACGGGAAGCAAATGATAAAACCTCATTTGCAAAAAAAATAAAGTCCCCTTGCAAATGCAAACCGTGAAGCAATCAACATTGGCCCAGGAAAGTGCCTTCTCCATTCAGGTGCAAGTAACGTGTGAAGTTGCCTTTAATAGATAATATCAAGTAGGGTCACTGTAGTGACGAATAAATACATAAAATCAAGCCATTGTATAATTTCATGTATTAAATGTATCTGTCAGTTACACGTGCAGCTAAATTGATCTAACCTACAATATTACAGCAGAAATGCAAAATCGGAGAAACTAAACTGAGAGAAAAACTTCAATCAAATACTAATATTAAAAAGTGAATTTCAAAGATTTTTTTAAATTGTCCTTTAGGCAGCAATGAGGGATAAAAGCGATTAAATTGCCTGTTTTCATTCTCTCTCTCTGTCTTTTTTTTAAAGGCTTCAGAGCTTTGGTGCCATTTTAAATATTTTTACCCATTTAAAACCATGTCCCAGAGTCGTTTTTAAAAGCCAGGTCAGGTGGAGAAAGTGACATGTTTTAAGCGCAATAAAATAATGGCTTCTCCAGGAGCTCTTTCCTTCCCTACCCGATTTTAAAGTGCCCTCTTTAAATATGAATCCCCACTTATAGTCTCCTTTAAGTATTGAGACGTGACGTGGTGGGTTTGCACTGGTGCTTGGGGGCGAAAAAGACGAATTAAAACAAAACGTGAAGGGGGACACATGCCACTTCCCTCTCCAAAGATCATTTTATAAAAGGATCTCGCTTCTCCCCCCACTCCCCCGCATTCAAATGCTCCTTTCCCATAACGCACAAGGCAGATGGTTTGTAATAAGTGGCTGAAGGGCGAAGTGGGAGGGGGGGAGGTCTCGGTGCAGCCAAGGTGTGTGAGAATTGCGTGTGTCGGGCAGAAGGGGATGATACACGGCTGCTGGATTTGATGTCTCACGGCTCCACGCAAAAGCCATGAACGCTAATGGCAACTACGTTGTTCCAGCCACGCCAGAGCCAGGGTCCGTTTCAGGCTCCCGTCGCCGGGCTGCTGTGTTCACTCCGCTTCTCAGCGAGCTCTAGACATCCTGCCCGAGCCATTTTTAATCGGCTTCTCTCGCGCGCCTGTCTCGCTTCTTCCCCCGCAACCGGCGAAGTTGGAAATAAGGCACGTTCGTTAAAACAAAGAGCCCGGAGCCGGGGCTGCAGCCGCCGCAGCTGCCGAGAAGAATTTCCCGAGCCGGCTCGCTCCACACGTCGGCAGTTTTAAACATAATTAAGCAGAAGGGGGAGGGGGCTGGAAAAATAACCACAGCGACTCAGCCCAAATTGAGATCACCCCCCCCCCCCTTACGAGCGCCAGAGAGGAAATGGGGCTTGACAGAACCAGGCCTCGATCGCTCTATGAAAAATGCATCTTACGCTGCTAGCTAGCACCAAAGTGGGTTAGCAACAAAAAAACCCCTGTCCTTTTGTTCCATCGTTTATTTGTGTTTCTCTTCAACCCCCCCCCCCCCTCCCATCTCCCAGGAGGTTACCTGGGAGGAAACCCCTTTGCTGATTTCCTCCCACAGGCCTTGGCATTCCTTGGGAAAGACAATGTCTGTGTAACAATGACCCCCCCTGCCCGCACTTTCCCCTTGCTGTCCCCCCCCCCCCACACACACACACAGACAGTGACGGACAGACAGGGCAATGGAAGATCCGTTACCTTGCGTGTTGAATTCAATGCAATCAACGCATTTCCTTTACTTTCCCCCCCCTTGCCATGGCAATGAGTGGCATCAGGCTTCTGCTTTGCATGTCCTTGAATGTATTTATGGTCAGACCCGCATTTTATTTTTGTAAAGCACAGCCTGGTGGGGGGAAACGCTCTCCAATGCAACACTGTCTCTGGCCCTCTTTCTCGCCAAACACTTCCAGGTTGTCAGACGCACCAGAAAGGATCCTGAGACCGAGATAAAGCCTCCCCTCTCGGCCTGATCGGGCGGGTCCGGACTCTCCCCCACCCGGCCCCCTCCTAAGGAGGGGGGGGGGGAGAGAGAGGGGAAGACGACAACCCAAAGTTGAGAGAGGGCGGTCGCTGTGTAGCAGGAGTAGCCTCCCCCAGCAGGTTTGTGATCGTGGCTAGTTCCCTCTCTCTGGAGAGCGGAGCGCGCTGCACATAGGGACTAGCTGCCGAGCGGAGGGCGGTGACGGCTTTGCTCGCCAAGTGCTGAGCTCTTCTGTCCAACCAGCTCTGATCCTGCGCCGAGTCTCTCTCTCGCCAGCCCCCCCCCCCCTCCCCAGCCTATTCGTCTGGCAGGCAAACGAGAACAAGGCACAAAGACAACCATCAAACTCCCCAGTCACCCTGCCTCCTTCCCCACTCCCTCCCTCCTCCATCCATCTTCCCCAACCGGAGAGAAATTTCAAAGCTTGTGAATCCCCCAAAGAAACCCTTGGCTTCCCTAACACAAACCATACATCGACCCCTCTCCCATCCCCCCCAGCGCGCCGTCCCCCAAACACCCCTGAATATATAGGTTCATATTTTAAACCAACTCCCGAAAAATATTTTCTAGTTCTCTTGGGGGCCTTTGACATATGAAAAAGGGACTCGTTGACCCAAGCCAGACTGGAGAAAAGGGATACCCAGGGCAAAGATGGAACCAAGGCACCTCGTTACTCAACCGCCTTAAATCCAAATGGGTTTAAGACAAAACGAAGGGGGTGCCTAGCATTTTGTATGGTATCTGCAGAAAGATCAAAGCTCTTTTCCAAAATAGATCCTCCCTCCCTCCTCTCTTGACCCCCCACCCTACCCCACCTTTGCAAAGCGAGCAGGAATTCTCCAGCCCTTCCACTGCGAGATGCAAATATATACAAAAGCTCAGAGGCTCTGCTGTATTAAAATAATCAAGCCGTCAGTTGAGAAGCGGGGATGTGTTTTTATCTGCATCTTCCTTCTCTCTCGCTCTCTCTTTTTAATGTATTATTTTGAGGGTAAAGTTGAATAGGTCAACGCAAGGTAAACAGCCGCCCTGTCGCATTCTACAGCCTGAAGAGAACCAGATTGGTGGGTTGTATTTTTGATAAGAGTTGGAATAAATGGCATGGTTTAGATCTTTCTTTCCAAGTAGGGTTTCACAGAAGCTGAACAATCGACCCAGACTTCCACCAACAAGCCCCTGGAGTACTAATTCTGGATTCCTATGAAAGTTTGAGGTGAAGTGGGGATAAGACAACGTTGTGTAAAATGTGTGTGTGTGTGTGTAAGTGTGTGCGTGCATGCGCGCAGTTTGGCATCTGCTTAAACCTCTTCACGTGTCCTCCAGTTTAATTGCAACTTGAAAAGAATCAGTAGTAGTAAATTCTTTTAAAAATGTGCATAACTGAACCTACCGTTACAACCAACAAATTAGAGACCGGTATTATAACATATTATTTTCTTATTATTTTTAAAAGGGAAATTATATGCAGAGCAATGCAAAAAAAAAGTATTTTCCCATAAATATTGTAAATGTCAGAATAAATCAAGTTGCTTCTTTGGCCGTAGCATGAACATGCCTGCTGTTTATCTTGTAAAATTCATTAGCTCAAATCTCTGTTGCTGTTAAGTAAAGAGAATGACATTTCTGCCTTTCTGCAGCCCCCAAGTGCTTTCTGAATGAAAGTTTCCAGGTAAGCAACTTGGAGGCACCATGTCAGGTCTCTTGTATATTTTGTAACCACTAACTTGTTTATGAAATCCCGGAATTGCACATGATCTCAAAATAGTGAAGATCAGAAATGGAATTCTGCTAGTGAAATTTGAGATTTAAAAAAATAAAGTTAGAAAGTTGCATCCGTAGGATGGTTGTTTTCCAGTGGACAGCAAAGTAGCATGAATGGAAAGAAATGCAAAGAGAGATGATCTAGTCTAAGGTGCAATCCACAACGTGGGACAGAACGATCAAACACCGGGCAATGCTTCTGCCTTTAGGCTCTAATATTGCAATGGAAACACTCACCTCTCCAGATCCAAACTAGCTTTTTCAAGGACCTTGAAGAAAAGTTGAAAACGACGCTGATAAATCGCGTTTATTTCCTTCTGCAGGGTGGAAAAAACAATAATCTAGGAAAAGGACCTCAAGCCCAGGCGCTATAGGGCTATATAGAGAAGGAGCCTTCCAGCTAGAAGCCGATTTGTGGTCTCAGACAAATTAAATATTACTGTTTATTACCAGCCATACTCCAATAAAATAAAGAGAGTTCAAGGCGATAGCTGCTATCTCACCAGCCCTTGCACCTATAGGACTCAGAGACGTCATCATACACGCAACTGGCCCATTCTATCATGGTTGACTGCGGCAGTAATGGAAGGTTAATTTGTATTCTTCTTTTCCTTTAAAGCCCTATCAGCTAGGTTTCCCCCTTTGCAAAGAAACCACTCGGTGCAATGCAAAATGCAGCCAGCCTGGGGGGGAAATATAACCAAACAAACGTGCTTAATACATTTAAAGGGGAAGGACTGGAAAATCCGAGTGCTGTCTTGGAATGGAAGAGGAAAATGACCATTAAAGCCGTTGGCTCTCCAAGATCAACTCCGTTAATCCCATGGTACTGGCACGGTGCAGCTTACTTTTTTAAAACATGTACAATTAGTGTTAATAGGAAAACTTGTCAATGAATGTTGAGGCGCCTCTGAAAGCCAGGGTACTGGGCTGTATGTAGTAAAGGATAACCCGGTTATGGGCACAGATTCGAGTGTGCTTCGGAGAACTATTCTCTGCCATGATTCATGATAATAAAAATGGTAAATCGAGGCGGTTTCTTGACAATAGAAATTGACCGGAAAAACGTCTCCTCTCAAACTCTAATGAGTCGCTGCAAATGACTTAGCCAGAGCATGTAAACCAGATCTGTTAAGCTGGTGCCGTTTTGTGTTGCATTTCACCTCACCCTCTCTGGGGCACAAAGATTTTCCAAAAAGCTGCTAAAACATTGTGTCCTCCAACAGAGAGAGAGAGAGAGAGATCGGAAGAGAAATCAAGAGGAGAGAAAATAAATTGGACACCATACGGCCCTCAGGAAAACCCTAGATACAAAGCAAGAAGTTGTTGCAGGATCTGTGGACTTCAAGGTAAGTGAATACAGCAGAGACCCAGTGAGCTTCCCAGCTATTGTTTCACTGTTTCTCTGCCCTACAGTTTCCCCTGTTTCATGCAAGTGACCTGGCTTTTTCTGGTGGTTGAGTTTGTTCCCCGCCTCCCCCCCCCCCCACCCCCCCCGATTTTCATCCAGAGAACCATATTGGGGCTAGTGCTTCCCGGTACTCAGCGGGCTAAAGAAACAGCGGATGCGGACTGCAGCATTCCAAGCAAACAAGAGCGGAACAGAGTGAAGGCCGGTTAAAAAGCAATGCAACCCCAACTCTGGGGGGGGACACCCCCACAGATCGGCCCAGCAGGGCAATTGTCGCTTTTAATCACCAGGAAAACCGACTCCGTGCTCCCCGATCGAGTTCAGAATACACAGACACGCTCGTTTGCCCGGAGTGGATTGAGTCCCTTTTTATGGAGAGCCAATATCGGACAATTTAGCAACAATCTCACCAGACACGTTTTGCTGTACGGTTGGTCCTACTTTGCCCTAGGCTGCATCAGGCTGGCATTTACAGTTTTAACCTTAAGTGTGCTCTTCATCTCGAAGGGTCTTGACGCTGTTTTATTTCAAATGAAAACAATGCCCGTTCACACACTGCACTGGTGCTGATATTCCCCCGCACTCCCGGCCCATATATTGAAATTTACAGAGTCCTATTAGCTGGAGGAGAAGCAGGTACCGAGTGGCTGCAACTACTTTTGAAGCCTTCTCTCCCACACTAAAATAATCAGACCAACTCCCAGTGTCGACAATGAACCAGTTTACTTGCTGCCTTTTCATTCCAGCAAGGAACCTTTCAACTCAAGCAGGTTGGAGATTTTTGACTATTTTTCCTTTAGGGTTTGCAAACGATGGAAAAAATGCTTAAAAACTAAGCAACAGGAAATACAGATATGTGTGCGTATGGATACGCGCGCACACACCTAAGCACATACATCTATATCTATACACACACATATTGTGTTTCTTCTGTTGCTCGTTTGTTTACTCAGACTTGGGGGGTGTGTGTGTGTGTGCATATATTTAGATATAGAGGTAATCACATTCTGTGTATGTATATATGTGTATGGGGGGGTGCATATACATCTGTATATACTGTGACATTCTCTCACTTTATTCACAGGGCTGGAGCCTTATCTTCTCTATTCCAGCAATAACACCCATTAACTTCAATGGGAATGTTGCCTGAGTAAAGATTACAGGGTCAGGCCTACAAACATAACCTTTGAACGGGGGCGCCTTTGGGGAGCTTGCGGTGCCTACAATGTCTGCATATATTACCAGTGGTATTGCATTTAGCTGGAAACAGCGGCAGCACCCATGCAGCTCGTCTGACAACTTTATATTGTGTCAGTCGCATCAGTTACTTGTTTGTCTAAATATTTATTCGGGGAAGGAAAGAGAGATGGCAAAGCTGATGTCTTGCAGTGGGTCGAGATATCAAGAAAAAGAAATAATGCCTACCTGGGATCCCCTTTTTGGTAAAGGATTTCACATTTTAGGGTGACATTTGAACATTTTAGGAACAACATGATATTCACGAAATAAGGGAGTGTACCAGAATGCACTGGGAGTGCTTTTTTTACTTTTCCATTTTCTCTTTCGACTTCTCTGAAACAATCAATGTCTCCGAAACATGAGAGCAACTTCTGTCTTTCTTTCTTCCTTGGAAGTTGGCTACAACACCTGTCTATTTATACATTGGTGGAAATATGTCTTTTAAAAGTTTCTTAAGTATTTAAAGAACTTCACTCTTTCCTAAATTGCTGGGGCTTTGACTTAATGCATTAATTTGAGGATAGTCGGAGTTATGCCTCCGTCAAAATAACGCCCACACTAGTTCAAACTGTGTCAGTCTTCCCATTACAAAATCACCGCTTTTCTGTGGTGTATCACTCGACTGCTCTAGAGTGAAACTTCTGGGGGTCTGATAGTCTGCGTTGATCATTTTTAAATTACAGGTGGACAACATGTTTTTTAGAAGTTTTGTGGTTCCAACCGCGCTTCCCCCCCCCCTTCTTGTTACTTACAAAATATATATTTATAAACACATTTTCCTGCAGCCCATTAATTCCCCGTGCGAACTGAAGCTTTAGCATAGTTAGGAAAATGAAAAATTAGCAAATACACTTTCTAAACCTCAGTGTATCTTGTACAGGTACAGAACGTTCCTAGCGTCGGGGGCTAGGCAGCGTTTTTTTAAATGTCCCCTGGATATACAGTGATGTGGCTATGGTGTCACTAACTGGCACATTGAGTCCCTAATAATGTACACTGATATGACAGACCGGTCCAGAGACCAGAATAATCTGGTCTCAACAATCCACGGCTAAACTGCCCCAATGGTAGGTTTTGACTGTATAGTTATGTAAAAAACTTTGTCATCTGTCCTGACCCTATTAGAAGACCCCCTATAATACATGGACAGTAGAGGCAATCGGAACCCAGAAGGAGACATTATGCTGTCTCCTAGCCACCATCTGCTGATTACGGGTCGCTAAAATACCTGTCGATAGGACAGAGCACACCCATGTTACGGTCTTTTATCAATAACTCTCAGATGAAGGGTCAGAGACACCGATTGGAATAAATATAAAGGATTTGTTCATTCAGAGCTCATCTGGCTTCAGTGCACAGTATCAGACACATCTCAGTGGTAGATTCCCCCCCACCCTTGGTCTTAAGGAAACCATCCCCCCGGAAATTAAATACACGCGCGCGCACAAACCAGAGTTCACATGGTATTAAAGGTCTGGTTTAAAGCCAGGAAAATCAGAGTTAGTTTTGCCCTCCTGTACATAACTCAAGGAGTTTTGCCTGTGCAGAGTATTCCTATGGGTACATAGCCCATAGGGACTTCAGTGTTAAGCACAGGGTATAGGGGAAGCCTAGGGTATGTCATTTAAACCAGACCCTTCATAATTTGAGTCATTTAAGGTAATGCTTTGTTGGGTTTATCTGCATAGAATCCATCTCTCCCCATTACAACCTGCCCCCCACCCCCACCTCCTGAATCAATTACTAACGCTACAGCCGGATAAAAGCATGTTATTGAGGCCAGAATAGCAACGCTAATCTTCTATTGCCAAACACAGGGTCAATCAGTACTTTATCTCGGTCTGAAGAAGAAAATAAAATAAGATAAGGCCCCATCACTCCAGCCCCAGAAAGAAAGTTAAAGGGGCAAGGAGGGCTAAAGCCTTCAGTGCCCTGGGCCTTTCCCTGAGAGTGATCTCTGCTGTAATGACCTTGGAGGGGGGAGGGAGCCACACTAAAACGGTTAGAATCATTCACTGAAAAACGCTGCACTAGTGACACCTGCAATTTTTCTTTTTCCCTTTTCCATAACACGAGTGAGGAACGGCTCTTAATACCATTTGCGGTACAGCTATTTCTGAAAGACAAGTACTTAGAGGAGGGAGAGAACACGTGAAGGTCATTCAAACAACTTTGTCATCTGGGGAAACCAGCTTCTTTCTTTCTTTCTTTCTTTCTTTCTTTCTTTCTTTCTTTCTTTCTTTCTTTCTTTCTTTCTTTCTTTCTCAATAATATACCTATACACATAACATCTAACTGGGTGTGGAATGCATCTATTACATTACATGTGATTAGTGTGTCCAAAAGATGAAGTTTCAATGGTATTTAGGCAACATATCTTTCTATAGTTAATATTTGAGCGAATATATGTACTCAGACATATAACGGATTCCACTCTCTCTCTCTCTCTCAATTATAAATATCTTTGTAAAATCTCTTTCCTTTTGCTAAAAGCGTGCACAAATTTTCAGTTGGCCTCACGACCTCAACACATAGGTGTTTCCTTTTGCCTCTTATTTCCCTGTGGAAGGACCGATTTCCCCTCCAAGTTTTAATAGATTATTTTTAAAACAAAAAACACAGATTTTAATTATAAAACAAACAAAACATCTCATTTGGGAAAAAAATAAACACCCTTTCCTTAGCCACAACGTGTTGAGTTTTCCTGGCCAGGAGAGATGTTTGAGACTAGAATTCCTTTAAAAATATTCTTTCAGAGGAGCAAAGCCATTTTAAACGGCAACATCTCCCCTATCTCCCGGGGGTTTTGCTGCTTATATGGGCATCAGTGGGTATAGACACTCATTCCACATACACAGTCAAATTTGGGCAAATGGCTGTGTAGGAAAAATCAATTAAAAACTCCGTAAGACAGTTTGATCACGAGGTAGCTATCGTGTTTTTCGAATAAGGACCTCATTCTCACTTTCATCTTATTTATGTTTGTGTGTGGGCCTGGTTTTGTGTGTGTATATATGTGTAGGTGTATTTTTGTTTGTTTATACATGTGTATGCTTGTGTGTATATATATATGCCTTTGCGTCTGTTTTGCTATGCATTTGTGAATGTGTATGGATGTGATCAACAATTCCTAATTAATAATGATCATATTGAAAGCCTAACCCATCCCAAACTTTTACACATAAGCCTCTTCTAAGATACAATCTCCTTACCTTGAAACACTCAAAACTCTTCTGACTGCGTGTAGAACCCACTTTCATACTGCCGGGGGCCTAGGTAAGTAGTTTCCAAGACAATGCTTATTTTCTGTCATTAATAACACATTAAAAAAAGATTCTTGTTTGGATCCAAGACTGTTTTTTATGGTTCAGTTGGACAAGACTGAACACATGTTAGTTTAAGCAGGTTCATGAAATAGCTGTAAATCAAATAAAGTTTACGAGTTTAGCAGGAAATACTGGATAGATGAAAAAAAAATTCCGGAGAGCAACAGGCTGATGTAGGTTGCTTTGGTTTTGTCCTGCTCTGTTTCTCTCTGTTCTCTTGAGCATCTTGCGGATTAAAGGCCTCGGACCTCATTGGAGCCTCTGTGTTGGCGCCAAGTGGCATGTTATTAATCAATTGTCCATAGGTCCAGTACACATAAGAGAGAAATTTAATCACCAGAAACCAGACCCAACATAAAAGAGAATCTAGAATCAATTCCCACCCCATTCCCCTCAACTCGTGGAGGCAATCAAATATTTCTCTATTTAAAAAAAAATGCACCAACCAAATTGCAAATTTTTCAGAGGTTTAACCTGAAGAGCTCTTAAAAAAAGCCCTGCCTTGGTCTTGCTATAAAAGCTGATGAGGAAATAATACAGTCTAAGAATTTTATAATGAAAAATAAAATTTAAAAAGTGACCTAGAAAGAACCTATTCGTTCCCCTTTTTGAGGGTGAAAAGACGGAGGTGCGTTGCCATTTGGAAAGCCAAAGGCAGAGAGTACTTCAATTTTAGCTGTCACTTTGGAGTTCTGCGCATTGTTAGTTGCATTGCAAGTATAAAACCTGCTCCTTGAGTTTTGCTGGCTGCCTATGTGCAAATTAAGGAAGGTCGATACAATGAAAGGAAAAGAACATGTGGGAGACCACATCGATTTTTTTCTGTGTAGACAATAGATATTTTCTGCGGCCCGAAGGTTCTTTCTCCTTTCACGTAACTTGAAAAAGTTCATGGGTCTGATTTTATTCAAAGGCATATTTTCCCTTGAAATCCAACAAATCATATCTATTTTTAAAAGAGCCACCAATGTTCTTGTGGATATAATTAAAATAAATAAACTAGTTTATTTATACAGCTGATTGTAGCTAATTCCACATTCGTATCCAATATTGATTGTGGAAATATTTATAGTTAGAGATAACATGGGGTGTTTCTTTCATAATCTATCTATCTATCTAATGATATACATTTATTCAGACTACAAAATATCCAGCAATTTGTTTGCTTTGCTTTACTTTTCCGTACAACTTTTTCTGTATTTATTTTAAGTTTAATAGGCAGAATAAGAAATGATTTAAATGCAATCAGCCGATTTACTGAAATAAATTAAGTATCCTTCCCCCCGTATAGTATCTATGGGATCTAAAATATAAAGACAATCTCATCGAAGTTTAAAGAATACGAATGAAAACCACAAATAAAGGAATAATAGAATTTAATAAAAATACAGTGTCCAAAATGCCCTTCCCTTTATTTCTGGTTCATAGTTTGCTCCCGCTTTATAAACATCTAGAAGCTTCAAACCAATTCTTTGCATGTTTAAAACCTTCAAAGCTAGATTTTTCCCTATCACTGCAAATTATTTCTTGCCTTCGGAAAGTTGCGTTAACCTATTTCGCAGCGGTGGAAGCTGCCCGTAGAAACCACCTGAAAGGGTTTTATTTCGCCAAAATAAAAGCGCATTATAGTGAGATTGAGAATGTGGTTAAATTTAATCTTAGATTTAATCTTAAATGTAATCTTTGCTGTCCTAATTACACATTCATTTGCCTTCCGCGGACTGGAATGACTTTTCTTACTGGTTGCCGCAAGACCCTTTGGTAAAGCTCTTTTTTCCTCTTACCTTTGAAATCATATTTCACAGAATATGGGAAGCTGAGTCTAAATTATTCTACAAACCTATTGACAGTCTAGGGATGTCTTTGCCCGATTGCAATGCAAGGAATAGTGTGTGTGTGTGTGTGTGTGTGTGTGTGTTTTGGGGACAGGGGGTATGAGAGGCAACAATCAGAGGTCATAAAATTTGACAGACATGCAGCAATATTTAGCTCTTTATTTTTTCCCCGGGGTTGCCTGGTGTTTGTTTTTATTGTTGTTATTATTAGTTTTCTAACTACTTTTTGCCTTGCCTGGCTTAGGAGTTGGCGGTTTCTATTTGTGAGGGGCACGCGCAGGGAGGGGTGGAAGGGAAGAGGGTCGCTCTTGGGCTATATTTGGAAAAGAATTTAGAAGTCCTTCCAGCAAAGCTGTGCAAAAGGTACCAGGCAAACCCGACAGGCAGGCAAGGAGGCGGATGGGCTGCGTTATAACACTCCAGGGCTGACAGGCAGCCCCCACTGTTCCACTCAGCCCCATAGAGGTGCTACATCTTCCCCCTGTGATTAGAAAATGTCCGTTTCCTGTCTCCCGGTGTATTTTTTAAGCAAAAGACACGTTGCATCATGAGACATCCTCAGTAAGGAAACGCTGGTTTTGTTGTACACATTTGTTACTTGAATTCTTTTTGCCTGGAGAGAGTTCTCACCCAACGTTACATTATTCCCACCTCTCTCTGAAGATAGGGAACCTGATTCCCAAAAGCTAAATCCCGAAATAAGTTGAGATCTCATTTAGTAAAATAGAGAGACAGAGAGATCCACAACCAACGGGCGGGGTGCAATCTTGCCCCCATCAACCACGAGTGCCCTGCGAGGCTTAACCACCCCCGAGCTGCTCTTTGAGTTGTTTGTTTCAGTTTTAATCGATTCTTCTTGATATAAAGCGAGAGACAGGATCATTCCTTCCGTAAATGCTGGATCTGAGTGTGCTAAACGGGAATTAAGGAGCCCTCCAGTCTTCCTGCCGGTTTCAAAAGCCTGCTTTATTTAGCAGTGGAAAGAAAGCAGCATTTTGGGAGAATCACTTACCTTGAGCTTAGTTTTCCATCCAACTCTTATTTTTAAACGCTACACCCGGCACCAGAGAGGCACTTCAGCCGCAAACTCTAGACTCTGAAAAAAGAAGTTCGAATCAGAGTTTGACAAGTTACCTTTCAAATGTCTCCCGTTTACTGCCTTCGCAAACCCTGCACTCTAGCTACTGTGCTGAAAACCTGTAAGGTGTCCTTGGGTCCTCGTAGAGTTGTTCACATCCCAGGAGCCCCCAGTCAAGGGGCAGAACGTTGCACTGACAGTTAAACGCACACACATGCAAGTCACGTTTGCTTAGACCTCAAAGCCAGCACGTGGGCGAAGTTGTTTTTTGAAAAATGAAAATGTTATATTTGCCTGCAATTTCCATCAATCTTTCCCCTAGTTGTGGTGTTTTGCCGAGACGGGAGCGCTCTCTGTTCTGTTTGCCTGGAATTATACTTGGTTTAAAATGGTCAGCACAGAAAACCTCTGTGATCGCTTTCCTACAGCTCACATACCAGACTGGAATCATTCAGAGAAAGTAGCGTAAGTACATTTTTTCTGAACAATCGTAGGGAATGTTAGCATCGGCGAGAGATGTATGTTTGTGTGTATATATGCCCACACACGTATGTATATACATATATATGTACATGCATATATGCGTATAAATATGTACTTTTCTACACTATACAAATATATTTATCTATTTATGCTTCTGTCTGTATTTATATATAGGTACACATATACACGTGTCTGAATGCATATGTATGTTTGTAAGTATACACATATATATGCATATAAACGTCTATGTACAATTCAGACTACACACACACACACACACACACACACAGCACCATAATTTGGCAATGATATATATAAGCAGTGATTATAAATACATAATCACCCATATATATTTATCACTGTTAAAATATGGAGATATGTGTATGCGTATAGAGAAAGCGAGAGAGAGCAGGTATATGTGTACATAGATGTTTATATGTATGTATGTTTATATGTATATGTTTGTGTGTGTGCACGCATATACATACAAACATACATATGCACTCAACATTCGTATATGTACACACATACATATGTGTGTGCATATATACACAGATACATTACAGACACATGTGTGTGTATATACCAAAGTACATATTTATACATACATATGTGTGTTTGTATGTATATACCGTACCTATATACACACATATGTATGTATGTGCATATATACACAGATACACACGTGTGTGTATAAATGTGTCAGACACCCCAAGCGTATGTGTCTACATACCATGCATAGAAGATGTGTACCCATGTTTACACACATATACATCTCAGACATTTACATTGCCTGGAGAATTCACCTCCTTCTGTTTCATGTGATTGATTCCCAGTCTGGTATGTGGACTTGGGACAGGGCATCAAGCGTTCTCCTCTACTGACAAGTCCCCCAGAGCGAGTCGGGCACACCTCCATACTGACAGAACTGCACATTGCGGGGAGACCTGTCACCAACGGTGGGAGCTATAGGTGGCTAAAATCCTGCAATGTTGATCTCGGGGAAACTGTCTCTCCCTGCAAAGAGAACATTGATTTCCAAACCCCCGGATGTCAGTTACACTCCATAACTCCTCCTCTATGCAAGTACGGGGTTGCCCCCACCTCCTTCTTATATTTTGCAGCTGTGTGGCGAAGGTAACTCCAGATAAGTGAAAGTGGTATTTTTATAGGCTGATAAAACATACTTATCTAGGCTTTTCTGAATCTCACCGAGATTCCCTAATTGGTCATTTGCCCAGTACGGGCTCCGAAGTGCTGATTCTTCTTATACACTATTTTCAGCTGCAAAAGGGATATCCCCCCCCCCCCCACCCTTGTGTCTATAGACTGCTATTTCTCCCAACCTGGAACCATGACATGTTGCAGTCTTCCCCCCCTTGCTCTGGAGTGTCTTGTACCGACACGTTTGCCCTCCCATACTATTTAATGGTGCCAATCACATTAAATTATATACTCTCACAGTCTTTTAAATTCGTTTATGGGCTTTCGGGGCACTAAAATAATCATAACAAGAAGAAATAATAATAATAATAGTAGTAAAAAGCAGTACATGGTTTAGCTTATAGGCCAGCTTTTCGGAGGGATAATGTTCCAAACTGATTTCTTTGTGTTCTTTCTGGTCACCCACCCCCGCTCCATTTTTTTTTTTCGGAAAAGAGACCAGATTGTTTTCTTTATAGTTTATATTCCCACCGTTTTAGTGACTCCTGACCCCATAACCTCTCATTAGTGATATCCCATATGCAGCACGGCCATGGAAAAATAGTTTTGCTATTAGAAACGGAGAGATTATTGAAGCTAGGGGTGCCCAAGGGGGCTTGAAGGAGGGGGAATGCGAGCCAAAACTGGGATACACTGCAGGTTCTTAATTTGAAAGTAGCGAGTCTTTTCTGAAGCGTGTTTAAATAGTGTTTCAACTGTACTAGCTCTAAAGATGGACGGATAGATAGTTAGATATGGGTCTGATTGAGTCATAAGTCAACAGAAGTGTTGCCACTGACTTCAATGCCACAGTAATGAAACCTTTGACATTTTTGTTCCCATCTCCCGCTAGAGTTTGGTCGTGATGGGGGAAGGGCACCTTCCTTTCCCGGCCTTTGCTCCACAATCATAGATTCCCCATTGTCTCAGGAACCCAAATGTATCGGTGGGGTGGGGTCCGGCATCCTACGCAAAACGGGCCAGATCTAGTCCCGGTGTCTGATAGAGCGTGACCCACGTGTTCTCTCTTCTAGCAATCATAGGTGAATTCAGCCCCTCAACCCAACAGCCGCGCCCAAACTTTGAGAAATGTAATGAAACCCCTAGTCATCTGAAACCAGCGAATCCCGAATTAAAGCGCACCCACCATCCCTGCCTGGTAGACAGGACAGCGATGGAGGGTTTGTCCCAGATTAAAATGACGTCTTTCCGTTGAGTGGTTTTGTTCCGTTTAAAGATACAGACAAGAAATTGCCGTGTGACATAGGGAAGGAGCGGCCCTATCACTGAAGGAAGATATCAAACGATTACTCCCAAAATAGCTAATCTTTCCGGCGGGGAGTGGAGGGGAAGTTACTTGCTGAACTCTGAGTTAGTTGGTTTAGCTAGAGAGGACACTTTTCCTCCCTTGGACTCAATGGGGTTCTTTTATTTGTGAGTCTGTAGGGCTGGCGTAGGAGAATGCATTGACTTTCTCCGCACTGGCCTGGAGCACACAGGAACACAAACAAACACGCCTGGACAGACGCATGTGCAGGCAACACGCGCCCCCTGGCAAACCCAGACATCCCCAGTACCAAAGGCCCAAGCACAAACACCCACCCACACGGACACACACCTCGCGAACGCACCCAGCGAGCCCTCCGGTTCTGCGCGCTCGCCCTGGTTTTGTAATGGCTCCTGTATGACTTCGTAACAAGCGACCACGGATCTGAGACCTGCGCCCGTTAACCCCGGCCCCGGCTCGTTGCCCAGGGCGGCTCGCCTTTCTTTTCCCCTCAAAAGAGGAGTAAACTGCCACTGCACGTTCCCATTTCCTTAACCCCGCTGATCGTGTCCCGCTCAGTGTGAACACCCCGAAGGGAGCTTGGAAAGTTCCCGCTAAACTAATTGCGGAGCGCTCTTTTCTTTTCCTGGGGGGAGGGGGATTAATGGACGATCTGACCTATCGCTGCTGCAGGCGCATGAATCAAACCAATTCAAAGAGCCCGGTGCAAAGGTTACCCTGACCCCTGACTACCGAGTCAATGCTTCTTTGAGGCTCCCATGCAGCGGGGGCTGCTCCGGGCAAGCTAGGTCCATTTCCCGCTGCCCTGTGCACGCACAGGCTGGTAATAAGCTTATTAATGAATTTGGAATGAACTCAACGGTCGGTCTGGTTTAATGTTCCCCTCAGAGGTGCCGGGCGTTGGGGGGGGGGTTAGTGGGCGGGTTGTGGGTTTTAGGGACGATCCTGCGGAATCGGGCTCTCTGGTTTGGTGTGTACTGAAAAGCACCAGAATAGTGCGTGTGTGATCATTACAATTCATTTCCCCCCAATTCAAGCTATTAGCTGCAATTTGATCTGGGCATTTTTTTTCCTGCCTAGAGAGGCCAGTTGTCTATTAAGTGCCCCATCCGGCTCCTACTAAGGTTAATAGCAAAGCCCCCTTTGGCACGAATGGAATCCGGAGTGGGACCTGCTGAGAGGCAGTGGGTGAACCCCGGACTCCATTAAAATCGGTGGGATTCTCCCGTTGATTTCATTGGAGCCAGGATTTCCCGTCTTTCCCAGCCAGAATCCCCTGCACTTGTTGCTTCTTTATGAAGTATTCTAATGTCTCAAAATGCATTTAAATAAAGAAGGCATTTCTGGTTCAAATTATCCAATAAAAATCATGAGTCCTGGGAAATGAGGGAGCTGCGTGTGGTTTCTCTCGCTCTCTCCCGCTCTGTAAAATTTGCTTAATTTTGCAAAGAAAAATAGCCCAGTCAACTCCACGCTCTGTTCCCTTTGCTTTACGCACCTCCGTGGGCGAGCTATTGTTGAGACAGGCCTGAGGGTTGGGAATTTGGAAAGGAAAGACATCACCGAGCAAACCTCCCAAAGCAACATGCGCCGGTTGTTCGGCCTCTCGCTCCTAGCCCGAAAAGGAGCCGCGGGGTGGGGATATAGAGGCTCTCAGGCTGCAACCTTTCGCCAGGCGACACTCCCCTTTGAGATCATCGATTTCAAACAAATTTCCCTGAGTAAGAGCTGCAGGATCAGGTCCCATTGGAGTGGGGGTGAATATTCTGGCCCTAATGGGACCCAGTGGGGCTGTTCCACTGATGATCCCAATAGGACTGGGATCTCCAATCCAGACCAGCCTTGAAGGCAGTGCACATGCGTAAAGTTAAGCACGTGCTCAAACTCTTTCTTGTCTCGGGATGGATGAAGCACCTCCTGGACAGGAATGAACATAAGCACTCGCTAGATTCTTCCCTGACTGGTGGCCTGAGCGAGGAAGCTAAACTTGGCCGAGTTAGCCCAGCCCCCCTCCCCTTGACTCTTCCCCACACTAGTCTGGGTTGCCCCCGTGAGGTGACGTTTGCCCCCAGCCCCAGGGAAGGGCGCAGAGCAGGAGCTGGCGGAACAGGTCTCACTCCGGAGTGCTCAGGCGGAAGCGATCGCTGAAGTAGGACGTTCACTGCCCTGTCAAAGTTTCAAGTTCACCCTCGGTTTAAATGTCAGTTTTAATGGAAAGAGCCCCCCCCCTCCAGCCCAGGCTGACCTGGGCTATTTTTATTTCGGTAATAAAGAGCTTTTACTTATCTCTGCACTTGCTTTTAACCTGAAAAAACCCACCTTACAAATGGGGGGAGGGGAACGCACCCCCCTCTCTTGTTGCCATCCGCCTCTTTAACAGCTTCAAGACATTAGTGACGATTAAACGGTTGCTTAGTGCGGATGGCCTGGGACTCGGATGGGAAGGGGCGCGCCCCGACCTACCGCAGCTGCGAGAGAGCGGGCCCGATCCTGCCCCCGTTTGAAATCAATGGCAACCCTGCCATTGGCTACAGCGGCAGTGGGACCACGCCGGATCCGGTCCCTGTTCAAATCCCTGGCTAAACCCCTGTTGATTTCAATCGGAATAGCCAGGGGCCCGCTTCTGATCCCGTGTGGCAATCAAATGCCAAACTCCCCCTGACCTGGATGCGGGCAGGAACGGGGCGGATCCTGATCCCGTTTAAAACCAATGGCCCAGGTGGTGTGGGAATAGACCTGATCTGCCTAGCAACGGACCCCAAGAGAGGGCCCAGAAATAACGGAGGGGAAAGATGTGTCCCGTCAAAATAGTGGTTGCCTCTTCCCCCACCCTGGAGCCATCCATAAATCCTGTTATTGCGGCAAACTCCGTGTCCAGACCTGCTCCCGTTGGCATTTTGTTTGTCTGTTTTGTTTTTGCCATTAGCTTCAGTGAAAGCAGGGTATAGTCTTGTGCTACTGATATTTGCAATCCTGAATCGATCCGCAATCCTGAATCAAGTCTATTGTCCTCTCCCCTGTTCCCAAAGAGACAAATAAGTAGCGAGGTAGAACTATAATTGAGGGTCCTGGGTAGAGGATCTTACCCCACTCTCATAGTTCCAGGGTGCTCCCCCACCAGTGAGTTATACAGCCAGTTAATAATACGGGATCTGCGGGTCTAATAAAAAGTATCACCTCACCCACCTTGTCTCTCAAGGAGTTTTGGGATTTGGATCTCACTGTGCAGTTCTGGGCTATTAGCAGCTGAGGCTGGGGGTTTCAAATTCATCTACAGGAGTTAGGTGCTCAGCTCAATTTCAATGGGTTTTGGGCACCTAACTCCCTTAGGTTCCTTTGAAAATCCTGTTCTGTACCCTACGTGAAAGCAGTTGCATGGTCTCTGTGCAGTCCCTAGTGCATGACAGTCTTTATTACACCACCTGCCTTCAGAACTGGTGGCAAAATTCTCAGGCTTGTTGGGAGGCCGAAGGCTGAATGGACATTAGAGACTGATTTACGTCCTGGCCTCAAAAAGACCCTCCGGATAAGGGGTGAGGTAGGGCCTAAGGAGAGGGTGGATTTTGTAGTTAAGGCAATGGACTAAAACACAGGTGATTTAAATTCAGTGCCTGGCTCTATCATAGAATCCCTTTGTGACCCTGGAAAGTCACTGCATTTTGCTGTGTCTCAGTTCTCTATCTGTGAAATGGGGATAATAATACTTCCTTTGTCTATCTTGTGTATTTAGACTGTAAACTCTTTGGGAAAGGAGCTGTCTCTTACTATATGTTGGTACAGGCCTACAGCTTGGAGGTCACTAGTTGTATATGTTCTTTGTATAAATGGAGGACTTCAGCATCTATCTATCTATCTATCTATCTATCTATCTATCTATCTATCTATCTATCTATCTATCTATCTATCTATCTATCTAATTACAAACTCTATTGAAATTGATCACAGTCTAACTTCATTTGATCATTCATTCATGCTCTCTGTGGCCACATGCACACATTCTTGATGCTGCCCCCAGAATACAGCTGACAACACCAATAGTCATATTATGATCTCGCTATGACATCAAGCATCCATCTTACTTTGTGAATTCTTATAGGTGGAGACTGTCCTGGCCTGTCCTGGCTACCCATATGCCTACATTGCAGTTCAGCTAAATGCCATTGTAATTGCACACACTGCCATGAGTGTGTGTGAAAAATCAAATAAAAGGGAACATGGAAGGAAAGGAGTAAAATGGGGTGGAGAATGCAGGAAATCCAAAGTAAATTTGCCCTTCGTTTTCCTTGAGTGGGATGGCCATATTGCCTAGGATTTGCGCAAGCCCTCTGCACAGGGGCTAATTTCTCCTGAAATAGACAAGTTTAAAAGCCCAAATGGCCAATGTAAATTTAATATGCAGCATCAGCTGCAGTGTATATACAAACAGTGGGGTAAACTGCGTAGGCCGGCACTTTTGGCAAAACCTTCAAAAGAGCCAGGTCCCATGATCAGATATGACTCAGGCACTTAGGGCCAGATCATGAAAGGTATTTAGAGGCCTAACTCCCATTGGAATCAGTGGGAGTTCAATGTCTAAATAACTCTGGGCCTGAGAGCCATATTGAGACATCTAAAAGTGCAGGTAGTTGCCTGGTGAATTTTCCAAAGTCCAAAGTGTAAATCTGGAGCAACACAAGTTAAGTTAACGGAGGTTCTCTGGATTGACGCTGGTGGAAGTGGGATCAGAACTTGTCCTACAACATTTTAATAGGGAATAATTTATTTATCTATATTTTTGTTTGTTTTTCTGTTTAAAAACACTATACAATTCTACAGAAGGGTTATAAATTACTGTCCAATTCTCTATATTTTCCCCCATAAAGACAGACCTCCTCGCTTTGTTTCTCAGTACAATCATGAAGTGCTTCGTGTGGGTTTGGAGGCACAGTCTGTGAAGGAGTCCACACAAGGTATTCCTCTAAGAGCCAGATTGAACTTTGCATGTTCAAATACCCTATGGGAGTGGACCTAGAACTCTTTAGCCCTGTGTCCCTGATCTCAGCCACCCTGGGCAGATCAATGTTTGGGGGTTTCAAGGTAACTTTTAATGTTGCCTTGATTTCATGTCTCAATTGCCTCTGAAGCTGTGGGACAAGGATCATGTGTGTATATTGGTAAAGATGGGTTTTACAGTGTTTAGCAGGCATCTCAGGAAGTTGCAAATCTACTCACCCCCACCCCCTCTCCCCTGTTTATACTATAGCATTGGTGGTGGGGTGGCTTAGTTTTTACGTGTTTTTTTAGGAATGTTGGGTGGTTGGTTGGTGTAATATTAGCCTTATTACATCTTGTTACACCAGCCTGGAGCAGTATGAGTTTATAGCATCCATTAGACATTGCACCATTGCTGAATTTCTATCTATCTATCTATCTATCTATCTATCTATCTATCTATCTATCTATCTATCTATCTATCTATCTATCTATCTATCTATCATCTAAAACAAGACCATGGCATCTCTACAATCAGTAAAATAAAACCAATAGTTTTATGTAATGTTGATTTCATAGGATAATATTTTACAGTGTGGGGTCACAAACTGACACCTTACAGTACAGTACTGGGATTTGGCTTTAAGGATTACCCTGTTAATAATGTAATGATATCTTGCATCACTAGTAATTGCATCGTTAATGCTTTAGAAGCTATGGTAATGGTCACTTGACTGATAATTATGCGTTGTAGCAAAAGAGTATCATAGCAATGTAATTGCCACTTCCTTGTCAAGTTTAGGGATTGTTTTCACTTGCTGCCACTGCTGCTCCAGAAAAATCTGATTTGTTTCACTTGTTCGCTTTGAAAAAGTCTCCTTGGTGCTGCGTATTTTGTATTCACCTACCTGCCAGCCTATCAGATGGAAAGAGGTCAGTGATGTCACTGGAAAGGGGAAAATAGAGATAATGCCCCAGACCAGTCAGTGAGGATATAGGGATGGATCCGGGGCCAAATTATAACACAATTTTGGTTCTCCTTCAAAACCTTCCCTCTCTGCTCCCCTCATGGACTCTTATATACCTTCCATTCTTGAATCCTGGATCTTCTTCCCAAGTGAGGGAACCAAAACCATGCCTGCAGAGACGCCAGCCATCAAAGTTAGCTGTATGCTACACTGCCACTTGGTATTCTGTCTCAAATTAACTGTACCTGCCTCTGACTTCTGGCCTGGGGAATCCTGCCCTAATTCACCCTGAAGAAATCCAGTACCACATAATAAAGTTCCTCTGTCTATGTTGTGTTTATATAAAACAGAGATCAAATCGTGAGTAACTGGAAGAGGAACCAGAACCCAGGTAGGAAGAAAAAGGAGATGGATCTCTATGTGGGAAATGAATTGTTAAGATGGACAAAGCAGTTGTTGGCCAGAAGTGACATGCAGAGTATGTACATTGGGAATTGGTCCTGCTTTGAGCAGGGGGGTGGACTAGATGACCTCTTGAGGTCCCTTCCAACCCTGATATTCTATGATTCTACATGCACACCCACACACCCCTGCCCTACCCCCAGTTGTCCAGCTGATGCATAAACTACAAGAAATTGTTTTTATCATGAAGAAACCTGATTACACTGCCTTAGATGCCTGTCTGAACCAGGAAAGAAGCATTTTTTTTCCCAAAAGAAACCAATGCAGAGACAACTGTTTCCATTACATGGAGACAAGAAATTGTTGTAACAACAGATCTGTTGTTAAGAGACTTTGAACCTATAAACATTTACAGTCATGACAAAAGTGGCCTCGGTTGGCAGATGATCAGAATGCAACATAGTTCTTCAAAGATGTACCAACATCTGTGTGTGGAGGAAAGAATGGAAGAATGTGTGACCCTGTTATTTCCTTTGGCATAAGAGTGAACAAGAAGTCAGCAAATCCTAGATGCATTTGTGGCATAAGAAGCCTTCCTGTGGGGTATAAAAACAACTATAAAGCCTGGGTGAGTGTTATGGAGTTATCCCTTTGTCTTTGCAAGTGTAACCTGAGATCAATAGTGAAGCAAAATCTCCCTTGTATTGTGCAGTTGCACTTGGAATAATGCAGGTGTCAGCTCCAGGACACACAATCAAACTTTTACAACTTCTGCTTGAGGGCATTGCCATATTACTCGAGAAATGTTATCCACACTCACTGTGAGTAAAACAGAGTCAGAAGGGGACACCTTAACTGGACATGGTTCCTCTAATAGCCTTGCTATTATATGATCATATGATCGTGGACATAGAGTCATAAAGTTTAAAGCCTGAAGGGACCTCTAGACCTTCTAGTCTGACCTGGTCTATCACAGGCTACTAAACACCATCCAGCCACCAATGTGTGAGGCCCCTGCAATGACAGGTAATTGATTACATGAGATATGCCCAGATGATCCTGTCAAGTGACCCACATCCCATGCTGCAGAGGAAAGTTGAAAACAGCCTCTGGGATGCTGCTTTAAAAACTTATATGGCTGACTATTTCCAAAAATGTGGGTTCACCATATAGATTTCAAAGTACCTCAAATCCCTCCTCTTCTAGGAATGAGCATTGCTTCCCTACTAGAAGGAGTAGCTGTAGCACTTAGAAGCCCCAGTCAAGGAATTTAGGGTGATGGTGCTCGGTGCTGTACATATGCTACACAACTTGCCATCTTTACTATAGCTGGGAGAAATTCACAACTTTTGTTCTTCAGAATTTCCTATGTTAATGGTGGTCAATTTCACATGATATCTCAGGGACATCCGCTTCCCAAACTTTTGGTTTATTTAAAATTTCTGTGTAATGACCTTCTTTGCACTGAATATGCAATTGTTCAGTGCATGAGCAGTCTTCATACAACAACAGGCCTATTTTCATTCAGCAAGTAGCCCATTTCTGCTCCTACCTCTATTTAGAAGAAGATGGAGATTTTAATTCAAGAACCGTTGCTGATCTTCCAGTATCCACAAAGCCACCATGCCATATGCCTTTCCAATAGCAAACTATTAATTAAAATCAAAGCACTCATTAAGATTTTCATTCTTTTAAACCAGGGGTTCTCAAGCTTTTCTACTATACAAAATGCTCTACTTCGCGCTGATTAGACCTCAACTGGAGTATTGTATCCAGTTCTGGGGGCCACATTTCAGGAAAGATGTGGACAAATTGGAGAGATTCCAGAGAAGAGCAACAAAAATGATTAAAGGTCTAGAAAACATGACCTATGAGGGAAGATTGAAAAAATTGGTCTGGAAAAGAGAAGACTGAGAGGGGACATGATAACAGTTTTCAAGTACGTAAAAGGTTGTTACAAGGAGGAAAAAGAAAAATTGTTTTCTTAACCTCTGAGGATAGGACAAGAAGCAATGGGCTTAAATTGCAGCAATAGAGGTTTAGGTTGGACATTAGGAAAAACTTCCTAACTGTCAGGGTGGTTAAGCACTGGAATAAATTGCCTAGGGAGGTTGTGGAATCTCCATCATTGGGGATTTTTAAGATCAGGTTAGACAAACACCTGGCAGGACTAATTATCTAGACCATTCCTGACATGAGTGGAGGGGACTGGACTAGATGACCTCTCGAGATCCCTTCCAGTTCTATGATTCTATGAATCTATGAACACAGAGATTGTATCATGGACCATCTCCCTTGCCCAATCTTTGTGCATGCCCCACCTTCCCTTCCATTCCCCGTCAACCAGTTTCACCTCCCTTCCTATTCCCCATTGCCCCATTACCTCCTCTCCTATTCATGGTTGTATGGACACCATGCCCTCTTCCATTCATGGTTGTGTGGATTACCTCCTTTCCCATTTGTGAGCATATATCACCCCTGTGGCAACTACGGGAATTACTTACATGGAAAACTAATATTAGAAAAGGGTTAATTTTTAATGAGTATTTTAATGTGATGTAGCAGCTGGAAACAAGGAGGAGGAGGAGGAGACAACATCATGTGCCTGGCCACCTCTCTGGAAAACAACAGTGAGTGTCCCTGAACCACCGTTTGAGAATCGGTGCCGTAGAGCAAGCAGAGAATGCAAGGGTTAGTCACAGAATTTCTAACCGTTTCACTGAGAGGAGCTGAGATGTCTGATGGCTAAATTTTGATGCAAAAATTACAAAGTGGGCATGACATCTAGGTATCAGACTTTTAAAGAATGACCATGTGAGTGCCCGAAAATATTTTCAACCATGCTCATTTTTACAGCATATTATCTATTTTGAATGTTCAATGAGTACTAGTTGGATGTTTTAAATACATTCTCGTTGACCCCTTTTGTGTCTGCTTTGTTCTGCAAATGTCCCAGGATCTGACCCAACGTCCAATGAAGCCACACTTTGACTCCAAGAGATGTCAAAGTGGGCCACATGTGAACAAGTTTACTGGAAAGAATGTTTGCTTCAAATTTTTGACAAATATCTACAGAAATCAAATAACAGCTGTTTGTTAATGTAACAATTTACATGTTCAACCACTTGGGAACCAATAGGGATCTGTTGTAGCTCTCAATATGCAATGTTGCAGAGTCAATGACATCATCTTGCTCCCTGAGATAAGGTATGGACTAATAAAGCTCCCAGAAGGACTAGAAGCCCATGACCATAAAATGACAATTCTCAGATTATGTGCTTTGGACCACGATGATTCACAAAGAATTTGCTGATGGTCTGAAGAGCTAGTCACCTAGCTAGCTTTCTTCCTTGATTGGACTTGCTAAATTACATGATATAGGGAGCTAAGAATGCATTAAATACTTTCCTAATATGTTTCCATGTAAGTCCGAGCTGTAGTTGATAGAGGAATGTAGGCTCTTCATCATGAACTGCAGGGGCATGGTGCCTGAGATCATCATGAATGGATGAGAAGGTGCCCTTCAAATAATCTCTCTGTGGAATCAATGGCCCAGAGTTTGAAAACCTTGCATAGTACCCAACTCTTCCACACTTTTCTAACTTTTCATTAGGAGATCTCCAAGTACATTAAAAAGGAGGTAAGTATCATGGTCTCCATTTTACAAATAGAGGCACAGAGATGTGAAGTGACTAGCCCACCCTCACTGATTGGCAGAGGCAGGAATAGACCCCAGCTCTCAGGCCAGAATTCTAGCTAGTAGGCCACAAATTGGCATGATCTAAGACCCCCCCCCCAGTCATGGATCAGTAAGTAAGAACTGTGGAGCTCTTAATGTAATATCCTTGGACCAGATTCTGCCCACCCTTACTCATGTTGGCTAGTATCTTATTCTGTGAGTAGCCCCATTGATTTCAATGGCAGCTAGTCAGGGAATAATGTACCTACCACTCATTCGGAGTCACAGTCAGAATCTGGCCTTTCATTCCTAATTATAATCATGGGAGTTGCATAGATATTGACTTTGGGCCGTCCAAAAGGAAGGGAAATTAGAATAAATGAATTAGAGAGTGCCATGATGTGCCTTGTTTCGGCTCGATTTTCAGAGGGTCGTATGCACAGTTAGTACGATGATGATTGTAGTTGCCAGGAGTTCACATGGTCGATAAGGGCACCAGTATGTGTTGAAATCTGACCATGTTTGCTTGACAGATGGTCAGAGGTTCGGGGATTGCAATCGTGGCTACAGTCAAACCCTCGTCTCTGGATCTCCTGAAATGCGCTACGAGCCTGCTGGAAAGGCACCTGGAGTCTTTTCCTGGACTTTGCGGGGCTCTCACTCAGGCTCCAAGGATGGTTTTCCCTCTTTAGGAGCCCAAACCTGACTGATTTTCAACAAGACTCAGTCACGTTAGAAAATCCCACCGCAAATGCCCATCCTGCCGTTGGTTCTTGTGCGTTGGGCGTCCCACCCGCGATGACTGCCCGAGGCTACGGAATAAGTGGCATTGCCTTTGTGCTATGCTTGGCAGTAGCAAAGCCCATAACACTTCTGGTCGCAGTGTCTAATCAAAGGGCAGATTTGGGATGGCGAGGGGAGTCCGGAGTGTGTGGGGGAGGGGATAGGGGTAGTTCTGTATGAACATCAGGCTGCACGGATTGCTATACAATCACAAAGTGACACGTCCAAACGTGTGTAACCTGACAATTGGGAAGACGATAGGCGATTGCAAACATGCTTGTTAACGATGAGAGATTTGGCATGGCCGCTCCTATTTAGCGGGAAAGTCAATCGACATGGGGCCGTTTAGAATATTAAAATCTTTTATTTCGAGCACACCCGAAAGAAGACAGGATCCCCCAGCTCCCTGGCGGGAGTGGGGCGGAACAGAGAAACATCCAGGACAGAGGTTCCGTCTGGGATCTTTCAGCATTTCTTGTGATCTCTGTTTTCCTTTGTGCCAATACCGGCAGCCAGTGGGGCTTGTCTGGATCAAGAGAGCAAGATGAAAGATACAGGGCGGGAAGGTGTTTTCTGAAACGCGCCGTGCTCTGCTTCCATGCACATTTCCTTCGCAAAGGTGATTTGTTTTTGTCCGATTAATTTCCCATTCCCTGAAAATATACTGAGAACTCCCCTTCCTATCTCTATGCCCCTTAACATTGCTGGGAAAGTTTGCCCCATTCCAACCCTCAACGACACACACACACACACACACACTCTCTCTCTCTCTCTCTTGTGGCTTAAACATCGCGGTGCGTTCCATAACTTGCTGATGCGGTAGAAAATTCCTTCGCCATCAGTAACTCTTATTTTTCACCAGAGGACTATAACAGCGTTTGTGATTAATATTGGAGAAAGCCAAACTATAAAATGAGAATTAGCCAACAGGAATCAGTGCCCCAGAGTCTATTACTGTGCCAGCTTCGGGGGGACACAACAACGTCCTTTCATTTGCTCCCAGTCAAACCCTCCGGGACGGGTGGCACTGAGGAAGTGTGTGTAGATACTATGCACTCTGACAAGGGATTTTTAGTTCACAGATGGTATCTTTAATGCTGGGAAGAAGAGCAAAGGAGCCCGCCTCTCCATTGATTTCTTTGGAGCCCTAATGCCCCATGGTAAAGGGCTTGGCTGGTTTATGATCATTATCTAGAATAGGAAAGAAGTCCGTTTGAAGCTGCCTTTTCCAATTCCTTATTAGCCTCCAGTGCCTTAACTTTCTTCCCTAGGCAGGTAGAGTGACTCCAGCTATGGCACTGGGTATCCTTATTAAAGGGCAATCTGTGTTCTCCTCTTGACAGACTCCCACTTGAAGATTTAGCTTCCTCGCTCCCTGCGGGGATACCCCTCTAATGATTCCACTGCCTTTGTGCTCTGCTGTTTGTCAGGAGGGCTGACTTAAAAACACCCTGCATCTGCTTAGGCTAGAGAGCTGGGTTGCCTACGATTTAATAAACCTATAATTTGCACATTTCTAGTATGCCCTGTAATCTCACCGCTCTGGGACCCGGGCTAAAGACAAATCGCAGAGCCCGAGAGTTGGCATAAGGCACCGCCAGAGAATCAGAGTAAATCATGGCCTGAAAGCTGCAGCAGTAAAATAACCGAATGGAGAGCAGCCAACAAGGATTGAAAAATAAACATCGCTCCGCATTCCCTGCAGTTTGCAGCCCGGCTTTATTTATCGTCCCGTTTTGAGAAGCTGTTGGGTGAACTTGGGCCATTCGAATAGCAGATCTAGGGGGACGCTCGAAAGAAACTGACCTGGCTTACGGAGGCCTTTTTATAATGCAACTGGTAGTGCTAACCGAGTTTTACGTATAGATGTTTAATTAAGTCTCCACGTTTTAAAGTGCCAAAGCTGCTCAAGGAAATTGACACAGGCCTCCCACCTTACTGGGACCATGTGTGCGCTTATTCTCAAAGTACAAAAAACAACACCCCCCTCCCATCCAAAAAAACCGACAACCAACCACCCCCAAACCGCACAAAAACTAACTAATTAACCAACTAACCGCAACCCAACCATCCATTAGGGGCTTTATTTCTGCACTAAGATCAAAGGCACACGCACAAACAAACACACACACGCATTATATATGGACAGACACTCACAAATGACTGAATTTGTGATCAAATGACCACGCACGTGTGATATCCATATGTATGGCCCGTTTGAAGAGTACAGGCAATACCTCAATAAAGCCAGATCACCTGATTACAGACAATAATGTGTGTGTGTGTTTGAAGGCATATGTGCGTCAGGATGTATGCTATGGTTCGGACTCGGTAAACTGAAAATTAATATGATAAAACTTGAATAGCCAAACTGAAAGCTACAAGAGAAATGATGGGGGTGTTTTTAGTTTGTCTGAAACAGGCATTGTAGCGGGGAGGGGAGAGAAGCTTTTATTTGGGAGAGAAGAGAGCTCGAACTCATAACCCTACACGGCGCCTGGAAGAGTCAGTCTGACTTGAGCGCAGTACAGATGTTGATAAGATCGCCCCACTAGAACTATCCTATGTCTGGCCCCGCATGCCCTGAACGTCAAATCCTATTATGGCTACTTAGGGCACCATAGGCCCAATTCAGTTTTCCGGAACAGCGGTGTAAATCCATAGTATGTCCTATTTGCACCGATATAATAGAGCAAGATCTGGCCCAGCGCTCAGTTTTACGCAATACAATAATGGCTGGGGGAGGGGCTATTTGAACAGGTGGTTGCAACTTTTACAACATTTTGCTTAAGTAAAAGCACATCCAACATGCGCCGGCGGACGTTGTAAATGAAGCATGGGATATAGTTCGTTATTATTTGTGTTGCCCATGGTGCCAGGCGCTGTACAATCCCGTGGGAAGATACCGTCCATCCCTGCTCCCAAAGGGCTTCCTGAAGAGGCGATGTGACGGTGAAAAGAGCGTGGGAACGTGCACGTGTCCAGTCGAGCGGAAGTGGTTGTGTGGGAGGCACGTGCTGTGAATGCTCGTGAGTCCTCACAGATGTGTGTCTACGTGTGACTCTGTGTGTGTGGCACGAAAGCATAGGTGTGCGAGCGTGGAAGGGGGTCGGATCTGCGGGTGTACGCGCTTTCTATCCTAATCCAGCATGCGAAACTCTCGCTGCACGTTTTGACAAACGGTGGGTGGTGTGTGTGTGTGTGTGTGGGGGAGTTAATACACTCAAGGATACATTGTGCGTCTACATGGGGCACCAGAGTCTAACCAGAGCGGGACAGACCCCTGCAGGCTCCCCAGTATCTCCTCTGAACTTCCTCACGCCGATGTTTGGGATTCTCTGCACAGACTTCTGCTTCTTTGCAAGGTTTCGCGCTCCTGCCCTCGTTAGCGGCAGCGCGAAGCTTTTAAAGAAGCGTGCCCGCGGAGTTTGGAGTAAGGCCGCTATGAGACGCAGCTCTTTCGGCAACACGAGATCGCTGAGAGCTGCACCGGTCCATGAGTCAATAGGTCGAAGAGCCTTTTGCTTGGGAAAACGTTTTCCGGCTCGGGTGCAGTGGAGGTGCCCGTTGGAGCTGCACCTTTGGTTTGCAATAAATGAAATAGCTGCGCTCGGAGATTTTATACGCCAGGGGGGAGTGGTGGTGGTGGTGGTGGTGAAATACTCTTCGGACGCAAGAAATAGAAGAAAGAAATCCCTCAAATGTCAGCAACTAGAAGCCAGCTCTGGCAGCGTGTTTACGATGTAAGATCCTGATAAAACTTATAGTAAAGTTATCTCTCCCTCTCTCCGCCCCAAATATACCTTCCAGACGGGCTTGGAGGTAGCTGGGCTCTGTTAGAATTGGATGCTTAGAAGACAAACCGAGGAGGGGGTGTATATATATATATATATATATACACTCGCCTGGGGAATTGTAAAGACAGATTCTCTTCATTCTGCCAGCTCACAGCAGAGGAGAGAGAAGCGCGCAAACAGGGTGGAACTGACCAAACTGGAGCGCACAACTAAGCGCACCCAGGTAGATCCGTGCGCTAGAAAGGCAGGATAGGGCCCCTGGTTGCGCTCACTCCAGGAAGAGGCTAAAGTTGTTGATTATTTGAGGGCCTCCGTTTTGCCACCCTTCTCGTTAGTAGGGACTAATCCCTACCCGGAAGAGGGAATCAATGGGGTCGATTGGGGTGAGGAAGGTATTAAAATCTGTGGGGATCTTATTCTCCCTGTTCGGGAGGGGGAGTGATATGCTTTGGACACGGGTCTACTTCTGCTCTAAAAGCTGGTTGGAGCGATCTCTCAAAGGAAAATCACCTGGCGTAGATCTGGGCCCGATCCTTCAAACACAACCCGGATCCTCTTAACACTATTACAACCCCGCTCATCTCTCAGGGCCACTTACACACCCTGCTTCCAGGACCCTTCAGTCGGGTTTCCTTTACTTTTTCAACTCAATATGCGGTTGTGTTTTTTTTTTCCCTCCCTAGAAAAAACAAACATTTTCTCCCATCACAAGCTTTCGGGCAAGGTCAGATAACAAGGCAGCTGGTGTGCAACGAAGTTGTAAGGAAATCATTGATATGTCGTAGGCTGAGTGAATCTATCCCAAAGAAAATATTACGTAAGTGAGTCTGATCAACGTGCCCGGGCGAAAGGCGCTCTCATAAAGGGCTAATGGAGCAAATGAAACAAATGATCATTGGAAATGTTAAACACAGAGGGGCATTTCATCACACCAACATAAATTCAGCTTGGAAGAGTTTTTTTTTTTTTAATCCTCTTGTTGGTCAATGCCAAGCAGTTTGAAGACCAACCGGGGGGAGATTTTTTTATATTCATGCTGGCAATTGAAAAAGGTTAAAGGGAGGTGTAGGGTGGGGATAAAACTGACAAAGCCAAAGCCCGATCCTGGCACGCCTGGTCCAAAGCCCATTGAAGTCAGTGGAAAGACTCCCGTGGACTTCAATGGGGTTTTGGATCCGGCTGTTCTTACGCACGGGAATAGCCCCCCGGAACTCATGGGGTCACTCGTGCGACTGGCGCCTCTGAAGTCAATGCGGGCTTTGTCTCTGACTTCAATAGGCTCAGGATCGGCCCCTAAGTGGGGAAATCTAGCGTGGCCCATCTTTTTTTTTTTAATCTAACAACACCTTACTCACTTCTTCCCCTCCTCCCTAGTACAGGACCAGTTTATATAAGCTACAAAGTTTGGTACAATATGCTAGATAACACTGTCTGTCCATGCCTTAGCCTACACCTGCCCCTATGGATGCGTGACTCTAATAATTATGATTTAATAAAGTGATACAAATGCCCTTATACGCTGCATTACGGTGCCCCTCACACATTGTTTCTTCTGGGGACAAAACAGGGGCTTTCCGTTCATTTTCGCGCCAAGTATTTTCTAGGAGACTCTAGGGAACTTTTGGATACATTAAAAGAGACAGAAGCTCGGGAAATTCTCCTTAAACTGTTCTCTACTGGAAATTCCAATAAAAAAGTCCTTACGAGTATTAATGGGGGGGGGGAGTATTTGAAAATTCAGATCTATTAGTCGAAGTACTATTAAACTTATTGTGCAGTTAGTTGTTTATAGAGGGCAGTTTTCAAACGAGCCGGTATTTTTGTTTGGCAACTGTTGGCTTGGGCAAAGTTGTCTTGGATAGAATATTTGTTTGCAGAGAAAAAACTACATTTGCGCGTAGGTGAATTTTGGACACACGTATGCAACATATAACCATATGGCATGCTTATATGATGGTAGATAATATGTATACGTATACACACTCACGCACGACCTTCGCATGCACCAGTGGTGTGTGTGTGTGTGTGTGTGTGTGTGTGTGTGTAACTCTGTTTTGGGAATACTTCTTGCACATGTAAGTACAGTTACTCAGATGAATACCTTTTTCCACATGCTTGCAGGATCGGGTCTATCTATATGCCATATGATTACTCTGGTATGTTCTTGAAATAATCTGAATTCTTGCACTTGTGTGAAGGATTTTCTTTTGTTTGAAATTAAAATGTTTATAAAACTAGAGACAGACAGAGAGTGAGAGAGATCCTTGGAAACGGCTTGAACTAATTTACCCCAGAAGAAGGAAATCTTTCAGGCAGTTACCTCTGCCAGCATGTTTAAAATGTATAAGTAATTTTAGATTGTGTCTTCAGTTAATATATTTTACCCCTTCTCCTCTAGATGACAAGGAAGACCAGTCATTGCAAGATGTCTGCAGATACAGCTCTTTAAGAGTTTCCATATTGTATGGTTACGAAAAAATGTGTTTGTGGTCCCTAAATCCCTCCCGACAACTTTCTAAAGTCATCTCGTGTTATGGTTTCCATTGTTTGGGCTGTATAAATCGTCTTTTGAAATTACACTCACTTCTCCCTCACGCCAAACCTGGAATCCTTTAGAAGGATAGAAACATTGAGATTTATCTGACAAGTGTGTGTGTGTGTTGGGGGAGGAGGGAGACTTTATTTCCACGGCTATCAGAGAGAAAGGAAGAAGAGTTCTAAGGAACACTTTACAAATTCGTGTTCGAAGTAACTTTGACGAATGATTTCTTCACTTAGCAAGTCGGGATTACAGATTTCCTTGGTACATTCAGGTCTGGATTTGATCTTAGTGTTTGGGTGTATGCCCGTTAGGTTACTGCAGAAATAAACTTGCGTCCCTTATTTCTGAAGAGGTCTAAAGGAGATACTTACCTGCCTGTTTTGATTATCGAATGAGCAAGCCAGGCCACTGGTCACACACAATATTTAAAAAAAAATAATCATTTTATTCCCTCAATGATTGCAGTGTCTTTCTAATGATAAATTATGTTACTTAATCACAAGAGCAAAAACATCTATCTATCTATCTAATCTTAAGGAAATGAATCCCCTCTGTTTTACAGAAGGAAAACACTTCACTTTTTCTCTTTTCTTTTCTCTTCCTTTCTCTTCTCTTCTCTCTTCCATAATCTAAACCACATACATCATCTGTATCTGTGAGCTCTCTCAATGCACTTGCTCGCCTCGCAGAGAAGTCCTGAATGTGCCTTTCCCCGTTCAGTTCCCTTGTGGGTCTGAGTGTCGGAAGAGTTTTCGCAGGGCTTTCTCTCCAAATTAGGTTGAAGACGATCACTCCTGGTTTCCTTTCTGCTGCTGCAAAATCAGTAGGGTGCCGATTTGTTACAACGGCTTCGTACACACACCAAATAAAAGCTTTGATCCAAACTTCCAAGTAAAGCAAAAAAAAAAAAAAAAAATGTAGGTTTCATTCATTAAACGTAGCATCGAATGTTAAAAATGTTTTTCCAAATTCCCCAGGAATTCTATGGTGTTGCTCACCCTGTGACTGTGAGGAAGATGAAGAGGAGGGTATAGGAGACCGGCAGGGGGGTCAGAAAAATACTAGTCTCTTCTACAGTTGTACAGCGATTAAAAAAAAAAGTGTGGCATGTTTGGGTTTTGAAAACCTAAAGCAAGAACAAACAAAAGAGGGCCCGATCCCGACAATACTGATGCACACGGGTGTCTATAACCAGCGATACCGTGGGCTTGCTCACAGGGACACTCAAAGTGACTCCCGTGTGTTTTCAGGATTGGGCCCTTGAGTGCTCAGCTATTGGGTATCAGATAGCCGAGGTCTCATCGAAAGAGACGGGACTTGCCACTTAGGCGCTTTCGAAAATATTGCCAATGCCTTTAGCGAATTTCAGTGCATTAATATGTCGTTACACTGATTCGTACGCAAAATAAATACACTTGGACATTAACGCAATGTACAACGATGTTCATTTTCTCCCAGTGTAATTACTGTGCTTCTGTGGGTACACACACATATCGGGTGTATATTATCTCTGAGTGTACATACACACACACACATCATTTCTCCATCCATATTCACATGCCCATTCAATACAACAATGCCTTTCCAAAGTGAAGGTTTATATTATTTTTGTCTTAGATTGAGCACCATCTGCGAGCATTGTTTGTATTATTTAAAGTTAATCTCTGAGCATACATACATCTGTTGCATACATTTCATATTAAATGGAACCCATATGTTTATATTTATATATACCTGTGCAAAGCATGGCCCAGTTCTACAAGCCTCACTCAGGCATAGTTTCTCCCAGCTGATTTGATTTGATTGATTGATTGATTGATTGATTGACATAGTGGGAATCGCAGGCCTGGGCCCATGGTTATATGAATAATGGCTTTCATTATTTTCAGAAAATATACTTTTGCATGTTGTCATATGTATTAGACATTCACAGAAGCAAACATAGAACTTCATGGATATAATCCAAACCTCCCTGAAAATATTTGATCACTGTCTGGCTAGTATACTCCAAATGTTATTCCTGCGAGAGACTTCTGCTTTATGTGCAAGTATTGGCCCTGACATGCTGCCTCTCTATAATTTCTATCTAGATGACATTAGCAATGGACCGCTTCCCCAAGACAGCAGAATGCAGCATTGTTCTACCTGCATTTTCCCCACATCCACCAACCTGCCCCTCCATAGTAGGACTCTGGACCAACAAGGGGCTACACACTTCAGCACTCCAACCCCACAGTCCTGCTGCCCTCGAGTTTAGAACAACCGAGGAAGAAGAATGTGTGTGTCAGGAACGTGAAGGTTTGGCTAGGAGAGCAAATGTCTGCCCACGCAAACTGCGCTCCTCGAGCCTGTAAGACAGAGCCTGCTCCTTCTTATCCCAAAGCCTCTGGAATTCCCATTGAGGGCTTTCATTTCCCCCCCGCTTTCGTGGGCCCCCCTTGCCCCACTCATACGGTGGCTTTCAATCTTCAGAAGTATAACAGCCCTGAAAGGCAGTCCTCCCCCCAGTCACCCCATACACCGTCGCAGACAGGCAGGTATGTTTGTAACTTCACTTCATAGAACAGCATCTTTTTTTTTTTTGTACCTGTTTTATTATTATAATTATTACAACACCGGATGACCGATCCCACTTATTGTGTATGAAGTGGGAAATGGATTTTCCTTGGTGAATTCCTTCAGACGCTAAACAATTCACAATATTAGAGTGTGGGGTTTTGGTTTTTTTTTTTTTGGCATCCAGGGGTGAAACAAAAAAAGCGCGCAACTTGTGATCTTCGTCTTTCAAGGAGTAGCCCTAAATTAAAACACCTGTTGCAGATTATCCTGCGTCCCCCCCTTGTAAATGGAATCATTTAAATACAAACAAGCGAGGATAAATGTATTGGTTTTCTCCCCCCTGACCTGGGATCACAGCTTTGGAGCTCGGTAGCGCTTAGTTGAAGACATTAATAATACATTCGGGAAGCAAATATGGGAGCTTTTCTCAGGTCACCTTTTGCCCTGCACACAGATACATATACACACGCGAGCACACAGACAGCTACACCCAGAGAACATACATAAACCCACTCCCGACACACGAATACACAGACACCCACGCAAAACGTATTCAGATGCACACAATCAGGCCTATCGATATAGCTACACATACACACACAAAACATTGGCACACAGCTATCCACACAAACACCACACTGAAAGCGGCGCGCAGAGTGTCCTCGCTAGGGGGGCTACACAAAACACAAGTTTTCATCTCTCCCTACAGCTGGGGTTATTTCACTCTGTCCATCCCCTGCCGAAACCCCCTCGCCCATCGCCAAGCACTCAGGTAACCACCCCCCGGCCTCCGCTTTGGAAAGGATCAAGGACCCAAGCGGGCGAACATTACCTTGTTGCCGGGCAGGGAGTCGGCACCAGGGCAGAGGGCGCATGGATGAGAAGTACGGCACTTCCCCTGACAGCCGTTTCATTTGGCCACTGGCGCCGTTTCCGGTTGTAACTACTAGGGGACCCAATGAGTTTTGCTGATAAGGTATCACAGTGTCTCTCGTCCGCGGGCAGCACCTTAGCTCTGAGCTCCACGGGACCACTGGCCGCAGTTCCAGGACAGCCGGGAGATGTCGAGGTATTTCTGGTAACAATCACATCACACACATGCCTACATTCCGGCTTCCTTTCTCTTTATCCCTACCACCACATTTGAAGTCACACCTTCTACTGGATTTCTTAGGTCCGGGGTGGGGGGGTGGGTTGCTGCTGCTGGTTGTTAATCTGTAGGGCTCCACCAGGCCAATAAAACCAACATAGCCAGAAACTTCTTTTTCAATAGGAACTTTCTTCTTTCCCCCCCACGCCCCGCGAGAATGCCTGTTTGTTTTCGCCTGGGTTTAATAGTAGAGTCTGTAAGCAGCGCTGGGTTTGTGTGGCGGGGGAAACTCGAAAAATGCCCTGCTCTGAAAGTTACTCAAACTGAGATGCCTTTGTTTTTCTTTTGCAGAGACCTGTCCTAGACATTACACACACACACGATAATATATATCGATATATCTATGTGTGAGTGTGTGTTTTATGTGCAGTCATTCATATCTATCTATGAATAACTAGGACAGGTCTCCTCCTAGAACAAGAACAGAGGCCTTAAGTCTTAAACATCAAGAAGTCTGATACACATGTACATCTTTCTAGTGTTTAACACACGCACAGACACCCCACACATCTGGTCTATGCATACACACATCTGTATCTATATACGCCCATCCATACACACACATCTATTTAAGATATTTTAACATTTAAGACTTCTAATAATAATAATTAATGATTAATTAATAATGTATGTGTGCAGTCAGAAGGGGGGGCCCTGATCTTAGCTGGGGCTTCTTGTTGTCACGTAATACCCACACTATCCTGTGGATTGAAAGCCAGCTAAAGGACGGTAAGCCAAGTATTATGTTTGTGGGAGGCATCTTGTGGGGTTTTGCAAGGATCTTTGGTCAGGTCTTATCTAATATTTTCATTAATGATCTAGTGAAAGGAGTATGCAGCTCATTAATAAAACTGGCAGATGCTTCCTAGCTGGGAGGAGTTGTGCACAACTGTGAGGACTGAGAAATAAAAGAAGGGGACCTAGAAAGAGTAGAACTATTGGTAGAAAATAATACATTAGACTGGATTTAGAAAAAAAGTAGGTTAATACAGCTGGCAGAAAATCACCCAAAACACAGATTTTCAACTGGGACCTGATCCAAACCCCAGTGAAGTTGATGATCAGGCCCAGAGAAGGAAAAGGCAGTGGACAGCAACTTAGACTTGCGTTGGTGGTGCAAAATGCCTGCAGAAACACAAACGGGAAACACACCTATGAGCTGTAGGCACAGAGGTACAAATGCATGGAGCAGGAAGATAATGCTCCCACCTTTGCATTCTGTGTCTACACTAGAGACCTTACGGCAGCACAGCTGTACCAATGCTCTCCTGACATAATTATGCCACCCCCAACCAGCGGCGGTAGCTATGCCGGTGGGAGAAGCACATGTAGTGTAGACATGGCCTAGGAGTAGACGGATCTGACTTTAAGTCCCAGCTCCCCACATGCTTCTTGGCCAAGCATCATAGCTTCTCTGTGTCTCACCTGTACAATGGGGAAAATAGCACTTCCTTACTTCAGAGGGGAATTGCTATGGGAGTTTGTAGAAGATAGATAAACAGGCATTATTGAGGAGGAGGATAAAAGGCCTGGGATAAAATGAAGCAAGAGAACATTTAAGATGAATAGCAGGAAACTTTTCCTGACAGTGAGTTCTATTAGAGTGAGGAATAGCCTCCATAGGAAAATGTTGACAAACCCTATTGCTTGGGCATTTAAACATAGATTAGAAGAGGCAGTAGTAAAAGTAGAATAGAGACAAAGATCCTGTATCGGTGGGGAAATTAAGATGATCTAATAGGTGTTCCCACTTCTCATTTTGGGGATAGCCATTTTGGTATTTAAAACAGAAATGGGTACAAAGAAGCCACACATCATTTCTCAGCAGTTAGAAGAATAACAATGGGGTTTAGCTACAAAACAAACTCATACACGTTTAGAGAGATCAGGTGGATGAGGTAATATCTTGTCTCTAATATCCTGGGACCAACAGGACTACAACACATCTACACATTTGGCATTCTAAGTCCCTTCATGAACTACAGGTCATAGAATTTAAACAAACCCAGCCACCACACTTATATTTATCGGATCAGCTCCTGTGAATCAAGATAGGTCCATTGACATCAACAGACCTACACCAATGTACTCCACTGAGGAGCTGGTCCACTGTATTTTAGCACATACATCTGACTACACGTCTGTCTATCTGTCCGAAAGATTGTAGCATTGTAGGTCAATCAAATCGAATACATTTCTTTCCCCCTTTTATAAGTGATAATGAGCCCACCTATTCCAAAAGGCAAAGAGAAAACATGGACCCAATTGACTACTGCATTGCATCCATTTTAAAGACTCTAATTCCATTGAAATTAACTACACCAGCATGAAATTGGACTAAGACAGTTGTGGATCAGGTCCATTATCTTAATCCTGATCATGTCCATTTATTTTGCAATGATGTTTTTAACAGCTCTTCCCTAAGTGGCTGATTATTTTAACATTTCTTTCTTTCCCTTTTAACACCTAAGACTTAATTATTAAATGAAAAACCTATATCTATTTGTGTCATCACCATCAATATTTAGCGAAGCCATGAATATGATTATGGACTGCGAATATGAACAATGCAGGAGGATAAAGGAGGTGTATGTGTGTGTATGAGAGAGAGAGAGAGATCCCCAATTAATAGACATCCATCTCTCATAATGAGCCCTTTAGGAAGAAATGAAAAATGGTCAAAGCCTGGTAAAGTCAATTAAGTCACTTTCAAATAAGAGGTTACCCAGCAAGGCCAAAAGTTAACATGTAAAGGCTTATTGCCAGGGCAGTAAAAATAAAATGGTGCTTGAATATCTGAAGACATTTGGTTGCTATTATAGACAAGTGGAGCTAATAATGTGGGTACATTCGCTGACTAATCGTGGGACTGGGCATCCTATAAGGACGCATAATAAGGAAAGACTGCAAGGTTCTCTAGCTAAATAAGTCCAAAAGGGCCATTATAAAACCACTGACACAAGAAGTGTGGTTGGGACAAAGAGCATTTATAATGAGAGCTTTTCAAACAGACCCATAACTGGAAGCTAGCAGCGTGAACGTGGCTAAAGGACATTTGTTTTTTATAGCGAACACATGGCGAAGCTTTATGAAGCAAAGTCTTCTAATGATGTTTAGAGTAAACATCCTTACCACCATAACAAGCTGTTTGGAAAATTAACTGTGCTTTCCCCTTCTTTAAATCCAGAACCGGGAAAAAATAACTACACCTTACAGGGTTTTTTGAAGGAGTAAAGGCAATAGTTTCAAACATAAGATAGAAAGAAAGAAAAAGTGAATAGGGGAAGTGTGATGGGTGTGTGCATCCCACACCAGTCTTGAGGCCAATTAGGTCACCTGGCCTCACCTGAGAGGGGGAGGACCAGGGTTAACTGAGAATAGAGCCCAGCTGGGGAGGAGCTGGGCCAGCCCTGTAAAACCAGGAAGCTGGCAGTAGAAGGGGGTAGTAGGAAGGCGGTCTGAAGTCATTCCCTAGATGGAAAGCGAGTTGGCTGGGGACAAGGAGGAGATCAAGGGGAAGAATAAGCCCTGGGGTCCTGCCCTGAACTGTGGAGACCAGCAAGAGGCTGAGAAAGGTGAAGTAGCTATGGGGCACAGGGGAATCTCTAGTGGTAAACCAGAGATTGGCAAGGAGATACAGATATGGGGTAGGAAGGCATCCAGGGAGCAGCAATAGGGTATGGATGGAAAGTCATAGGGTCTCTGAGCTGGGACCTGGAGTAGTGGAAAGGCCTGGGTTCCCCTACCAGCCACTGGGAAGGTGGGAGATGTGGACTGGAAGACCATCTGAGGTGGTATCCAGACATTATGTCTGGTGGGACTTTGTTACCCCAGAAGGGCAGAGGACTGCATAGTGACCTGGCCAGAGGGCGGAGTCATGAAGAGGGAGCAGCCTGTCTCGTGCAGAGAGAGGGGTCATAGTGTGTGTAACGGGTGGAAGGGGGCATCCAGCATGAAGAGCTGCTTCCCAGAGCTAGCCACAAGAAGGTGCAGCTGCGGTGCGTGGGACCCCTTGACAGGCAGGTTTGTTCTAATTCCTGCCAGGCTGCAAGGATCTGATCTCGCTCTCGTAGTGAAGGAAGATGTTCTAGCTTCACTGGGAGTAGAATTGAGCCTCAGCTGTGTGCCGGGCTGATGCCTTTACTACTTATGCAGACAATGCTCCTGGTGAAGTCCATGGGAAGCCTACCTAGGTAAGGAGCTTGGCAGTATGGCCAACAATTAGGGCCCAGTTCTGCCGCATATACTCAGGTTGAGAAGAACCTTACTCCTTGAGTGGCCCTACTGACAACAATGAGTCTGCTCGTGTAGTAAGGTGCTACTCAACCGAAGACAGGGCAGCAGAATCGCGCCCTTTGCACATCAGTGCCTCATGTTAGGCATCTAGCTCTGAATTTAAGCGCCTAAATAACAAAATGGATTTTCAGAGGGGCTGAGCTCCAGCCCCTCCCCCTGAAAGAAATGATGGCCTTCCTACCGATTTCAACAAGCGTCCTGCCAGAGTACAGAGTGTGTGCTGACTCTACGGTTTGGTCCATGCAGTATTAGGGATGTGACATATCCACCTGCTCTTATTCATGGTGGAGCCAAATCATGACTTCCTTCCTCAAGCCAAGCTACCGTTGGGTCAGATCCTGAGCGATGCTGTGCAAATGAAAGTCCCGAAGAAATTCCTCTTGCAGGGATGTGTATTCCTATCCACACACAGCTGTGTATAATTCCTCAAGCAGGCAGGGGGGATTGTGCAGATTTATTGTCATACAATGAGATCTCTACATTACTGAAGACAACATACATCTCTTATGTTCTTCCTATCACAAGGATGCTCTTCCCAGTGGAAGACTCAGTATGGCGGTGGGGGGGGGGGAAGTGGAGGGATGCACAAGGTAACTACAGGTGTATCCTGGACCAGATAACTTGCCCATCACTTACAGTACATGTGTTGGCTACCATTGGAGTACGGTTAACTCCACATGTGGCGCTGGCTTGCTCACAACTTCTCTCTCTTAGGTACTTATATGGCCCCCGTCATGTTGCAAGCTGTAATGTAATTATCCTCCCAACACCCTGCTGAGGTAGGGCTGGGCTATTATACCCATTTTACAGATGGGGAACTGTAGCACAGAGAGAGGAAAGGACTGATTTTTTTCANTGGTAGGAAAGAAAAGAAAGAAAGACTAAATTTTGGACTTACAGGAAATAGGGGAAACTGGAGACAGGGGAGTTATTTATCAGACCAGCTATATGCTGCGAGTCTCTCTGATCTGCCACTAACCCATATATGTTAAGCGAAGCACACGGAGGGTGGGAATGGTTGCTGAGGGTGTCAATGGCAGCTTGGGTAGACATACCTGCGCTAGCTGTACTTGAGCTCGCTCACTAAAAATAGAAGTGAGGACACCATGGCGTGGGCTTCAGCGCTGGGTGCAGAAGCAAGTAGGTACCGGGGGGTCATTGTGGGTTTGTGCAGCCCACCCTGAAGCCCAGCCACGGCATCCCCACTTCCATCTTTAGCAAGCTAGCTAGAGCACAACTAGAGCAGGTCTGCCCCGGCTGGAATGTAGACATCCTCTGACCCAGATTAATCCTTGCATAAGTGCAGGTGCCAACAGAGGGACAGAGGTGAAGCAGTTTGCGCCTCTCCTATTCAGGAGCGCTGGAAGCTGGTGCACCCTTAGGCTAGGGTAGTCCTGAGGCCTGCCTTAAATTGCATCCCTGAGTCAATGGCTCCTTTTGCTGGATGCAGAATAGCTGGGACATTACCGTACTCCAGACAACTCTCCTTCTGCTCCAACACACCTCCTCCTTCCTTCAACCTGCTCTCAGCCCACCCCCGGCCTAGCCCAGAATGCCCCCTCCAGCCAGCGCTGTGGCAGAGAGAGAGCAGAGCTGCCATGGCCAATTCTACACGCAGCATAGGAGACCAATATTCCCCAGAGGGGGCTTCTTGTGTCTGTCCTATGGCCCCTTTGGTCCAGCTTAGCGAGACCAAAGGAAAATGATAGATTGGGCCATGGGGCCAGATTCTTCTCCCAGCTACAAATCTGAAGTAATTTCACCATATTCATTGGAGTTCCTCCAGATCTCCGACAGCTGGAGCTGAGATCAGAACCTGTCCCGATGGCTCTGTCACGGGGAACTAACTTAAACCAGCCTTTGGCTCTTGCTTTTCGGTTTTCGAGCATTAGCTGTCAAAAAGGCCCCACTCGATTCTTCAATGCAGTTAAAATTCTAACCTTTTGCAAGCCACTACCCCCACAATCTCTCTACCGGACAAACAGTGAAGGATAAAGTTCCCCCAGTCAAATTATGGAGGCACTGAGTAACCACAAAGAGAAAGATACCTGGCAAACTGTGCAATTCACAGCTTCAGTAACTTATCACTATGATTTAGTACAGTTGAGTGGGTCCCGGACATCTTCTTTGAACAGTAGCACGCAGCATTCACAGTAGCTCCTCAGTGTTCATTTTGGGGATGTGCCAGGTTCATATTTCTGTCATTTTCCTTTGTATCTGGGTGTCCATATATCTATTTACTGCTAGTCGAGTCATTGCATTAGCAAATCATTCCAGCTATTTATTTAGCAATCCATCAGTGTTGTTGTCACTTTAATTGCCTCTGTCTCCATGGATTGCTATTATTTATCTGTCTTATTAGCAATACATATAGTGCCATCCACCCAATACATTCATTCCATAATTACGTGTGTCGATGTTATCTATGGACTTCCTCCCGCTTATAGAGTGGCCGCTTTCTTAGGAAGAAGAGAAATGTGCTTCAAAACACAAAAAAGGTTAATTTCATTGTCCGTTATCATTACTGATTAATATTTTCTTTAATTGTTAAGCACTAACACCGCACTCAAGACACAAAATGAAGACCAGCCTTGCTCCGAAGAGCTTGACGTTAAAACAAAGAGCCACGTTGTAATAGCCTTACTCATGCTGAATAGCACCTTACAGGGGGTGGAGAGACAAAGGGGATAGTAACGGTGCATGGCACTGTTTTCATAGTGAGGATAGGAATCACATTCTGGCCCAAAAGGAACAGCAAAGATGGGACATACTGGGAAAGCCGTTGGGAGGGAGAACTTGGAGAGACAGGCTGTTTGTTTTGGTTTTTTGAATGTGTGATTGCTTCGCTTCTTGCAGGCATTGGAGAAGGAGGGATCTGAATGTCAGGAGGTGACTTGGTGAATAACAAGGATTAGGCTTTTCTAGGACATGCCTTACCATAATAGCTATAACTGTAGATAGCTGAGCGCTATATCTCCACGACCTATCTTCTCTTTGTATCTCTCTTCCTATGGTGACAAATGTCTCTCCAACTTCTTTCATCGGAACCCTGGTCCCAATAGAATATATTTGAGTTCAATTATAAGAGGCCAAGTAGATCGTTGCCCTGGCCCTGGTATAATCATTTACTGGAGTGCTAGTGGGTGAAAAATGCTATTAAAGCAGAAGGTTGTATTTTGCATCTACTTTGCACTGGTATAAATGACAACCCAATGTGCAAGGAAGGTGTGAATCAGGCCCCAGGTCTTTAAGACAAGGACTTCTAGCTAGCATCATGAAGTCTGTTTTGCCCTGCTCCAGCATAAACGTATTTGCTTCAGTAGTATGGTTTTTTTTTATTCCCCTTCTTTCTCTGCATTTATTTTTCACTCTGTCCCCTCTCTTCTCTCTGTTTTTCCACCCTATTTCTTCATAAAATATTTTCCTATCTATTCCTTTTTCCCCCTCTCACCAAACTAAAATTCAAACTCAGTGGTGCTGGAGTTAATCCAGCACTAGAAGCCAGAACATTTGAGTAAATTTGAAATTAGACAATGCAAAAGTTATCTGTTGCTATGAATAAGTGTCATCTATCTACCTATCTATCGATCTCTTTTCTTTAAATGCTTCCCCGCTGTAAGTCAATTATGAAGTGTAAAATGGTTCCAAGGAACTATTGGCTATTTCCTAGCCAAGTGGCTTACGCATCCTAGACTGGCAGCCTCAGTCTTTGTGCTCAAGAGTTGGCTAGCGTCAGGTGATGGAAGAATTCGGCAAACCTCCCAGACCTCAGGGAAGCGTATCCCTTTTCATGGATGTGTTTCCCAGCAGCAGCCATGAATGGGCTGATTTGTGCACGTGTGCTTGTGTGGCGGGTGGCAGGAGGGGAGGAAATGACATGTCAGGTAAGTGGCCCGTTGCCATCCACATGGTTTGCTCAGTTAAGTTTTCCTTGGAGAAGGCCATTGTGTGGTGTACTTTCTCCCTCTTGGGGATTGGCTCAAAACTGCCGGCCAAAAGCTCTGCTTGAACACCACTGTGGCTACTAATTTGTGGTCAGGCACTAGAGAAAGCTACACCATTTCAGTGAGCTGTCCCAGCCTGTGGTCAGACTCACTGCAAGTTACGTCAGGTGAGAATTAAATCAAGATGCTTTGGGGGTGTTTGGGTTCTCCCGGTGCGTCCAGAAAGGGATCCTTCCCCTTAGCCCAATTGAGAGGCATCCCTCTTGCCAGCTTTCAGCTATAATCCACTCTTGAGATTGATTCTTATACAGAGGAGCCAGCCCCTCTTATATCATCAGAACAGGGCTGATGGAACAACGTCGCACACAAAAATCATTTGCAGGTTCAACCCGGAACCCTCAGCACCACAGCCCAGACCTCTCTCCACTTGAGCTAAAGACCTAACTCTCATCTGGCAGCAGTAGCAAGCGGTTATCTTCTCTATAGACCACACACTAGAGGAGGACATGCCAGGCATTTCGCTAACGGGCTACGCATAGGATTTGTACTTGTCCTCCACGTGGGGGAACTGCCCCCCCCCTGCACTTGTTTAAATCTCTTGTAGAGGGTAAGTCATTTCACACACTAGCTTTCCTCCGGCTTTCAAGGGGTGGGAGATGCTGGAGGTGGAGAAAAGCAAATCCAAAGCCTAACCTGGTGGATGGCCGCCAATTCTGCTGGGGATTTTAATAAACTAACAAATCTTTACAGGCATCCAAGTTCTATACTTCAAACGCAGAGAAAGGACAAGGCACACTGCATAGGGAGGCAGATTGTTTATCAGCCTCAGGTGTCCAGTTCTCAGTCAATGCTGAGATACTGTTATTAGAATGCTCATTTAAACACCTACAGAGCTCACAACTCATGGCGGTTGGGAGTTTTCCAGCTAAATGGTTTTTTGATGGAATACGTGTGTGACGGGTTGGATCACAGAAACACCCTTGGGAACTGCCAACTCAGGTGCCAAGACTACTTCTGCCCCTGCTTCCCTGCCCTGCCAGCCTGGGACTCCAACACCCTGTCCTGTTGAGCCAGTCACGCCAGGCTCCAACACAGACCCAGGGTCTGAACCACGTGCTTCAGAGCTGCAGACTTAACTGAAAGCAGCTTACAGAAGTGTTCCAGTTTTTAACACTCAGATGCCCAACTCCCAATGGGGGCTAAACCCCAAATAATTCCATTTTACCCTATACCCTATAAAGCTTACACAGGGTAAACTCATAAATTGTTTGCCCTCTATAACACTCATAGAGAGGTATGCACAGCTGTTTGCCCCCCCCCACACACACAGGTATTAATACATACCCTGGGTTAATTAATAAGTAAAAAGTAATTTTATTACATACAGAAAGTAGGATTTAAGTGGTTCCAAGTAGTGACAGACAGAACAAAGTGAATTACCAAGTAAAATAAAATAAAACACGCAAATCTAAGATTAATACAGTAATAAAACTGAATACAGATAAAAACCTCACCCTTAGAGGAATTCCAGTAAGCTTCCTTTTACAGACTAGTCTCCTTCCAGTCTGGGTCCAGCAATCACTCACACCCCCTGTAGTTACTGTCCTTTGTTCCAGTTTCTTTCAGGTATCCTTGGGGGCAGAGAGGCTATCCCTTTAGCCAGCTGAAGACCAAATGGAGGGGTCTCCCAGGGGTTTAAATAGACTCTCTCTTGTGAGTGGAGACCCCCCTCCTCTCTCCTATGCAAAGTCCAGCTCCAAGATGACATTTTGGAGTCACATGGGCAAGTCACATAGATTCATAGATTCTAGGACTGGAAGGGACCTCGAGAGGTCATCGAGTCCAGTCCCCTGCCCGCATGGCAGGACCATGTCCATGCATGACTCACAGTTTCTTACCAGGTAGCAGCCATGGCTTACCTGCTATCTTGAATGTCCTCAAGTAGACTTCCTATGTGGATTGGGGCCTCCCAAGATCCGTTGTCCCTTCAGTGTTTCTTGATTGGGCATTTCATTTGCACATTCCTTTCTCAAGAAGCTGACCAAATGCTTTACAAAGGCTACTTAAACATCAAGCCAGTGCCCAGCCAATATTCATAACTTTGAATACAAAAATGATACATGCATACCAATAGGATGAATAGATTCAGTAGATCATAACCTTTACAGAGATATGTTACATGGCATATATAGCATAAAACATATACTCGTTATGTCATATATATATTCATAAGCATATTTCCATAAAGCCTTATGGGGGGCACCGTCACAACGTGGTTTCCAAAAAATGGACATTTTTTTATAAGGAACTGTCTGCTTTGCTGAAATGATTTGATTTTCCCCCTCAGAAAAAAATCTATAGCTAGGGCTTCTGATTTTAGGTTTCAACACTGATAAAACACCCCTGATTTCAAAAATAAAATGCAATTGTTGTTTATCCAGTAACCACTGGAAAAAAACACAGGAAATGGTTACTCAACTTATGTTGACTTTACCCCTTTCCCAGTGGAGTTTGTGACACCCCTGCTCCCTGGCTTGTATCTAAGTGTTTGTCCACATGGAGCAGTAATTGTGGGCTATGAAGGTGTGGTTTCTAAAATGCACTATTGTGTTGCACATGAATTGGTCCATGTAGACCCTGCTAGTGCACACTGAAGGTTCCTTCGTGCACTTGAATGTAGTGTTGTTTGAAACATTACTAGCTGTGTATGCAAATAGAACGGCTCAAGAGCCACATTCTCCAGTGGGCTACATCCCTTTTACGCTGCCTGAGTGGAAACAGGCAAGAAACAACCAGCCGAGGATTCCCTTTGTATTGAGGAAAGCTCTGCTGATACAAAGCCACCCCCAACCCCTGCTATAAAGAGGGGCATGTCAGAAGCAGGGTGGGGACTGATAGAGGGCACAGCCGAGCAGAGCTCCGTTATACCAATAACAAATGACAATGTGTGGCTACAGCCACAAGTAGATAGCAGTGCTGAACTGCTCCAACTCAGCCGGAGCCTGGAGGGGCACTGGCTCCCCCTAACCACTGTGCAACCCATAAAGAGGGTGCTGTGAGCCTGCCGCTAACTGGCTGTGTGGGAGGAGGAAGGGTTGGTGCCGTGACCCCTCTTTTTCTCCTTCCGACCATCTTTGCAGAGGCCAACGCCGCTACCTTTGTGGAGTGCAAGGAGTCACAGTGCCTGGCCCTTTTACAGTGGGAGGTAGTCTCCTTACCATATACTTTCTCCTTCCTTTGTGCATACAAGCACAGCCAGGTCTTCGAGTGGTGAAAACAGCATCAGTGCATGCTTCTGGAAACAGGGCAATGTATGCATCAACCTTGATGGTACCATTTCCAACGATGGGGCCTGACTCTCCTCCACTTTCACTATTGTAAATCAGAAGCGAGTTCACGGCTGTCAGTGGAGCTACGCCAGTCTCCTACGTCAAGAACAAGGGATATGTTCCATGACATGAAATGGTGGCAAATGCAAAACTGATCAAAGAAAATGCTATTTTACACATTGAGAATGTGGAACTCATTGCCACAAGACGTCACTGTGGCAAAGATCTTAATGGGATTCAAAAAGGAATTTAACATTTATTTGGATAACACAATGATTCAGGGTTATAGCGTAAACGTTACAAAATTATCAAGAGATGTGGAAGGGATGTAGGCCCAGATCCTCAAAGGTATGATTTCAATTTGAGTTAAGTACATAAGTACCTTTGAGGATCTGGACCCCATAAACTCTCATGCTTCAGTGCTTAAGCCAACCTCTAATTAACAGGGGTCAGGAGAAAATTTTTCCTGGGGGTAGGTTATCCCATAACTTCCAACTGCTGGATTTCTTGCACCTGACTCTTTACCTTATCCTGACCAATGTCAGAGACAGGTTACAGAATTAGGTGGACCATGGGTCTCATCCACTGTGACAATTCATATGTCCCTAAAATCAGTCCCCATACAACTTTAGAACCATGGGGAGGACAGCACAAACAAACCAATGCCTAGTAAAAAGAAAAATAACTGCGTATAAAGTGAAGGAACTGTGATCATTCTTAACACAACAGGAGGTGTTTTTAAACAGCTGAGAAAATTAAAATCTATTTTTAAAAGCTCATTGACAGCATTCCTTTAAATGAGGGCTGTGGTTTCAGCTCTGCAGTTTCCCTTATTTATGGGGGGGGGGGTTAATTCCATTTGCATGCTAAAGACATTTCTGATGCAGCAAAATCTTCCCTCTGAACCTAACCACACCCCTGCTCCTCTGCAGCAACATGAAAAGGGAGAGCTCTCTGCTCTCAATTAAACAGATACATATCTGGAGTAACTTTACTGATGGTAATGGGACTTACTCTATATTTACACTGGTGAAAATGAGAGCATAGACTGCCCCGTAAGACATTCTCTACTTATTGTCATCTAACCTCATGGGAATCTGCAACAAGAGGGATAGCTCAGTGGTTTGAGCATTGGCCTGGTGAACCCAGGATGGTGAGCTCAATCCTTGAGGGGGCCATTTAGGAATCTGAGGCAAAAATCTACCTGGGGACTGGTCCTGCTTTGAGCAGGGGGTTGGACTAGATGACCTCCTGAGGTCCCTTGCAACCCTGATATTCTCTAATTCTATTGGAAAGGCCAGGTCAATTGCATCCCTGGTGTAACTCTACTGATCTCAATAGCATTACAGCAGGGAGGAACCCAGTTCACCGGGACCAAACGAAGAGGGTATGTCTAGATTGCAATTAGTCACCCGTGGCTGGCTGGTGCCATCTGACTAAGGCTGAGGGGGTTTGGGTTAAGGGGCTGTTTAATTGCAGTGTAGAGGTTTGAACTGGGGTTGCAGCCTGAGCTCTGGGATCCTACAGCCTCCTCCCCCTGTTACCATAGTATTGAGCCCCTTGCAATCTTTAATGTACTTATCCTCACAACACCCCTGTGAAATAGGGCAGGGCTCTTATCTCCATTTTACTGATGGGGACCTGAGCCCAGAGAGCTAGGCACCTAAATACCTTCTAGGATCTGGGCCTAAGTGACTTGCCCAAGGTCACACAATGAATCTGTGGTGGGGCAGGGAAATGATCTCCCAAATTCCAAACTAGCACTCTAACCATTGGACAATACTTCCTCTCTATGGCCCTGCCTAACTGCATGGGAAATCTCTCAACAACAGGGTCCCTCAGGAGGTTTCTCACATTGTCTGCTCCCAGTTAGGTCAGGAATACAAAGAGAACAACCTTTCCTCTCAGTATTTGGTCTCTTCTGCTTCCATTCCCAGCCAAGCTCAGAAGCACAATAGCCCAACAGAAAGGACAAACATATCATTGAGAATAGGCTGATTTTCCTTTTAAAAAGCCTGAACAGTTTCTATTTGGTTTCAGTCTGAATTTCTGGCAAAGATTCAGGTCATTCTGTTTCCCCTGAAGCGCTTCACCCATCCCTACTGCTAACGCTCCCGATCATTTTAATTATTCTGTGCTCACCTCAGGCCTTCGAACAAACCTGCCAGCCGTCTGGCAGGAACTAGTGACATCTAGCAAATGCATTCACTATGACAAATAGACAACAGTCTGCAGAGAAAATAAATCCACATACCGGTGTGTCAACTTGCATATGCTAGAACCCCCCTGATTCGCTCTTCCAGGAGTACAAGGAAAGTACTGTTCCTTGTACTCCGAACCTAATCTTGGAGGTACTAATGCAGACAGTCTCAACTGTGCTCTCTGGAGCACTTTCGGGGGTGGAGGGTTGGGGGTGTCTATAGAAAACTGACTGGTCACATGGTGCTGGCTTAGGGTGACCAGATGTCCCGATTTTATAGATTTAATATTTTTGGGTCTTTTTCTTATATAGGCTCCTATTACCCCCCACCCCCTGCCCCAGTTTTTCACACTTTCTGTCTGGTCACCCTATGCTTGCTCCTCCTCCATTTTTACAGATGCTACTACAGGCATCCAGGTTCTTCGCTGGAAAGAACAACCTTGGATGGTCATAAAAGCATCTGGAAACCAGGAACTGAGCCCAGTTGCTTCCACCAGGCACCGCTGCTACATAAGAGGAGATGAAGAGAAAATAGATGTCCCCACTGGAACACTAGGAGAGTAACCTCCAAGCAAGCAGAGAACCAGGAAGCACGGCCAGGATGTAAGGAAGATGTGACATACGGGAGTGCTGCTAAGGGTCTAAACTTTATTTCCTGGCCCCAGCCATGCAATATGGATCAGAGTCACATGATAGGGGTTAGTATTAATGGCTACTATTAACGTGTTCCTTACATAATCAGGTGCAAATAAAGCACGATATGAAACCCAAAGGACAATCACAGACTAAATCCATGTACTTTACAGACATCTGGGATGCAGATCAGAGGAGACAAGCTGAACCCATGATGATGGAATTATTTTGCCTCTTAGTGGACATCTGTCAGTAGAGTGACTATCATTGAAACCCAATGGCTTTTGGATCGCACGGTCACTTCTTGTTCTCAAAACAGTTCCCTCTGCAATTCCCTGTTTGGCCACCAACCAAAGCTTGTGTTTCACCCTGCTCTAGCGCTTCACTTTTCGCATAGTTTACAACCATGTCCTCAGGACTCGCCTATGTTTATGACCCTGAAAGAGAGCAGGGGAAGATGTGTCTGATCAAAGGGACAAATTCACATAATCAAGAGAGTGTTGTGTATCCAATTGTTCCAGAATGCTGTCAATCCATTGAGGCTTTTCTAATTCCCTGCAGGCAGAGCTAGAGACTTGCCTTCATTTTACAGCCACAAGAATTTCCCAGAAGGAAAATAGCTGTAAATTTTGTCAAGAAGGGGAAGCCCAGTGCTGTGGCTGGGGCCAGGAGTTTATTTTAGGAAGCAGTAATCGATGATCGGCCAATTGCAGCACTTTCCATGCCTTGTAAAATGCATATGAGCTGCCTTGTATTACTTTGTAATGGACTCACTGTAACTAGGAGCAACTTTAAAAAAAAAGTTTCCTTTTTTTTGTAGCTACAAGTATGTTCTGAGGTCTACAAAACACACCCAGCACTGAGAGACATAAAAGGCCAGATTGTTAAAGGTATTTAAGTGCCTAAAGATGCAGGTAGGTGCCTACTAGGATTTTCAAAAGCTTCCCATTGATTTGCATCGATGTGCTTTTGAAAATCCTATTAGACATAGCAACTTTAGGTGCCTACATATCTTTAAAAATAGGTCCTAAAGAGCTCGGTCTATTTAGCTCATTGAAGAGAAGATTAAGAGGATGGTAGTCTATAACGACCTGCACAGGGAGAAGTTGTTTGATAGTGGAGGGCTCTTTAATCTGTTTGACAAAGGAATGATCCAGGCTAGATATGGAAGCTAGACAAATTCAAACTGCAAATGAAGCACAAGTGGGAGTAATTAACCCCTGGAACAGCTTATCATGGAACATGGTGGATTCTCTGCCACTTTGAGTCTTTACATCAAAGCTATACTGTAGTTCAACCACAAGTTGCCGGGCTCAATGGAAAAGCAACCGGGTGAAATTGTATGGCCTACATTATGCAGGGTTAGAGTAGATGCTCACAACGGTTTCAATTCTAGCTTTAAAATCTGTTAAGCTACAACGACGAGATTGTAAAAAATGACAAAGAGACCTGTGCAGGGCCGGCTCTGGCTTTTTTGCCACCCCAGGCAAAAAAGCCTCCCGCCGTGCATCCTCCACCCCTCCCCAGCGTGGCAGGGGAGGGCGCCGAGCCCGGCCGCGGGCCCGCTCTCCACGACCGGCCGGAGCACCAGGAGGAGGGCGGAGAGCCCGGCCGGGGCTCCGCTCTCCCCGGCGGCCAGAGTCCTGGGGGGAGGGCAGCGAGCCCGCCGCGGCTCCGCTCATCCCGGCAGCTGGAGCGCCGCGGGGAGGGCAGCGAGCCCAGTTGGGCCCCACTCTCGGGCCGGAGTGCCGTGCCGCCCCCCTCCAGGTGCCACCCCAAGCACATGCTTGGTGGGCTGGTGTCTGGAGCCGGCCCTGGTCCTGTGGCACCTTATAGACTAACATATGTATTGGAGCATAAGCAGGGCCGGCTCCAGGGTTTTGGCCACCCCAAGCAGCCAAACAAACAAACAAACAAACAAAAAGCCGCGATCGCGATCTGCGGCGGCAATTTGGCGGGAGGTCTTTCGCTCCGAGCAGGAGTGAGGGACCATCCGCCGAATTGCCGCCGAACAGCTGGACGTGCCGCCTCTCTCCAGAGTGGCCACCCCAAGCACCTGCTTGGTAAACTGGTGCCTAGAGCCGGCCCTGAGCATAAGCTTTCGTGGGTGAATACCCACTTCATCAGATGCATGTAGTGGAAATTTCCAGAGGCAGGTATAATAGGGTAACCAGATGTCCCGATTTTATAGGGACAGTCCCGATATTTGGGGCTTTTTCTTATATGGGCACCTATTACCCCCCACCCCCATCCCAATTTTTCATACTTGCTGTCTGGTCACCTTAAGGTATAAATATGCAGGCAAGAATCAGTCTAGAGATAACGAGGTTAGTTCAATCAGGGGGATGAGGCCCTCTTCTAGCAGTTGAGGTGTGAACCCCAAGGGAGGAGAAACTGCTTTTGTAGTTGGCTAGCCATTCACAGTCGATTTTTACAGATCCAGACTAACACGGCTACCCCTCTGATAAATGACACGATTGTGTTTTTCACTGACTGATAGGATATCCACACTAAAGTAATTGACATTGGATGAGGTTACTCCTGGAATGACAGTCCCTTCACACTTTAAAAGGTGCGCTCACTCAGCAGTGTGTCGTCGGTCCTCTCATCACAGCCCACAGGTTTCTCTGAAGTTAGGACACATTGCGCAACAGAACTCTTGCTTTTTAATAGGTCTCTCAACTAGTTAGATCCACCAAGATCTGCACCTGCGGCGGCTCCACCCGGGCCCGCGCCCTAGGCTTCAAGGCGCACCGCAGCGGCCCTCCTACTCGTCGCGGCGTAGCCCCCGCGGCTCTCATTGCCGGCGACGGCCGGGTATCCTGATTCTGCAAAGTACTCAAGTATGTACCTAACTTTAAGTGCATGAGTTGTCCCATTGAAGTTAATGGGACTCCTCATATTTAAAGCTAGACATGTTCTCAAGTGCCTTGTTGAACCAGAGCCTTAGTGAACCAGCACTGATCCAAGGAAGAGATCTTTATTTTGGGGATACTGTATAGATGTCTGAACCTGCTCCATTGAAGTTAATAGGAGTTTTGCTACTGAGTTCAGAGGGAATCAGATCAGGGCCAAAGAATATAAATAAATGTGGAGCTACCCATTTTAGGAATCTGGTGGCACCTTAAAGACTAACAGATTTATTTGGGCATAAGCTTTCGTGAGTAAAAACCTCACTTCTTCGGATGCATCCAAAGAAGTGAGGTTTTTACTCACGAAAGCTTATGCCCAAATAAATCTGTTAGTCTTTAAGGTGCCACCAGACTCCTTGTTGTTTTTGTAGATACAGACTAACACGGCTACCCCCTGATACTTGACACCATTTTAGGAATGTTCATATTCAACATAAATAAGTGACATTTTAGAGAGAAGTGAGTTCTCCAGATTGGGCCAAATTCATCCTGGTGTAATTCAGTTGAATTAAAACGAATCACACTAGAGATGCATTTGGCCCATCGAGCTCATTTTTTAAAAAGTTTTGCAATGCCACAAAACCACGTGCGCAATTATACGTTTGTCTGAGGCTAATATTACGTGTATGGAAACAATCTGTGCTTAGCTCCAAGGTGTTAATTGCCTTAATGAAAATAGATGATCGATGGAAAATCCAATGGGATACCTTCGTTCAAACCTAGGGAAAATTAATTTTGCAGTGATGTATTGCACTGGCACAATAACCTACGGTTCAAAACTGATTCCTCAAACTCCCATTGACTTCAATGGGAACAAATTGAAGTCTCCTTGTTTTAAGATCCAGGCCACTGTTGGCTGCTTTTTAAAATCCCTTCCTAAATTATTTGTTCAAGAATAAGAATTTAAGAAGAATTGGAAGGACATTAAATGATTTTCAACCCAGGGGAAAATTACCCCTTGGAAGCAAAAACATTAGCAAAATCACATCGCACAAAATCACTTAATTACATCTAATCGACAACCCTTCGCTCACACTGGCAAACATTTGTGCATATTAATGACACACACTCACACAAGAGGTCCTCTTCGTGTCTGTGGGGCTACTCATGGGAATCAGTGCTAGCCAACATGAGTAAGGCCAGGTCTACATTACAAAGTTATGCTGGTATAGCTATGTACTCCGGGGTATGAAAATAACACAACCCAGCTGACATAGCTACGTCAGCCAAACCCCCAGTGTAGATCCAGCTATGCCGGCATGAGAATGCTTCTCTTGGCACAGCTAATGTTGTTCAGAGAGGTGGTGTTACCAGTATGACAGAAAAATTCCTTCTGTTGGCATAAGTACACTATACTTGTGGGCTTTTCCAGTATAGCTATACCAGCAAAGCGTCTGTAGTGTGGAGGAGGCCATATGGCAGTGCAGCTATGCCACTGTAGTGTAGATGCTTCGTACTTCGACAGAAGGGGTTTTCCTGTCTATGTCGTTAATCCACCTCTCCGAGAGGCAGTAGCTAGGTTGACAGAAGAATTCTTCTGTTAACCTAGCTGCAGCTACACTGGGGGTTAAATTGATCTAACCCCGGTACTCAGGGCAGGATATTTTTCACAGCCCTGAGCAAGGAAGTTAGGTCAATCTACTTTTTAAGTGTAGGCCAGGCCAAGGTTGCACGCTCAGTGTTTAGCTAGCTATGAAATCTTTCTCCTACAAGTTCAGGCAAGCCAAAAACTGGAGTTGGATCTTAACACCTCTTTCAAGGATAAACAATGGGCGTATTGTAGCAAAGAAATCAAGCCGGTATTAGAAAGCATAGAATGGCAATATGAATGGTTTACAAGGCTCTCTCTCTCCTCCCATCTCCTCAAAAACAGATCTAATGTCTAGGACAACAGGCCCAGACTGTAAATACCTCAAGTGCACCCTTATTCACACAATCTTATGTTGTCGACTGTTCTCTCGTTTTAGGCTCAATGTTCTATACTGCACTGAAAAGGTCCTGACCTTTTACTGGCCCCTAGACTGTGTAATTGGCAACTTCTCTTGGCGTATACATCAGACAAGCATAGCTAGACATGAGCTCATTTTTGCCTTAGTAAATTACTCTCCACACACTTAGGATCTGATCCGAAGTCCATTGAAGTCAAGGGTTTCAGTGGGCTTTGGATCAGGCCCTTAATGCTGAAACCTGATATTTGCTCCTTCCTCCCAACTTAGCTAGAACAGAACCAGTTTTACAAGCAGGGTCTTAGTTCAGCATAAGCAGGGCCGGTGCTTCCACTAGGCAACCCTAGGCGGTCGCCTAGGGCGGCAGGATGTGGGGGGCAGCATTTCGCCACCCTCTGCGGAATTTCGGCGGTGGGGGGTCCTTCCGCTCCAGGTCGGTGGCAGAAATTCAGCGGCGAGTCCTTCACTCGCTCCGGGACCCGCAGCCGAAGTGCCCCGAAGACCCAGAGCAGAAGGAACCCCGCCGCCGAGAACGCAGCTTCAGAGGAGGAGCGCTGCCGCCTAGGGTAAATAATAACCAAACACAATGAACCACAGTCCAGTGGAGTCCAAGGAAACCACCAATGGACCTTTATGTCAAGCTAATACTTACAACCTTTTCACTCGGAATACGGCTTTCTATTGTTAAGCAGAAAGAGGCATTCTTTTCCACCTGTTCTACGATGGGGTTTTCAGAAGTGCCTACATGACTTAGCAGCACAAGTCTCATTGAGAACTATGCCCAGAAGTTACCGTTTAGGAGACCCCTGCCATAGATATAATCAGAAATCTGGTAGAAGACTTTGCTTTCCCCACCAAAGGTCCTTCTTCAGTGCCTGTGAGGTAAGAAATGAACCTGGGTCTGAGGTGATGGCTGGAAAACCAGTTACTGCCAATCTTATTGCACCAGCGTCACTCTCCTCCCTCCCTTTGACCCCTGGACATGGAAAATCTTCATGGATAAGCTTCCCCCATGGGCTGAAACGTTAAACATCCTGCATTGTCTTTCCTCTCATTCCCTTTGTGCATTATTTCCATTGACTATTCATTATTAAATTTAATGGATGGACATGCCCACACTGGCAAGCGAAAGATTAAGGATGCTTCTGTTGTCCTCGTCATACTAGTCTACACACGCCACCATATACCAAACCCAAAATTTGTCCATTAGCTAGGAAAGGGCTAAAACACCCACATACCTCATCCAGACATTCAGAAATAGTGGAGGTGTCCTGTTATGGGTCCATCTGCACAACTCACCAGGACAGGCCAAAGGAGCCAAGGAGGAACAGAAGCCCTTTGAGAGAACATCCATAGTCCACGTTAGAAGCCCTTTCATGAGAGGAACTGGATAGCTCAGGGTAGAGAAATGGGCTCTTGTATCCTTCACCTCTGAGTTGTCAGATCAAATTCACCCGGCCAGTGCTTAACTGAAAGCTGTGACCCATCTGATGGTCTATGAAAACAGTTGGTCCATTCCTAGTAAGCCTTCTCACCACAAGCGACCCTCTTATTAGCAGACTCAGTAGAGACACCAAAGCATAAATGCATCAAGGAGACTGAATTCTCTCACCCCTGAGATGATCCCTCTGGGTACAGGTGGAGACACTTTACTGAGGCAATGCAGAGCAATTTGCACGTCTTCTGCATGATGTGAAGAGAGTGCCTCAGTCTTCAGACTCGCAGCTCTGTGATGTACAGGTATGAACTGGAAGCTTTTCACATCTCTTATGGCTTTCTTATTACCTCTCCTCATGAGGAATTTTTTTTTTTAATGGGCTGAATCCTGAAGATTAACTAGTCCAAGAGTTTTCAAAGCAATTAGTGATTTTGGTTGCTTCCGTTTTTGAGAGCCCAACTAGAGATACCTTATAGGAACCTGGTATTCAGAAGCCGGGGGCTCATCAATTTGATAGGATTCCCGGCACTGATTTTTCACCTGATTTCTTTGGTCATCAGACACCTGATCCACTTTTGCTGGATATGAGGCAGGTTGCTTCAAACAGTTACCTAGAGGTATTTTCAATCATTTCCTCCCCTACACACACACCCCAACGCCTCCGTAGTGTGGAGAGATTTAGAACTTACACAAGATATTAGAGGCCACTTGAAAAACCTGCGCTAACACAAGTCTGTTATTGTACACCTTGTTTACTTAAATCCATTCTGCGGTCTGGGACCAGGAGACTTTGCTCAAGGAAATGTACTGTTCAAATTAATGGGGGGGAAAGGTAAAACTGCTGGCTTTTGGCTCAGGGGTAAGTGCAGGCAAAAGTTGTTCCTGGGAACGTTTTCCGGGGGCCAGGGAAACAGAATGCGTTTTTGAAGGTATTTGTTTTAAATAAAGAAAGTTTATACAGCTTGAGAAAATTATTTGGGCGGAAATTAAATCTCAGAACATAGCTCTGCCAGCTCACCTTGACACGTGCAGCACTCCTCCTTCCCCTTCCCTTTCCCGAGCTTGGTTCAAAAAGCACGTTTTCGTTCAGAGAACATTGCATGCATCATACAGCTAGATCCTGGCCCGGCCTTACACACCCGCTCACAGCCAGAAGGGGGAGTCAGAGCCACTCATACTCACCTCTGCATGGCAGCCTCAGGCTTTAGATCAGGGCACAGGGATAAACAGCCTGCCTCATATATACAGCCCCCCAGGAGCAAAAGGGCTGGAGCTGAGCACTTGGGGGAAAGGAATGTGCACTTAGCAACCTACTGCAGCAGGCTACTTCCCTCCTGCACCATGAAGGGCGCAGGGTCAGTGTTACTTCCCCGATGCTACTTCTGGGGCAGGGCAGCTATGTACCACCTTTGCCCAGAGCTCTGCTCAAAGAAACAACCCAGCCCTTAGTTTGAAGAGTGAGAGGAGAAACTGTCTTATTCAGGAAATGCTACAATATGCGACAGTAATAGTCCAAGCCGCTGCAGCAACACAAATGTAATCTGTAGTTGTGCTGTACAGACCCTATCAACCAGAGTCCTTGGTGATGGGCACAATACACACACAGTCAAACAGAGATCGTGACTAGATTATTTTAGATTAGATTTGACTGCCTAGTACTTTAATAAGAACTGGGTTGGTTCACATATAATATATGTGCAAAGTATGCAGCATGTTTCCTGCTGGGGGTGGAGGATAACAGCCTACTACTGTCACCACCTAATGAAGTCACTGCTTTAGCTCAAGTGGCAGAACTCTGTGTGGTGAGGCGGTGAAGGTCCCAAGTGCAAATCCTGGAGACTGCGGTAGGGGCCACAACAGACCCCCACTGGAACTAGAGGCCTTAATAAGAGAGAAGTGAGTCAAACTTTGCTCTTAAAGAGACGTGAATGAGAAATTGGGGCTTCTTCAGTGCTGCAGCCCAGGGCTGAGCTCCAGACTAACGCACAAAGGGGTAAAGTGAGATATTGAAGGCAATAGGAGCCCAGCATAACAGATTCAACTTGATTCTCTGAAACGTCTCCATAAAACGCCTTACCCCTTTAGTCTGCATTTCACCTTTCGCAGCGTCCGCATCTATGATCCCTTTTAAATCATATTCTTCATCATTATTGTCATCATCATCATCATTCCACTGAGGCATCAGAAAAAGAAAAGACCAGGACCGACTCAGCGGCAGCTCTGGATGGGTGCTGGGAGTCCTGGGAGAGCCAGCTCACCCCAAGCATTACATGGGATTCAGTTCCTGTCCTCACCTACTTCCCAGCTACGTCTAAGCACTGTGCCAGGAGTGGGTTCCTGCTCCCAAGAAGCCTGTTCAGGACTCAGCCCCTCTGAGCTCCCATGCCTCCAGGGTGCAAGGCCAAGGCTCTGGGAGTCCTCTGCTGGGATTTGGTTCTTGTGAGCTCTTGCTGACTGAGTTCATGCAGTTCTTGGCTCCGCCCCACATCCTGCCCAGGGTACCTCAAACTACAAGAGCTCCAATCTATGATGTATTTAAGGGGATGGAGGAAACAAAGTGGAGAGAGAGAAAGGAATTATTTCACCAGTGCCAGAGGGTGAATTATTCCTTGGGATTGTACCAGATGGGGATGGGACCAAGTTGGGAAAGAACAAGAGTTGGAGGGCAGAGTCTAGAACAAGAAAAATGGAGGGGAATAAATCCCACCCTATAAATTCATATTGTCCTAAATTAGGAGGATGAAGGGGGCATTCAGATATTCATCTGCACACCTGCTTCCTTCGATTTTTTTTTTGGATTGACTGATAGAAAACCAAAAAGAAAGAGAAAAAATTCTGCTGAAAAATTTCAGTTTGTAAATGAAAAGTCAAACTTTATCATGGAAAAAACCTCATTTTCCAACTTCTCTAATGCACATCTCTTTTCAAATTTGCCCCCCATTATGCCTTCTAAGTTCTTTTGAAAATCTGGCCCTCCTTTCAGGATGATGCATGCAGGTGACTAAATGAACAAGGATAGCTGGAATTTTTCGACTGAAACATTATTTTTTTTTGTCAAAAATTGTTGATTCAGATTGACTAAAACATTTTGTAAATTCGCGTTGACTCTGCCTGCTTTAGTTTGAAAAAACAAACAGAAAAATCCTCCCAAAACCAAAAGGTTTTGACATTTTTGTTTTGATTCAAAACCTTTTTTTGTTTGAAAGTTTCCTTCAATTTAATTTTTAAACTATTGATGTTAAAAAAAGCTCAAAATCAAAATTAGACATTTCATTTTGGGTCAAACTGTGCATTTTGCGGCATTTCGCTCTGCGATCACTTCCCCCAACGAAATAATTAGGCACAGTCTGGAGTGCGAGACGTTGTAGTTGAAAGAAGACTCAGCAAAATGCGGTGGGGGGGACATGTAGCCCGACTCAGCGACAACAGATGGACCGCAGCTATATCCGAGTGGTATCCGTGAGAACAGAAACGGCGACGCAGTCCGCCTCCAAAGAGGTGGGATGATTTCCTAACAAGGAGATACGGACAAACATGGCGAAGGATGGCCAGAGCGAGAGACGATTGGAAGACGTGTTGTGATCGGCTCAGTCTCAACCGATGAAAGACCGACAGTTTACGCAGTCTATGCATTTAAAAAAAAAAAACACCTTTGAATTCACCAACGTTTGTTTAAAATGTTGTTTTCAGGTTGACCTGAATGAGTTTCTCCCCCCACACCGCCAGAATTGTCAGAGAACCAAAAAAAAAAAAAAAAAAAAAATCAAATTATTCACGCTGTTCCAGGTACATATAATCTGTCAGGAACAATGGAGTTAGTAACTATAAGTCATTGAAATCAAAGGTGTAATCAAGAGCAGAAATGTAATCTTGGCACATTAGTATAAATGTGTCCTAGCCTTCCTTAGTTATATAAGAAACAATGCATGAGACATTTGAGGCCGAACTCTATAATAAGTCCCCTCTGTGGGATGGTACCAGACAGGTTATATCTGATAATTTGCTTTCAATGTAATTTTAATCATTCTGGTCGTAATTATAGCCACAGCTGGAAAATCAGGTGCATCAACAAGTTTCGACATCGTGGAAGGCCAAAGAAGTTTGAAAGGTTTCTCTCTTCCAGCAGAATGTTCTTAGGAGTTTGGGCGTGGCTGGGGGACCCCTCTTCTAACACAGAGGAAACCGGAACACCCTTCCCAAACAACAAGCATTTCAGAAAGGCTGAATTGCCTATCCAACAGCTTGGCAGTGTGGTTTGGGTTGCCCAATCCTCTAGGAGTCTCCAGGAATTAAAGATTAATCTTTAGTTAAAGATAATGACATGTAATGAAATCTCCAGGAATACATCCAACCAAAATTGACAACCCTGAATTTGGCCTACTGGAGAGTGCACTGGGCTGGGAGACTGCTATTGCTGCTGCTTGACCATGGGCAAATCATGTCTCCTCTCTGAGCTTCTATTTCCCTTCCCAGGCCTTAGCTGTCTGATGCAGGGACACCGTGATTGCACAGCATCTTGCACAACAGGCCGCCAACCTTGGTTGGGGTCTGATGCTCTACGTGCAATACCAAGAGCATTTGGGGTGTGGGCGTGATATTCTCTTGCCTTCCTTCTCTCACCCACTCCGAGCTCCCAGCAAGGGTGGAGTGAGTTTAGGGACCACCCTCCCCTGCCATTGGCTCTTTGCCGGTCTCCAAAATAGTCAATGAACGCACTTTTCTTTACAGGTGCTTTGGGTTTTCAGGTTAAAAATCCTAGGCCAGATGCACAGCTGGTGTCAGCCGGCGTAGCGCTCTTCAGCTCACTGGAATTGAGCCAGCTGGCACCCGCTGCGGATCTGGGCTGCACTCACAGAAGCAAACCGCCCTGAGGAAATGAGTGAAACCCATCAGAAATACAGAGTCAGCAGTCACCAAACCAGGATAAGTTGAAACTCGCTAGGGAGTTATTTGTAGCTGAGGTGTTGTGCAGTGGACAATTATTTTTAGGAGGAGGAGTGAGTTCACGCCCATATTCCCTTATGTATGTCTCCCCGCCTCCCTGGTGCCATCGTGATCATCCCTCTGATCAAATAGGGCTGGGCTCACACTTCCTCGAGAACCTCTCCAGCCACTCGCCGAAGGAAGGGGCATTCTCACCAGTGACATGAGACTGACGCCTTCCTGAATGAGCTGCGTTGTAATGCTCTTAGCCAAGGGCATCTTAGCCCTTTTCTAGACTGGGGTTAGCCCTGGTTTAGCCAATGATGGACAGAAACCGGGGTAGCTGCACCAGTGCAAAGCTCAAGTGGAGATGAGACAGCCACAAATTGCACGGATTGAGTTTAATCCAGTTTCAAGCCAGAGATAAGCGCAACTTGTGCAAATTGTAGCTTTCTTTGGTCAGCATCAGAGGTCTACAACAGTCGCTGACCACCAATGACTGAATCCGAGGTACAGAAAAGGTAAGCTAGATTCTGCCCTCAGAAGTGCATACCCACCGAGTTACATGTGCTCAGAGGAAGTAAATTATCTTATATGGAGCAGGGGTAGGGTGTCCAGATAGCAAGGGTGAAAAAATCGGGACAGGGATATAGGCACCTATATAAGACAAAGCCCCAAATATTGGGACTGTCCCTATAAAATTGGGACATCTGGTCACCCTAAGCAGGGGATGGACAGTAATCCACCAGCCCCATGTCTTTGCCTTGTGGTCATTTTAATAGTCAGCCCATGCCCCCTGCAAAGTGGGTCTGTTCTTCCCTGCTGTGCCCCTTTAACTGCTACTGGCAATGGGGCATATGCACCAAGCAGCACCATGTACTTTAAAGGTCCTGTTTGAGGCCTCAGCTCCCCTCCCTCAGGTGAAGAAGCATTCAAGGGAGAGATTTCAGGTCCCTCCTATTAAGTTCTCACTCCCTCCTCTGCCCCTCTCTGTGCCACAAGACAGCACAGCCCCAGGCCTACAGTAATGATGACATTTAGCACTTATGCAGCACTGTTGATCTTCAAAGCGCTTTACACCCAATGACTAATTAAGCCTCCCAATAGCCCAGAGAGGTGTTATTAACCCCACAAGGCAGGGGAGGAAACCGAGACAAGGAGCCAGACTGGCCCCTGGGGTATTGCCGCTGACCTGAGGCATACAGGTGTCCCAGCATGGTGTAGCGATTAGAATCAGTCTCATTGCTGGAGTTAGCATTTAGCTTCGTAGGCTGCAGAACTAGGATAACAGAGAGAACTTGTCGCTCTCACCAACTGAAGTTAGTCCAATAAAAGATGTTGCCTCACCCACCTTGTCTCTCTATTATCCTGGGACCGACAGGGCTCCCATTACACTGCACACGAACTTCGATAATCGCAGGTCTCCCACCCATGCTCTGATACCCCCAGATGAAAGGTGCTTTTAGTCCCCAAGAAGTCCTTAGCCTTGAAAAGTTCAGGGGTGGAATGGCATCAGATCTGTGTGTATTATCGGAAGCCTGGATACAATGGGGGCTTGATTCTCTGCCTGCTTCCCATGGTGTAACTCGTTTTGCCTCAGTTACAGTCAGTTTGGTCCTGTGACTAACGGACTAGATGGGGACACAGAAGACCTGTGTTCATTCCCAGTAGATCTTCTTTGAGGCCTTGGGAAAGTCACTTCTCCTCCCGGTGCTGCAGTTTCCTCTTATCTATTTAGACTGTAAACTCTTCAGAGGAGGGACTGTGCCTTACCATGTGTTTACACAGTGCCTACTAGCCTGATCTTGGTTGGTGCCCCTGTAACACCTCACCCCCTCAGTCCATATATAGCCATATGTGAAATAAGTTTCAACTCAGTGCTCGTGGACAACACAGAAAGCATGCAGCCCCTTCTACATCCCAGGCTCTGTATCCAATAGATTCTCTGTACTGTTCAGACCACGGGGCACTGGAGAACCTAACCAGAAGAAACGCTCGCAGTTGTGAAACGAATGATCATACACAAGTGGCAATTTCTGATTGCCTGTCAATGCCTCTTCATTAGTGTATTGATCATATAGGCCACACAAATGACCTTGTCATTCACTTTTAAATTCCATTTCAAAATAACCACACTGGACAGAATGCATCTGACCTATACCCAGGGTACAATATCTAGAGTAGTGAGTGGCTGTGTCACCCCCACCCCCTAACCTGGGGCGCCCTTTACCCTGCTTGGCTGGTTTTGCCTCCACAAACAGCCTCTAACATGTAAGTCACTCCTAGCTATGCGTGTGTGCACTTGCAACCTGCTAGGCACACTCCAAGGTTCCCCCAACACACTCCCAGTCCCAGACATTTCCCCAGAAATGTATGTTTTGTAGGGCCCAGCCCTCTCCTGGACAATACAAGCTCATATGAAGTCCATCATTTTAGTGATAGAAGCGGGGGAGAGATAGCTCAGTGGTTTGAGCATTGGCCTGTTAAACCCAGATCCTTGAGGGGGCCATTTAGGGAACTGGGGTAAAAATCTGTCTGGGGATTGATCCTGCTTTGAGCAGCAGGTTGGACTAGATGACCTCCTGAGGTCCCTTCCAACCCCAATATTCTATGATTCAATATGCACAAATCCTGTTACCCCAAATGGAGCTTCTCAATCAAACACACTGGTTTAGCTAAAACAAAGTTTATTAACGACAAAGAGAGCGATTTTAAATGAGTACAAGTAATGAGGGGCCAAAGTCAGAATTGGGTACAAGAGAAATAAAGCTAAACCACCACTAGTGCCTATCTTAAACTGATAAATTCAAAGCAAAAGGTTCTCTCACCACATGCTCTCAATACTCTTCCTGGCCATACCTCTAGGCCAAATCCCTTCTTCTGTGTCATGGCTGCTTCCTACGTTCCTTCTGGTGCAGTCAATCGATGGACTGAGTGAGAGAGGAGAGGAGGGCTGCCTTGGGGTGTTTGTCCCTCATTTTTATGGTGTCAGTCCCCCCCTCTTAGAAAAGATTTCCTGCTGAAATTCAGGGGCCAGCATCCCTTTTGACTGTTTATCTCCTGACGGTTTATCCACCCCTTGGCACTCCCTTTGTGCTTGATTGCCAACTTCTGTCTAGGCAGGGCTGGGGTTTGGAACATGTGTTAATAACACCATACAGTGGAATCTCATAACTTTACCTAGAATGTTGCCATATATATTTTATCAAGACAATATTGACCAGCAAATTATGAGTTTTCAAATGATGTCTTGCAATGCATACTTTGTACAAATATTATTACAGTAGCATGCAGGTGGTGAGTGCAGGGCTGAAGACCGTCACAATGACGTCTAAAGATTTATTATGTTTCTGGCCCAAGAAGTCCTCAGCCGCTGTAAATCTGAGCAGATCTGTTGACTTTAAAGGAGGATCTGCCCTTTACATGTTTCAAAAGAAATCACATCACTTCTGAGGTTCACGTTTCATGTCAGATCTGGGGAATTTCAGATCCAGATCCAGGTTTGGATTCTAGCTTATCCTCCCCTCCAAAACAAGTGTAGGGGTGTTTGCTCTGAGCTCATCTTTCGTATCATGCACTGATTGTTTGGAAATGCACAACCGGCATGCTACCGGTGACCGATTTAAATGCCTGCCCGGCACTGGCCTCAATTCTCTGCATCTAATGGTGAAAGCATTTTCCCATTACCCTCCCTAGGTTAAGGTTGTTTTAGCTTGAAAAGCCTTCTCTAATCGTTCCGCCCCTCAAGGCACAAGACACTGCTATCAAACAGGTTATACAGCCCCAAACCGAGACAGATGCTGAGCTGCAGAAGCCAAGGATTACGGAGAGACTTCAGAGTTTGGGAAGAATCCCTGGTGCCAGAAAAAAGTAGCTAGCTCTTTTTGGCATAATATCAACAGGTCTCTCTCACTGGAGCCATCTAGTGGCCAAGTTTATTATACCTTTTTTCCAAATATAGCTATATCCATATATAGTTTAAAATTAAAATACCAGCTGTCACCTCTTATAATGGCCTTGTAAGCATTGAAATATAATGGTCAAATCAGAAGACGGGCAGGTTTTGGCAAATCATACATAGAGTTCTTTTCATACAAGGGCCCAGATCTCCAAAGATTGATTGATTCAAATATTGATCTCATTGATTTCAAGAGCTTTGAGGATCTGGGCCAAGACTTCTGTTGGAAGGGAAATATTGTTTTTCTTTCCCTACCCTACCTTTCAAATGATCATATCCATTCCAACATGCTTTCCAAATTAGGATGAATTGGAAGACCTAGCAATAATCATTTGAACGGAGTATCTTGTGTTGTGGATCTTTTTAGGTCAGTCCCTGAACTCTGGTGGGGGCGTCAGAGAGAGACAGATCCCCCTCCGTTGTAGGCCCAACTAAAGAGCTTTATCTCAAGATCTAACAACCTGTGCTTTTAGGTCTGGAGGTCCCTGCTTCAGTTTCTGGTGCCTCAGCCAAAGTGATGACCATCACATTCGCTCTGTCGAAGCATGAATGAATACCCTACAGGAGAAGTAGTGGGAGGCTGAGTTTATCAGACCATGAAGCAATGTGTTTCTCATGGCTTTGCCTCTATATACAAAATATAAAACATAGGTGGCCCTATTTCTTAACTATATAAAAACCAAAATAGTATGGTAAGGTGGGGCTTGTCATTAAGGCACCAGACAGAGTCTAGCCCCATCCGTGCCACTGACTTGCTATGAAGCCTCTGAACCAGTTTCTTCTTCTGTTAAATGGAGAGAGCACCAAAGTTTCACAGAGTTCAAGGCCAGAAGGAACCATTAGATCAACTAGTTTGACCTCCTGCCTATCACAGGCCATTACATTTCACCCAGATACCCCTTCACAGAGCCCAATAACTTCAGTTAAACCAAAGCATTTTGGTCCTCAGGAGACTAGAGTTGTGTGTGCCACAGGGAGAGAACATGAGAAACCAAAGCACATCAGTTCCTGAGGCCCCTGCAGTGGCAGGGAATTGATTAGGTGAGATATGCCCAGATGATCTGTTGTAATAATTAAGCTTACAGATTTACCCTTGTTGTAAAAAGTACATGAACGTTCACAACATGTCACAATCTAGACCAACAAATGTTGATGGGAATAGGTGCAAGAAAACCAGTCAAAGAAACTATCAGCCCAAACCAAAAGGACCATGCTGATATAATCCACGGATGGTTGAAATTATGTTGCTTAAAACAGGTGATGTGGTGGCAGAAGTCATTGAACCAAAACTGGTGTCAGATATTAGACCTAATTGGTGGACAAAATTCCCTTTGTGGGTCCTTAAAGAAAGAGACTTTGGGGTCGGGGTGGGAGGGGAGACAAAAAGAACAGACAAAAAAGGAAGAGCGGATGGAGGCTACTGAAGCAAGCTTCACAATCATGGCTGCTATCTCCACCAACTCCTGCAACCCCAGACCTTTTTTGTCCTAATCCTGGGAGATGTCCTGACCAGCTCCGGCCAGAAAGAGGGATCCAGTTGACATTGCCACCCCTATCAGCTCCTGCTGAACCTCAGCTACCACCTGCGATAAAATAGGATGGGCCTTTATAACAGCAACAGCACCAATTCATCTCAGCCAACCTCTTCTCTTTCCCCGAAGGACAGTTATTACCATCTCTGATACCCTCTAAGGGCTGGTCCCCACTTAGTCCGGACTTCGGACTAAGGTACGCAAATTCAGCTACGTTAATAACGTAGCTGAATTCGAAGTACCTTAGTCCGAACTTACCGCGGTCCAGACGCGGCCGGAAGTCTCCCCCCGTCGACGCCGCGTACTCCTCTCGGCGAGCTGGAGTACCGGCGCCGACTGTGAGCACTTCCGGGATCGATCCCAGAACATCGATGGCGTGCCGCCGGACCAGCCGGTAAGTGAAAACTAGGCCTTAGACCCCATCAAACATGGGGGGGAACAAGAAATGTTGTGAAAATGAAAGCCTTACTTAATACTTTCCATTTCAAATGCTTTCACAGTCTTTCCGTCTTTTCTGTATCTTTAATAAAAGGAATTTTAATGGTGTGTTTGCCATGGTACTAAACTGGCTGAGGTCTTTGTATACTAAACTCCCAATCTTATTTAGTGTTAACACCTTTATTCCACCTAAATTAACACAACAGATCCTCGCCAGCAAGAATACTTGCCCAGATCAAAAGGCTGCAATGAGGCTTAATTAACTAATGGGAGAAACTCACCACTGGACAGAAATTCAGCAAAAGCCCTGTGCCGCTCTTAATTCCACCTTAGACCCTCAAAAATAAGTTTTCAGTAGGGCACAGAGCTAATGTTTGCAAAGTGTTTTCTAGTTCCTCCATGGAAGACATTCTATAAGAGGACAAAAATAGAGATTATTTAACTACAATGCTGTATACTAATAGATTAAAAAAGAACAGACATGTATATGAACTAAACTATTGACAAGTTAATTTTAGAAAATCTAAATCAACATGGGAAATATTTTTGAGCTCAGGAGTATATATACACTTTGTAGCTATTGTTTGCACCATGCTTTAATATCAGGTCTGATCAGAGGATGAGGTGCACATATAGGAACTAGATGGGGTATTTTTAAACACAACCACCTTTGGTGAATATTTTTTAAATCATTTGATTAACTAACATAGAATCATAGAATCTCAGGGTTGGAAGGGACCTCAGGAGGTCATCTAGTCCAAACCCTTGCTCAAAGCAGGGCCAATCCCCAACTAAATCATCCCAGCCAGGGCTTTGCCAACCCTGAACTTAAAAACCTCTAAGGAAGGAGATTCCACCACCTCCCTAGGTAACCCATTCCAGTGCTTCACCACCCGCCTGGTGAAACAGTTTTTCCTAATATCCAACCTAAACCTCCCCCACTGCAACTTGAGACCATTACTCCTTGTTCTGTCCAGAAGATTCTTTCCTTCTCTAAGGGAACGAGGACTGGTCTACCCTAGAAAGTTAGCTCCACCCAGTTACGTCACTCCGACATGAGAGACATCCCTGAGAGACATTGTGAAGCTGACTTACGCCCCAAAGTAGACAGCACTAAGTGGATGGCAGAAGTCTTCAATCGACCTAGCTATTACCGCTCAGAGAAGTGGATTTACTACAGCGCCAGAAGAATCCCTTCCATTGCTGTAGTAAGTATCCACTCTATGGACTACAGCTGCGGTGTAGACATTCCTAGTGTAGACATACCTGCAATGGGTCTGACTCGCCATTGCTCCGCAACTTTTTCTGTCACTTTCCAGGCAAGTGCAAAGTGGGTGTAAAACACCAGCAAATCAGGGTAGTAGCATTTACACCTACACAAGGGGCACAGCAACAGAGAATCAAGCCTGGGAGTTATATAATAATGGCACTAAACCTACAGGAAAGGGGAAAAAAAAACACAAAACGAGGCCCTGAGCCTGCCACGACTTCTCCATGTGCTTAACTTCACATACAATATGTAACTCCACTGAAGTCAATTCCGTATGGGAGGCGCATGTGGAAGCTGGCTGCAGACTACTCTGTTAGAGAGGGTGGGAAGCAATGGGGGCCAGCATGTGGGTGGCATTGCCCAGGAAGGGGGCATGGCAAAGTTGGCTGGAGAATGCACTCATTGAGCATATCCTCTCTGCTGGCAGGCCTCCGATGGGTTCACAGGAAAGATTGAAGTGGAAATCGTACAAGGGTCCAAGCCGTGGGAGCATCTCTTGGGATGTGTCTCCCCTGGGGTACAGAGGGCCTTACTCCCTTAGGATGGCACTGATTGTACCAACCTTCACCTTTGTACGTTAAAGAGCATGAAAAATGGTGTTTCTACTGGTAGCGCTGGAGTGGGGGGTGTCATCAGCTCCACTCACTGTTGGGAAGCCTCCTCCTGGCCACTGTGGGGATTAGGTCTTTCCAGGTCCAACACCCCCTTTCTGCTGTTCATTCACATGCCCATCTACCTCTCTTTCTGCGACTCCAGCGGGTCTCCCTTTGTGGTTTGGCCCTCCAGCCAGCTCACTACCTGTTTTCCCTTTGAGGGGTCAAAGTCCCACTGGATGACTGTCCTAGGCAGTCTTCTACTCCACTGCCTGGTCTGTGCCACCTCCCCAGTGGATGGGAGGGGACCTGGGCCCACCCACTACTCCAGGTTCCAGCCCAGGGACTGTACAACCAGCAGCCAAGCTCTGCACAGTCCCAAACCTTGCTACTGTTTCCCTGGGCTGCTCCTACTTCATCTGTCAGGCTCTTTGCCTCTATCCGACTCATTCGCCACCCTCCCCTAAGTATACCCTCCCCACAGGGGTTCTATTCTCCCCCCTGCCCCTGTCTGCCTGTCATTCTGTGCCAGCTTCCTGGCTCTCTCATAGTCCTGCCTTTTCCTTCTCAGCAGTCAGGGGTTACCGAGCCAGCCTCATTCCCCTCAGGTGGGGCCTATCAAGTTAACTGGCCCCTTCTCAGCCCCATTAACCCTTTCAAGGCTGCTGTGGGGTGATCATTCCATCACAAGCGGGCGCTTTTAATACTCGGCGAGCATATTCCTAAAACATCACCTACGTCTCGGTCATTTGTTTTCCTTTTTATTTAGCTCTTGCTGTCTCTCAGGACTATTTCGGGACTGTTGGCATGTGCCATCAACAAACAATCCTGTTAGTTCTGTTTTTAGTGGCGCACGTCTGATTACGCTGTACCCAGAGCCCAGGATACAGCTGTAGCCAGATGATTAGCCCTGCGGTAGTCAAGGAAGAGACTCCAGAGTAATGGGGATAGGTTTGTTGTCTCCGAAAATACTGGTGCCGGATCATAGCATAAGCCGCACCACTAGATGGCTCCATTGGGAGGCACCTACTTTAACTAGAGCAGCCAAAAGAAAGGAACTGAATCATTTGCACACTACAAAAAACTTAGCAGTCAGTACATAAATACACTCTTGTATTTTGTGCTACAGTCTTGCCACGCAGCAGAAGCTTGGGGAAGGAGGAGCCTTTACAAATAAATATTTTCCTATGGTTTGTACTCACTTTTATGTTCTGCTGTTAAAATCAATGAGAACTGGGCATCTGAATTCCCCAAGTGTTTTAGACCCCCCTCCCCCTTTAGAAAATAAATGAATAACTCTTGTCAGTGAAAGATGCAAGGTTGTTAATATCATCACTATGACGATGCATCTCACAAACTCCCCTCTGAAGCGCTGAACGCTCAGAGTGAGACCAGGAGGCTCGTGGCCTGTTGCCCTTGTAGTCATTGCACCGGTGCAAGGTAAGTGCAAAACACTACATCGGATCAGAACGGTAGCAATTTATACCCACTTTGCACTGGTGCCAATGACTGCACACAGCGCGGGGCAATGGGCAATCGGGCCCCGAGTTGTTATGCTTTGGAGGGGGAGAGATTCAGTAGGAGCTGTGCAACAGCAGAATCCCTAGAGAAGCAGTCCTTGCTGCACTTCCTGGTGGCACTGTAGGACTACCAGCTGTCCCGGACTCTGCAGACCTGGGTTCCAGGCCCTGGATCCCTACAGCTTGGGATCTCATCCTTACAGTCCCTCCTAACCCTATGATTCTACCTGATCACAGGATACAGCATACGCTACCTTCTCCCACCACACGAGTCTGCAAGAGCAGAGGGTGGATTACACTGTGGCCCTGACCTCACCCTCCTCCTACACCTCTACTTCTGTTGGCAGCAGATTCTGCTAGGACAGAAGGGCTGGAGTTATACTTGGCCCCATCCCACAGAGTCCAATGATCGGGAGGAAGTTTCTTGGGTGCCTGCCCCAAGCACATCTGGTTTTAGCCTTTAATAAAGATATCCACAGAATGAGGGAGGATCTTGCTACCTAGCATCATTCACTACTTCTTTCTTTACAATTTCCCTACCTTGGCTACAAGTTTGCAGGGAGGGAAGTATAGTTCCCCTCTTCTATTTCTGCCTTGGTAGAGCTCTTGCCTTTCAAAAAGTATTGTAAATAGAGCTCCCCAATCTTTTCTATCAGACTAGCAGGTCTCTTAATTTTTGCCACCAAAAGAGGGACCCATAAACCTTTATAGACCCTATACCCTCAAACTTAAACCAAAAGAGGCCAGAAATTGATGCATCCCTGAGAGTACTTTTAATTCCATCTCTCGCAAGTTTCATTTCAAGTGCTATTAGCTGCATTGCCCCCAAAGAATTTGCTGGTCAAAAATGTCAAATAGTTTTACTAGAAACCTTGAAGAAAAAGGTTTTTTTCCCCAAAAAATTTCTTGTGACTATATATTTGTTTGGTTTGCCAGAAAACAAACAAAACAAACCACACCACAAGAGCCAGACAAAAACATCACATTTCAAAAGCCATTTTTGAATAACTGTTTAATTAAAAAAAAAGAAAACACACACACACACACACCCGCCCACCCCCAAAAATTCAGTTTATCATTGGGGAAAAAATTGGCCAGAATGAAAATTTTCCATTTTAGTTTAAAAGTCATTTTCCATTGAAAAAGTGTTTTGATGACAAATAGTTGACCAACCTTCCTCAGTGGATCATGGGTAGAGGGGGGTTCTCCTGTATGAAGTGTGATTGGGTCTTACTGGACAAGCAGCTCAACGTGAGGTCCTACTATACTTCTGTAGCAACATAGGCTAACATGATCCTTTGAGGGACAAACATGGGTGTAGTGATTAGGCCTGGGGAGGTGATTTTACCTGTGTATACATCACTGGTGGGACTGATACTGGAACACACCACCCAGTTCTGGTGTCCACATTTTAAAAAGAAGGTTGAAGAATTGGAGAGAGTGCAGAAAAGTGACACAAAAATGGTTTGAGACCTGGAGAATATGCCTTACTGTGAGAAATGTAAAGAACTCTGTTCAACTTACCAAAAAGAAGACTGGGGGGAGGGGGGACTTGTGTACAGGGTCTAAGTGCCTTCTCCAGGAGAAAATGCTGGGTGTTAAAGGACTCTTTAACAAAGTGGAGAAAGGAGAACAGAAGCTAGTGGTTGGAATCTAAACCGGGGCAGCTCCAGACACCAGTGCACCAAGTGCGTGCCTGGGGCGGCCTGCCGGTCAGGGCCGGCTCCAGGCATCAGCCCAGCAAGCAGGTGCTCCGGGAGGACGCGGGATGGGGGTGGCACGTCCGGCTCTNACATAGTGGAGAAAGGAGAACAGAAGCTAGTGGTTGGAATCTAAACCGGGGCAGCTCCAGACACCAGTGCACCAAGTGCGTGCCTGGGGCGGCCTGCCGGTCAGGGCCGGCTCCAGGCATCAGCCCAGCAAGCAGGTGCTTGGGGTGGCCCCTGGAAGGGGGTGGCACGTCCGGCTCTTTGGCGGCAATTTGGTGGCAGGTCCCTCAGTCCGTGTCGGAGGGAAGACCTACCCCCGAATTGCCACCAAAAAATGAAGTGGCGGCGTTAGAGATCCCGATCGTGGCTTTTTTTTTTTTTTTTTTTTTTTTTGCGCTTGGGGCAGCAAAAACTATAGACCCATGGGGGCGGCAGTCAGGGAGCCTTTGGCGGCATGCCTGCAGGGGGTCCGCCAGTCCTGCAGCTTCGGTGGCAATTAGACGGCGGGTACACTGAAGCCGCGGGACCAGCGAACCTCCCGCAGGTGCGCCGTCGAAAGCCGCCTGACTGCCGTGCTTGGGGCGGCAAAATACATAGATCCGCCCCTGAATCTAAAGCCAGCCAACTTCATATTAGAAACGAGATGCACATTTTAACTGTGAAGATGATTAACTGTTGGAACAAACTACCAAGGGAAGAGGTGGATTCTCTCTCTTGCTGTCTTCAGCTCAAGACTGGATGTCTTTAGCTTAAGACTGGATGTCTTTCTGGGAGATATCCTTTAGCCAAAACACAAGTTATTGGGCTCAATGCAACACGGTGAAATTTAATGGTCTGTGATATGCAGGAGGTTGGACTAGATGATCTAATGATCCCAGCTGGCCTTAAACTCTTCGAATCTATAGGCCAGGCCCCTCACCCACTGAATGACTAAGACCAAAGCCTTGAATAAACACCAAATATGAACCTGAGGCCAGTGGGATGATGCAATATATTCTTGGGCAGTTTTTTTCCCCTGCAAAGGAGGCAGGCTGCTGCATTTTATACATCTGGAAAGGTTCCATATCTTCTGCTCAGAGAGTCACCACCGCAGCATAGCATGTAGATGAATTAATAGATTGGAGGGACCAGATTCTCATCTTAGAGGAAGGGAGGTTTCCTGGGAGTGGACGAAGGCACTTCTCACCACCGTGGGTAGTCTAGTGCCTGGGGAAGTAATGAGCGCAGGAAGATCCCAAGGCTTATTAGGATTGCAGCCAGGCTTGGTAGGCATGAGATCAGGGCCCCATTGTGCTAGGTGCTGTACAAACACATACTCAGACCGATCCGGCCCTGAAGCTCTTACCAGTACACAGAGGGGAAATAACTTACATTAAGTCACACCGCAGATCAATGGCAGAACCAGGAACCACATCCTGAGGCCAGTGTCTTAGTCACGGAACCAGGCTGCCACCAAACAAACAACGCAACTCTTTGCTATTGCCTTGATGCCTGAGGGAGGCAGAGATCAGTGTGTTGGCAAACAATCACCACCATGACAGAAGCCAAATAAATGCTTGGGTTCATCAACAACCAACAATAGGAGCTCCTTGAAACTTTCCCTTTCACTTCAGTCTCGCTTCAGTTCAGTCAGAGCAGGTGTTGATTTCTTGTGAGACTGTGACATGAGGCGTTGGGTGGGGCCAGGATAGAGGTGCTCAGTCTTTGCTCCCAGGAGTCATAAGAAAGAGGTTTTCCTAGAAGATTTCTGACTGGACTGGAAGTATTCTTCACCCCCCCCAACCCCGAGAACAGGCTGTATCAGGACCCTTCTTCTGGTCCCAGGGCAAGGAAGGGAGAAAAGGAAGAAGACTAAGTTGGCCACATGTTTTAGAACCTCCCAAAAGTTTGGTGGGTTCAGGTTCAGGGTAAATGTTTAGGGTGGAATTTTCAAAAAGCATTGAAGTCCCACTGAAAATTTTCTAAGTCACTTAAATATCCTTCAGGATCTGAGCCTCAGTGCTTAACTCCCATGGGAGTTAGGCACCAAAATCTCTTTCAGGATCCAGGCTTTAGGGTCATATGAAAATCACAGCCTTAATTTTGTTGATGTGCACATCTCTAGTACCGGACAGACCTGAAGGTTTGAGTGGAAACTCCCCCACCCCTGCTCTCCAACCCAGCAGCTTTCCTCTTCCTAATTAATTTCTCAAGATGCTGAGGTCTGGCTGAAGTAGCAGTCTAGGGTGACCTGCCCTAAATTGAAAGTGGCCCACTCAAATCCAGAAGCAGAATAATAAGCCAGGCATTCTTTGGTGATTTCCGCCTTGCAAGCAACTTCGCCTGCACTAGGAAGAGAGAATGAAAACACAGCACAGGCAGCGCTTAGAGTCGTAGGGGCCCTATTTTGCTTTTCTTTGTGGCAAGATGATCTGCCACACACTCAGCCGCTTCCGCCCCTCATCTCATTAACTGATGTCTGTTCAAGAGAGCCTTGGTTCTTTATTTCCCCCCCTCCTCTCCGCTGCTGCTGTCTGCGACTGCAGAGACAACCCAGGTCATACATACAGGGGTTATGGCAGGCAGCCAGAGCGCGGGAGGCAGGTCAAAGAGGCAAGGAGATGACTGTTGATCTTGAAGATGGGTAACTCACTGAGGCTTTTCTTGCCCTTAATAAAAGCATCTAAATAGGCTCAGAGAAGGCTTGCAAAAATCCCTGGCTACTGTTATGGAAGAGGACAGAATTAAGGCCTATTAAGGCCGATACATTTTTGTTGGAGTAGCTGTGAGTGAGTGACATATTAACATGGAGTGTTGACAGTGTGTGTGTGTGTGTGAGAGAGAGAGAGAATTTTGTCTGAAGCATGAAATCCATTCAATATTTCCTCTGCTGTGTATTCTCAGTTCCTGCCTTTTGACTGGAAGCCGCTCCAGCCCTGGACTGTTGGCTCAGACATTTCACCTACCGCACAGCCATGTGCTAGAGAAATGATAAAAATAATAATTTCAGTCCGCATACACCCTGGTCTTGGCCCAGGATGAAAGAAGCGTGTTACACGGACGTGCAGCAGACTTAACGGAGTCTTCAGGGAAAGGGTTTGTGACCCTGGCGAGAATGACGCCTAAGTTGGGGTGCCTCAGACTGCGGCCTAGCCGACAAACAAAGGTCCCTGACCTTGCACAGAGCATCAGTCGTGCAGACCCCCCCCCCCGTGCCCACACGGAGCCCCCAGTTCAATGATCTGCCTGGCAGACTATTGACTTCAGTGGGTGCTGAAGTGCTTTGCAGAGTTGGGGCCTTAGTGCACGGGAAGTGGATCATGCCAGGGGGGCAGCCCTGAAGAATGATTGACACCCTTGATTCCCCTTTGAGTCAGTGGAAGATGGGGGCTCCGCATTCCAGGAGTCAGCCTGGGCCCATTGCGAGATCAAGCCTCTTGTGCTAGCTCCTGAATCCAATGAGAGGAAGGGCGGCTGAGTGGTTACGGGATTTGTCTAGGATTTGGGAGACCTGGGGTCATTTCCCTGCTCTGCTGCAGGCTCTTTGTGACCTTAATTCCTCTATGCCTCAGTTCCACATCTGTACAATGGGGATAACTGCTGCCCTGCAGACGTGACACATATGGAGTCAGGTACTCCCCCCTCCCCCCAGTTTGGCTTGTAATGAGCATGCTCACATGGACTGAGCATGCTCAGTAACACTGCTGAAGCCAGCTGCCCTCACTCTGCACACCCCCCACTATTGGCAGGCACAGATCATCTCTGCTGCCCTGCTTCACAGGGGAGGTGTGAGGGGAAGGGGGGCCATATGGGTGCTCAGATATGGATGTAGAAGGTTTCCATGGCAGCAGGATTGAGTGTCTTAGCCCCAGTGCAGGCCCAGCAGCAGGACCTCATTGCCAACCTGGAGAGGCTACCTGTAGAGTAGAGGGGAGAGGATAATTCACTTTCCTCAGCCTTTCAGACAAGTCTTCCAACAAGGTTGCCAATTAGAGGGAGATTTCTGGGAGCCGGACACTTGTCTGCCAGGATTTGGATTAAAGCCACCTGATGTCAGCAATTTTCATTCTCTACATCCCTCGGGGTGGCCTAAACTGGTGACCCAGAGATGAAAAGCACCTGTCCAGCTGCCCATCCCAAAGCCCCTCTGTCTCCCCTGAAGAACAGGGTCACTCAAAACATACTTTCTGCAAATGGTCCCATGGGAGCAGCATTTCTTAAGCTTTTGAACACAGTGCCCCCCCTTCAGGGAAATGAAAGTCATTGCACCCACCCCCTCTGGGCCCCAACCATGGGGCTTTAAAGGCCAACCCATCTCAACCACTGCATCTTCTGCACCCCCAGCTATCACCCCCTGCAGCCCATAGAAGGTTCAGTCACCAGCTGGGGTGCCCCCCTGGTGGGGGAGCATGGCACAGAAGCCCTCTAGTTTCTGTTACCCCTAGTCTGTTCCTTCTTGTGACTCACCCCTCCAGCTGGGACACTCGCAGCCTCACCCCTTCTGGGGCCCAACTAAAAACCAAACACCTGAGTGACCACATACCAGGCCCCATGTAGGCTCAAGGGTCCTTGCCCCTTTACTCCCAAGACCCGCTCCTGCAAGGGGATGTAAGGAGAACTCAGGCACACCCTCTCCTCTGGGCTCCAGCCCAAGACCTTTGTGATAAGCAGCTAAGGTCTGTTTCTTATTACTCCCCACTGGCCCCCTAGACTGCCACCTACCTTTGCCTGTTTGCCAGTATCTGATATGGAGCTGCACACTCCTCTCTCCCCACACTACCATCTTTCTGGGCATCTTTTCCCAGTTTATGGCTGATGAGATTTCTCAGGGTGGCTCCTAGCCTTTCTGATAGCTCCCTAACCCCCACCCCCTCACCTGTGCAGTCATCTCCTTACTGCAGCATCTCTCTCTGGACTCACCTCTGAGCCCTGCAGGCCATCCTTTAGAGACCCACCCAGGCTGATTCTCCCCAGCTGGCTCTAATCCTTAATTATATGTCTCCCCTGTGGGTGCCACAGAATGTGCTTATTGGATGCTACAGCTCCCCTTAATGCGGTCACTGCCAGTGTGGGTGTTATGAGCCCGGCCACACCCACACCTGCTCTGGGGGATACTGATGCAAATCTTCACACTGTGATAATTCCTCTGTTTTCCTTCATGTTTATTGATCGGTGAAATCACTAACCAAGCTGGCATTTAAAGTATCATCATTGCCATCTGTGTTAACATCCATTGATATGAATGTGGTGTTCGGGCCTCAGAGCCCCTGTCTCAGGCTCTGTGCAAACTCAGGCAGACTGCGCAGTATGAATTACATTAGGTCATGTTTTCAAGGTTTCCTTTACAACCATAATATCTAGTGACTTAGGGTGTTTGAAGCCTAGATACCTTTGTGGAGCTGGGCCTTACCCTTTTTTTTTAATGCAAACAGAGACTCTGGAGAGCAATTTAGGGATCTGTCCACGTTTCCTCCCATCCTCCAACTAATCCTTCACATCTCACTTTTTTCAAAAATACGACACTAGAACCATAGAACATAGAGGGTACATTTTTCAAGAGCACCTAAGTGACTTAGGTGCCTAAAATCCATTGAAAGTCAATGAGACTTGATCTACTACTGGTCTACACCTAAACATTAGATCCACCTACCTAGATCTCTCAGGGCATTGCAAAAACTGGCACCTGGGGCACTGTAGTTAGGTTGGCCTCACCCTCATTGTAGATGCAGCCAGGTCCATGGAAGAATTCTTCCATCAACTTGGCTACCATGGCTCAGAGAGGTGGATTAAGTAGACGTAGACGTACCCTTTGTCACTGAGGCCTGGATTCTCTAAGGCATTTAGGTTCCTGACTTCTATGGAAATGAATAGAAATTAGGAGCCTAAATACCTGGGATGATCTGGGCCTGAGGCACTTTTGAAAAATTCATTCCTAGGAACCATGAAAAAAGCAATGATCTTCAAGTCCCCACCACAATAAACTCTTAGGAGTAGTCATTCCAATAGATAGATAGATAGATAAGGATCAGGGCCTACTGTTCTGGGTGCTGTGCAAACATTGTAAAGAGCGAGTCCCTGGCCTGGAGGACATGCAGTCAGGAAGACACAAACAGGCAAAGGGTAGGGGAATTCTCTGTAACTTGAAGTCTTTAAATCATGTTTTGAGGACTTCAGTAACTCAGCCAGAGGTGAGGGGCCTATTACAAGAGTGGTGGGTGAGGTTCTGTGGCCTGCCATGTGTAGGAGGTCAGATTAGATGATCATAATGGTCACTTGTAGCCTTAGAGCAGAGGTGGGCAAACTCCTGCCCGGCCCCTGAGCTCCTGGCCCGGGAGGCTAGCCCCCGGCCCATCTCCCACTGTTGCCCCTTCCCCACAGCCTCAGCTCACCCCGCCGGTGGCACAATGCTCTGGGCGGCGGGGATGTGAGCTCCTGGGGCAGCGCAGCTGCAGAGCCCAGCCTGACCCGGTGCTCTGTGCTGCGCGGTGGTGTGGCTGGCTCCAGCCGGGCGGTGCGGCTGCCTGTCCTAATGCTCTGGGTGGCACGGCTGTAGCGCTGCCAGCCACTGGTGCTCCAGGCAGTGCGGTAAGGGGGCAGGGAGCAAGAGGGGTTGGATAGAGGGCAGGGGAGTTCAGGGTGGTGGTGAGGGGGTGGGGGTGTGGATAGGGGTCAGGGCGGTCAGAGGGTGGGGACCACAGGGGTGAATGGGGGCAGGGGTCCCGGGGGGGACAGTCAGGAAGGAGAGGAGGGGTTGGATGGGGTGACAGGGGGCAGTCAGGGGCAGAGGGTCTGGGGGAAGTCAGGAGATAGGGAGAAGGGGTGGTTGGATGGAGCAGGAGTCCCAGGGGGGCAGTCAAGAATGAGAGGAGGGGTTGGATGGGGCAGCAGGGGGCAGTCAGGGGCGGGGGGTCTGGGGGCAGTCAGGGGACAGGGGGTGGATGGGGCAGGGGTCCCGGGGGGGGGCCATCAGGGAACAGGGGGGGTTGAATGGGGCAGGAGTCCGGGGGGGGCCGTCAGGGAGTGAGAAGCAGGGGGAGTCAGATAGGGGGCAGGGGCCGGGCCACGCCTGGCTGTTTCGGGAGGCACAGCCTCCCTTACCCAGCCCTCCATACAATTTCCAAAACCTGATGCGGCCCTCAGGCCAAAAAGTTTCCCCGCCCCTGCCTTAGAGTCTAGGAGCCTCTGAGAGCCCAGCTCACCCCCGGCCTAGTCATAATGAGCAGGTTGGGTTTTGTAAGGGTCATGGCAGGGCTGCATCTGCAGGAGGGATCTGGAGGAAGAGGAGGCAATGGCGGTACAGATTTTATCAGGGCTTTTTCCCATGAATAAAGGGTAACGTGGGAGAAAGTCTAGAGACATTCCGGGGGGTGGTTGCAAAGGCTGAGCATGTTAGCAGAGCGATGATGGGGGTTGATATCATGATAAGTTACTAGATCAGCTGGGGTGGGTGGATTTAAGCAGTGAAGAGCCTTAAGGATCTACAATCTAGTGTTGTCTTGATTTGTCTCTGACCCTTCCCTCTACTTCTCCTAGTCTCTTGCTTCTGTGTCAGTCCAGAGAGAGTCTATGGGATTTTCATCCCTTCCACTGGGGAGATGCCCTTCCTGCCTTCATTCTTCTGCAACAAGGCTGGACAGGCAGTTTCCTACTAGGCCAATATAATATCCCATGAACTGGGGCTTGCATATCAGGGTGGTTTCCCATGCAGCTCAGATCCAGTTTCCGGTATGACAGTGTGACACCAGGTGACTGCGTCCTGAGCCAGCCCATCTCAACAAGCTCTCCTGGAGGGAGTTGGAAACACCTGCCCGATGCTTGGTGTCACCAACCAGAAGAGCAACACCAGGCTGGCTGCTTATTAAGTTACCGTTTTAGCCTCCTGCAGAATAGAAAGCAAGTGTGTGGAGACGGGTTACAGCAGAGAAGAGAGAGGATGGGAGCAAGCGCAATGCACTACAGCTGCAGATCTGGGTTCAAACCCTGTTGCCAATTGCTTGTCAGAAATGCATCTTATGGACCTTTGGCCATATGCCAAAAGCTATCAAACAAACTGGCCCGATCAGCAGTCTTAATTCAGGGCTAGACTGGTGCAGGTCGAAAATAATGTGCACTGGTTGATGGGGCAGCCTGTAATAGAAGAAGGTGTTGCAAATCAGGGCATAGTGACAGAGCCATGGCTGGGCCCAGGACTGGAAAAATGGGTCTTGCATATCAGGAATAAAGTGCATAGAAGGAGCCCAGGACTGCAATATCAGGAATAATATGATGGTATATCAGGAATAAGGGGCACAATTTTTAAAAGTGCCTAAGTGCCACTGCCAGGACTTAGGATCCTAAGTCACTTTGGAAAATGTTACCCAATGTTTATTGGCAAAGCTATGTGGGGCCCAGGACTGGGCTAGCAGAGGGGTTTTGTATGCCAGGATTAAGGTGCCAAAGCAGAGTAGATTTGAGGCACTTTCCATGCTATGTCTGGCTATAACTAGTTCTGTCACTCTCTCCCTTTAATGTGTACCAAACTGATGTGAACATATTTTTAAAAGACTATCTATAGATTCCTCTCTCTCTTCTGGATTTTGCTGGAAAAGCTGTCATTTAAAAGGACAGAGAAGAAAAGGCATCAAGTAATCAATTACCCCCCAAATCAGACTATCATTCAATAAATAAATCAGCATGTCCCCTTTTAGTGAAAACCCAGAGTCCCAAAGATTCCCCCTAAGGATCTGAACAGGATGTCCATTATCCAAACTGATAGCAGCTATCCAAGTGGAAAGAGCAGATGCGCTTTCACATTTTCTGACACTTTGCCTTGCATATTGCGCCATCCTCGCTGAGCATAAAGTGATCTGGACTTTAGATAACACATTAAGAAATGTAAGGAATTGCTTTGCTTTCCAGACTGCATATCCCCTGTCAATTTGGATCAAAACCCAACACCCGAGGAATTAAGAGTGGTTACTTTGATACATCTCAAGTTAATCCTTCTACTTCCAGCAAAATTGCTGGCCATCTAGTTGCGAATTCCCCCAAAGCTCTGTTCGCACAGCTATACTAAACATTTGTGGCAAGATCTGCCGTTCTTCAGCATGACAATCATTCTTCCCCCCCACACCCCACCCCAAAAGAATTAACGTGAAACTCTCAGGATTTAACTCCTTCATAAATCTTTCAGCCTGCTGTAGATCAGGAATTACCTGCCACGGAAACCCGGCATGTTGATCCTTGCAGAGGTTGCAAAAGCAGCCTTGGCACTCACGCGCATCGACACGATTCAAAAGATCTTAATGAGAGTGCACACCAGCTTGAGAAAGGACAATGGGCATTTCTGCTGAATAATCAGGGACAGTTGGAAACTAGGACAGCAGTTTATTTTCCAGCTCTGCTGAACCTGAAGATCCTCTGCCCGTCTGTGTCACCAGGACCTCTCGACTGTTCCAGAAATGCTGAGGTTGAGGCCTGGGATGGCTGCTCCACCGGAGAAGCTAACCTCCTTCTCGCGGAGAAGGCTTTCTTTCCAAATGTGTGACCACTGCACATTAAAATGCAACCAGTATAGTTCCCATTGTTTACCCTGAAGTCTTCCTGCTTTTCATCCTTGTTCTCACATTTTAGTGGCCTCCCTCAGCAAATTGACCAGGAGCTTTGGGAGGAACGTTGGTTGCAAAGTTTTCAGCTTCTCAGGTAGAATAGCTGGGGGGGGAAAGAAATAGCTAGTGCTGGGGGGGATAATATAGCAATAAAACTATAATAAGCCAAAATACTTGAAAATCAGAACAACCTGTTCTTTACGGGCCTGTTGGTTAACCCAATGTTAACTTTATAGGAGGGAGAGGGGGAATTTCCATTTTAAAAAATTCCCTCCTACTAGAGCACAGCTAAGCACACGCAGTATTTCTGTAGTGTGTCTATAAAAATATAGAGCCAAACTCTTCTTCCATCCAAAGACCCAAAATCCACCCAAATCACTGAGAGCTTTACCATTGCTTTCAATGGGTTAGTGAACAAGCCCTATTCCACTAGGATCACTTATACACATTTACTCAAGCCAAAGAAAGAAATTCCCTGTAATTATGAACATCAGACAGGCCCATCCTTTCCCCTCATTTATGGACAACACACAGTTTAATTTAATTTTTATAACTAAAGCACTTCGAAGTTGGCTCTAATAACCAAAGAAATCGTACCAAGTTGTTTTCATAGGTTTACCACTATTGGGTAACACTTGTGGAGATATTTCATGCCAGTTATCTTTCTGGGGGGGTGGACGGGAACTGAAGAAGTGAATTAGAGAGCCACAAGAACAGGCAAGTGAGTGTGGTGAATTTTCTTTGTTATATTTTCTGCATGTAACTTACTTCTTTGCAGATAAGACAAAGGAGTTGAATTTACAAGCCTGTACCAGCAGATGGCACTCCAAGAACAGTTTAGCCCGCTTAGGCCAGGCCACTGAATCGCTCCGTATGTACTCCGCATGAACTGCGATTCCCCCCTTCCCTTTCAAGCAGGTATGTTGATTTACTCCCTGTTCTAGCATGATTCCAATGGAGAGCATTGATTTATGAGGATTATAAAGAAATGCAAAAACAAGGAGCTGGGTTTGGGACCCCAAAATATGCAGGCTTCGGGTGCAAGATGGTCAGTGATTGCTCAGAATATTATTTCCCCTAATAACAGGCGACGTGGTTACTCAGAATCCTTGACTCTATTGATTACTATCTGCAAGGCAGGACAGCTGCTCGCTCGGAATCCGTCGTGGTTGCACAAGTAAATCGCTCCGAAACATTCGACCAACCCTAGAGAAGTTCCCTGACAGTAGAAGTTGCATCCATGGGCTGGGAAGGGTTTAAATATGTATTTGGTGGCTCCCTCCATCCGCCACCCAGTCTCATTTAAACAATTATCAAGGGGAAAAATCAGCGACCCAGTGATTGTGTGCTAGCAAAGGCGCTTCTCCCCAGGGGCTAAACAGAGAGGAGACTAATCATAAACTGGGGCTAAAAATGACGCCTGTTTCTCGGAAAGAAGCAGAGAATCGCAATGCGAGGGACACTGAGAGTATTAAACTGGCAAACATACGTAAAGGTGCTTTGTAGCTAAATAATCTGCGGGGGGGGGGGGAATGTAGAGAGAATTTTAGGGCATTTACAGCTGAATTTTGTGATTGAATTTGACCATGATGGAAAAGAGAAGTGATAGGACACGAAGTGTTTAAAGATGTATGTAAAATAGTTGGTAGATTTTTGACCCCAGTCTAAGAGTATTACTTTATATATACATAATTATAGATGTGTGTGTGCACATATGATATATCATATGATCTGTATTTATATGTATATACTACATATACTGTGTACATCTACAACGTGTCTATATTATAACTCGGTGTATGTATAATATGTGTATATACACACAGAAAGTGTGAGGTATTTCTCATACATACACGATAGTATAATATTACATGTTCTATTACTTAGATAACATATAGTTGTATATGTATTACTTATATAAATATAACACACAACACAAACTTTTTAATGTCATGCCAGTTAACGTAATTTAATGTGTGTGTCTGTGTGCATTTTGCACACACAGACACACACACCTCTCTTTTCTCGTCATGGTCAATTTCAGCCACAATCTTCAGCTGTGAATGCTCTTTTCTCTCTTTCTTTCTGTTTATTCGGCACTCCGAAAAACTACACTTCCTCTGTTAAAATCCAGGTAGCCTTAGCCTCATTCCAGTCCCAGGTTGCACTTTCCCCAGAGCAAATTATTCGTGATGCAAACCAGTATCTATCCCTAATTTTACAGAATCGGGGATCGTTTCACACGTGTTCCTATGGGTGTCTAAACCTCGGGGTATTTTTCTCTTTTCCAGCTGGAGTCATGTTGAGAAATCGGCAGTCCGAGTTAAAAACACACACACACAACAATGCAGTTGTGAAGTTAAAAGCCCCTCAATGACTGATGACTTGTGACAGTGAGACACATATATGGTAAGGGGTGGAATGGGTCATAACCCCTTTCAGCCTTAAAGTGAGACTTATCGGTAGCGGTCTTTTAAACCACGCTTTTCACCCTTCCTAGAGGAGAACTTTGGGGAAACACTAATGCTCAGTTCTGGCATTTTACATATTTTTAAAAATCTTTAGTTTAACCCGAGACTCGGGGCGGAAGTGAGCGGAACTGGGACTCTGGGGGGAAATGACGTGTCCTTCAAAATAAAGTCACTGAGGTTTTTTTTAACAAATCACATTTAAACTAATTCGAAAGAAACACAAAGCAAAAAAGCAATACCCAGAACCGAGTCCAAAAGAAGCCCGTCCAAGGGGGATTCATGACAGACCTGCTTGCAACGCTAAATTCCCAAGGAAGTAAACGAGAGAACTGATTGCAAACCGAAATGTCCAGGTTATGACTTTTGCAGATGAAAACGCTGTTTTGCATGCGATAGCGCCAACACCGCCTCAGAAATAGCCTCTTCCTTGAAAGAAAAATGTTATAAAACTTTACACGCATGCCTTAAACAAATCCTCCCTCTTCCCCATTACAAGTGGCTGCGATCTAATGTCTCAGCCGATCTTTATAAGAACAAATGTCCTGCATTTTATTAACACTTCAGCAAAAATGGGGAGCCGTATTTTTCCCTGAGTTTTTTCCCCCCAATACTGCTATGGTGTATCTCCATTTATGTATTTAGTTGGGGGGTTTTTAATGGACGTGTCCAAAGTGAGTTTGTTTGGGGTTTCCTCACCCCCATAATATCCCTTTTCTGTCAGGTTAAATTTGCAATGAGAGGATTTTTAAACTTAAAACCAACAAACTTAACTTAAACGTGCAACAAACAAAGAAGCTAGCAAAAACAAACCAACCAGACGCAAAGTACACCTAAAATGTCCTCAGACTCAATCAATATTGCTCTGTCTTTAAATTGCATTTAAATGATAGATAGATAGATAGATAGAGAAACACCGCCTAACTGTAGATTTCATCAGGAAGTTAAATGAGCAAAATTTTCAACAGCGCTGCTTCTGGTATTCCAAATTTGTCTTGGAACCCGATTGAAACACGCAGCAGAGTGGAGCCTACTGTCTCGGAGCAGCTCGTTTTCAATCACAGACTTTTCAATCCCACGCCAGGCAAGATGTCAAAAAGGTCTGCTTGCTGACTGCCGAAAGGGGGGGTGGGGAGGAGGCAGTAGACACCACTCCAAGGAAAGATCCCATGTGAAGCAGGAATTCTGTCCCCAGCCAAATTGCATTAGACAAGAGTTGTTTCCCTTTCTGCTGTAAGAATTTTAGTTCATTTTTTAAAAAATTGCTTTAACGGTATTTTCTCTTAAACTACAGAGGAACGGAACTGGGAAGAAGGGGTAAACGAGGGGGGATCTCACTGGCATGAAAAACCAGCAAGAAATTAGATCTTCGGTGTTATGAAGTGTGTGTTGGGGATTAAAGCAGTTGCACTTCTAGATCAAGGAGTAAACAGCATAGACGTGTAATAAAAAATATCGGAGTATTATCGAGCTTCTGCGAATTCGGCGAGCCTGTTCAAATCTTAACGTCCTCCCCATGTGAGCACCTGCCTCTCTACCCCCTTGTTAATCTGTATTTCTAGCAACATCTAAAATGTCCCCACTGAATCGAAGCTGAAGCAACACAGCTGGAAGAGCCCCGTCGAGCCACTTGACCGCAGCTGAATTGATTTCTTATCAAAAGCAGGCGTGTCAATCCGGATTAGATTTCTCTTGTCAGGATGGTTCGGAGCAAGGGTCGCAGGGCTGCCCTGCATTGCCAGCTCACTAGAGAGTTTCTCCTCGCCATGTTTTTACACGCCTTTCGGGTCTTGATTGTTCCCTTCTAAGGAGGGGGATTGGTTAGGCGGCGCAGGTGTGGAGTTTGGGGCTCGGTCGAAAAAAAAAAGAAGCTGAATTCGCTTCAGTCCTGCTCTCTGATGAGTCAGTGGCTTTCTCCCCCCCCCCCCCCCATTCCCCCCCTCCCCCAGTCAAAGGCTTCGGGGGGGACCGGGAGCTCTTTAAACTCTCAAGCAATGTAAGAAGGTCTGGGCTGCAGCGAGGGGTCGCTAGGTCAGCGAGAGAACGCGATCCGATCTTCCCACTACACGATTCGGAATGTCCCTTTTCATGTCTGTTTCCCTGTTCCGGTGTGAAGGGGGGGGGGAGAGAGAGCGAGTTGTGTGTAACGGAGTGTGAGGGGATATTTGGGTGTATTAAAGAGAGGAGGTCGTGCGTGTGAGAAAGCGTCTGTGCGTGTGAAAGAGAGAGAGAGAGAATATTTGTGTGTCTCCATAGTCATTGTAAAAGAACCACCAAAAAATCTTGTCCGTAACGCCCGTAAATGACTTCTACGAGCAAACTTACATCTGCCCCCAGCTGCAACGTCCGCATGTCTCCCCTGAGCCTGACCCGACCGGGGAGCAGGAACTTCGACAGGAGGAGCTGCACGTTGTGGCTGGAGCCTGGCTTCGGCCAGCCCCGCCACCTCCTGAGAACAGCGAGTCCATCTCCCCGTGCGCCCGCCTGGGCCTCTCCAGACGCTGTTATCTCAGCACCTCGGAGCATGTGTCTGCAAGGCACGGACAGAGCAGTGGGTGTCCTGTGCACCCAGGCTGAAGAGCAAGAACGTGTGTGTCTCTCGCTGCTAGAGAGGGGAGTGGAGGGTTTTTTCCACGGGGCACAGAGATGGGCACGTAACTCAAGGAGCCGAAGGAAGGAGCGGTTCGAGTGTATTGCGTGTGACCATCCCCAGCGCTCCCTTTCTGAGAAGTGTCCCGGGGAAACGCGGCACGACAATGCCAGTTATGAAGCCCATTCTCCTTACTCGTGCAAAAACCCCATTCACTTCAAGCGGCTTTTGGCCACAGTTCTTGCGCCGTGCGCGTTTGTTTCCCCACCAGTAGAGATCTAAACACATCACTATGTTCACACACTACTGTACACACGGCATAGGTGTGTACTGATGTATTTATAACCACACTGGTTACATAGGCATTAGAGGCTTCCAGTCTCAGCTTGACCTTGAATGCAAAGCTCAACACATAGGCGCATGTGTATATATGTGGATACACACACACACACACACACATACATCGAGAGACACCCATGCCTTCTTGATATATAGGTATAGATATATGCCCATACTTGTACAAGTACCTTTAGAAAGTAAATAACTTTTTCTTGACCACAGTCTCACATTTGTGATATGTGTCCGTGATTTTAGCGATGGATCTTGCAAAAGACATGCAATATCTTGTGTGTGGGTGTGTGATATATGTGGTGTCTCTGTGTTTCTTACAACACAACAGCGTCTTCAGCCCCGGTACGGAACGCGCACTAATCCTCCTGGTTTCTGAGTTGGAAAATAATTACTTTTCAAAGCTGCACGAAACTTGTGTCTGTGTTATTAGTCACTTCCCTGTAGCGCGGCTCGCGAAATGCTACAGCCCAGGGTGCAGTAAACTGAGGGAGGAGATGGAAGAGGGACAAACTGCAGTTGGTCGTTGCTTTTTAAGCCATTTCAGAACAATCGGTAATGAAGGAAACGTTTTCCTTCCTTGCACAGAATATGGAGCTCCCTTTGATCCCCTCGGGCGACATGTATCCTGTTTTATTCTGCTCGTTCAAGGGGGCAAATGAACAAATGACATTACGGCTGAAGATTCCATTTCTAGCAGGGAAAAGCCTGTATTAGCCTGGAGGAGGGGGAGTATCCATGCGTTTTTAAAAAGCGATCGAGGGGCGCCGGGACATGGAATATCAGCTGGTGGGTTGGAAGCTGTTGCCTATTACTGGAAGCTGCAAAGGCCAACAACACAACTAGTTGCGCAAGCCGGCACCGTGTGTGCATTCCAAGCAGGAGGGAACCGCTCCATTGAAGGGGCGTGGGGGAGGAGGGTTCTAATAGGATCTGTAGGGGAAAAAAAACGCTTGGGTGTAATAAATTGTCACTTGTAATCAATAAATAATTAACTAATATTATCTTGTGGGCTGAACCGATCGGGCAGGGACCGCAAGAACTGCGCGTGCAGCTTGAAGACAAAAAAAAAAAGAAAGAGAGAGAGAGAGAGAGAGAAGACTGGCTGACGTGTGTGCTGTTTGGTGGAAAAATCAGAACAGCTGGTGTCGCCTGGAGCAGGACAACGTAAGGGGTGTGAATTCAAGGGGGACATGACCGCTAACTTTCCTTTTGGGGGGTCGGGGGAAAGAAAAAGAAAGAATCAGGTGGTGGAGGAGTGTAGGGCAGGTGATCTTTTGGGGCTCTCCGGTTCCCCAAGACCTTTAATTCTGACCCTCTCTAGACTAAGAATGACAAATTGTTCACCAGGAGAAAAACCCGAGTGACACGGTCAGAGCCGGCTGCCCCTTTTAAAGCGCGCTCTGGCTAGAAATCGCAAACAGTTGCGTCTCTGCTGAGCACTGGGTGGTTTCCTCCCATTGCGCGCGCGCGCACAACTCCTTGGGGTTCTTCTTCGCGTCACACGTGGGCTGGCAGCTCAAAGCCCGGGGCTGGGAGGCAGACCCGTGGCCGCCTTTCCCATAGACTTTGCCCTCCATCAAGCAAAACTCCCGCTGACTACGACGGGGAAAGCAGTCCCCGTAGGCGTCCAAATCACTTCACCGCCCCGTGCCTCGGGTTCCAACACCCAATTCCACACGGTTCGGTACAAAGGCTGCTGCATCTAGCTACCTGCGGTTTAACTGCGGTCTTCCTGGCCCGAGAAGGAAACTAACCCCCGGTTAGCAAAAGCCTGATTGCTTCCTTGAAGTCAGATGAGGTCCTGCTATCTCCTATCGCCTTGCGATCATATAGGTGGCGCTCCTCCCCTGCTAAATGCTCCCCTAGCGCCAGCCAGGTCGCCTTGCACAAGCCAGCAATCCCATAAAACCATTGGGGATATCAACTCAGGCGCCAGGTGAGTAATAGACAGGATAATCCAGAGAGATTGCGCGCCGTTTACCTCTATCCACAAGCGCCACGATGGTTACTCATTAACGTTACTATATACAAATAAGATACACACGAGATAAAGCCATTTGCAAGTCAGAATTACACCTGGGGTGCATAACTCTTCCCTTGTGGGGCCTGGGTCTTCGCTTGCCCGAATAGGGAAAGAGCAAACAGGCAAGGGAAAGTTGCCCTTACTTCTGATCTCCAGGTGTGAGGTTTGAAGATTCCCCCCTGCGTTCGTGGGGCCATCAGCGGGACTCAGCCATTTTGCTAAGGGCTAGTTCGATACCTCAGTTCCATTGAGACATTTGGGGCGAGCTTCTAATCAATGAGCCCAGAGGCAGCGGGGAAGGGATCGGACAAGTACAATTGCTTTACCCCAGACATCAACAGCGAGTCTCACTCTTCGCCCCAAACCCTCGCCCTGAAAATATTTCTCAATGGCTCAGTGCAAGCAGGCATCACAAAAAGAAGGGACAAAAATCCACGAGCCCCAAAGTAAAATTACTCTTACACCGCTTCTGTGTAGCACAGAAAAGCGACGGATAAGTCAAGTTCTTTTACACACATACTCCTCTCGCCCTACACCTCGGCTTAAGCGAGACGTTCACACGAGGCGAAAAGGATGGCTTTCCCAAAACACTTTTTATGCATCAATTATATTGCACACGTTCATAGCCCTGAACATCTAGCTCGAATGGTGATAGACGCTGCTTTGAGTTTCTTCAGCAGCAGCTGTGCGGGTAACATACAGCTTCTGGGTCTCTAGTCATTCCCAGCCAACAGCCTTTCTCCCTAGAAATATTTGGGCCGAAACTGACGCCTTTCGAGCGGGGGGTTATTAGCTAAATGGTGCATCATTGAAATGACATTTCTTACTAGTTCTCACAACGGGCTTGCAAGAGACCCAAAGACAAAAAGCGCTCGCTCCTGTCCCTTAAGAACGTCAGTGGGTGCCGATTGAGCCGTCCAAATTTAGCACGCAGTGGTTTAAAACAAGCCCATCCACTCAGCTCTCAAATATTAGAAAACAGCCTCCAGTGAATGATCAACTGGAGACAGTTCTGCTAGGAATTTGTGTGTTTGTGTGTGTAAGTGCAATATGTATGTAGGTTTAAGCAGTGTGTGTGTGTGTACGCATGTTTGCAGTGTGTGAACCTGTGTGCAATATGTAGGGTGTCTATACAGTGCTTGTGCAGTGTGTGCTTCTGTTAATGGCTTTGTGTCTGCATACAGCTATATGTGTTACTGTTCCTAAAACTCCTGTCAACTTTCTTTCCTCTACTAAGTACAGGGGAAAGTACAGAAAAGTCAGCAGTTGGCCTCTAACATTTTGACGTCTTTCCTGTACTATAAAGAAGCAAATATGTTTTATTGGGGTTCAATTTTAAGAGGGAATGTCCCTTTTCTCTCCAAAACTCCCCATGAACCAAAGATCGGATCAAATGAACCCCAAAGTGTGACTAACCCCTTTCTTTTGCACGACGTTTTCAGCAGCAGTTCTCCTTAAGGGAAGCGTCCAAGTGCCCATTGCAAAGGGATTTTAATAGGTTTGTAGAAGATTGCTGTGTATATATCCACTTTCACCAACTGGACCTCTGTTTATCTACAAACCACTCAATTCAGAGGCCTTGCAGGGCGGAGGAGGGAGAATAAAACAGGATACAGCCTGAAAATGGATCCTTATAATATTTATTACTGGCTGGAGATGAATCACTTTCCAATATATGGGCCACTAACTGTTAAAAAAATCTTTTTAACAAGGAAAAATATATATATACTGCTTGAGAATGTGATCAAGGAGTTGGCAAATGTACAGAGAGCTGGTGCCAATTTTCTTTATTTCTATTCTTATAACCTCCAAGGCCTGGTGGGGGTAGGTAACTAGAATCTAAACCCAATTATTAAATACTGAATTTGTGTTCCTGCTACAGCCGTTTTATATGTCTTTATTATTATTATTACAACCATAAAAACAGGACAAGGTGGAGGAAGAAAAATGTGTTTTCAGGGCAAATTTAGAATTATCCTACTCCGAAAAACAGACGGAAAGAGATAAAATAGTAATACCACACCACATTATAAGCACTTTACCTGCAAACTTTTGAGGAAACCTTTGCATTAAATTTTAACAGATCTATTCTCTAATTCTTCACTTTTGCTTTATTAATTTATGATGGATAAAAGCAACGCTGAGCCGTTCTCATTAACTTTTCAAATGTCACTTAATATTTTTCCATTAAAAAACTTGACTGAGTTGCATATGAATCCACTTTTTAAAAAGAAAAAGAAGAAAAAAAGTTTATTATTAAACAGTTTGGTATTTTCCCAGGAACATTGCAAGTTGTCTTTCTCTTTACTGCTTGATTTAAACGAGATCCTTCTCAACTCATTTCACATGGATGATCTTAGTTTTGATATAGAGCAAGGAAGAGAGAGACAGAAAAGGCAATATTTTATAAACCCCTCTCTTCTCCCTCCAGTTCAAGTTTTAGGAAAGTTTCTATTAAGGCATTTCACAAAAAGCCCAAAGACATTTCAATAAAAATTTATTGAAACTTCAGTGACTTTTAAAAGGGGGAGGGGGAAATTACAGAAAATTCCAAGAACTTCTTGACAATTATATAACACAAAGTATACCTTCATTTTTCTTTTAACCAGCTCTGAGCAGCTGACTTTCAAGCCATTAAAATATGCACCCACTCAAACAAAGACAACAATAAGCATAACAGTAGTAAAAATCCATTGTGATTTTGACACACCAAGGGAATTGGAAAATAATATCTTTTTAAAAGTAAAGAAAAACCTAGATTCTTCATCTCTCTCTCTCTTTTTTTTTTTCCCCCTTTCAAGTCACAGGAGAAGTGTGTTGTCATTTTATTAATTTTTTTTTTTTTTAAATTTTATACTGGGAGTAGCACTTTTAACACTGAAAAACAAGAGTTAACCGCTACAATGGCACTTTCCTTTCATTCTTTCTTAAGTTCATTGATTTTTTTTCTTCTTTTTCTTTTGCATTCAGCTCTTTTTTTAAAAAAATCAGTTAAGTTTTTGCATGGTGGTGAACCAAAAAAAAAAAGTGATCACTTATCATTGGGGTATATTTGGTTGGTTTGTTGGTTTTAGGTGTATTTTTAAAGGAAGTATGAACTGGAAAATGACTAAAACAAAACAGAAAAATATGCAGTCGTATTTACAGAGATATGTACACTGTCAATAAATTAAAGTTTAATTTTGAGTATTCATATTCCACTTATTTACAAGTTATCAAATAATTACATAAATACTTTGTTTTAATAATAGTGTCCACTTTTTTCTTCTCATTATGTTTAAACCTTGTTATTGCATATACAGTAAAAGAGGGAAAGCTGTAATAAACCTACAGTCAAGCTACAGAGGTTTAGATAAAATATTTTTCCCTTTCCAGCTACATTTTTTATTTTTGTTGCTAGGAAGGGGAAGGGTGGGAAGAAAGGGGTAAGGATCATATTTTTTATTTGTTTTTTAATGTTTATCCCTGGGATTTTTAACAAGCATCCAAAAATAAAACAAAAAACCCCCCAAAAGCGGACTACTAGGGAACATGCAAAAAGCCATAAGGTGGCTTTGAGACATCACAATAATATGTCAAAAGACACAGCTTCCCTTAATAGAGACTAACAAGAGCTATATTTAATAACCCAGCCCAAAAAACAATATTGAAAGAACTGATATGCAAGTTACTTACACATTTTTTAGAAAAAAAAAATCACTTGTCTTACTTTATTTTTAATCCATATGTTTGTTTGCTTGCTTTACACATTGAAGAAAAGAAATAAACACCACCCACACAACCACCTCCCTGGCCTACATGTCATTGCTGTGACCAGCATGATCTTTGATAGCAGCTTCCAAACCAGCTCTTCCACCTCCAGCCCCCCCTCCCACCTTCTCCTTCGCCCATTTCAAGATACGTTTTGCTGATAAGCCAGCTGGGCTGGACCATGTGGTTTCCTTCAAACAAAGTGCACTGCGAGAGTGATTTGAAATGAGACAATAAAGGGGAACCCCCCTGTTCACCCGCTCTTCCCTCCTCCCGCCCCTAGAGGGGAAGGGGGTGCAGTGGAGAGGGGACAACACTAAGGAGACCCACTCCTGGATCTGTCTTGCTTGGATTCAAGTCCACTCACTAGACGCTGGATGTTCTGTAGGTCGCTGGTCGCTTCCTTTTCAGAACAGAGTTTGGGCGACAGGGACACGGAGCCCGAGGAGAGAGTTGAGGACCGGCTGTTGAGTTCCGAGCCAGAGTCCAACGCCACCGAAGCGGGGCTAGCTGCCAGGTTGCTGGATTTGCCCTCCCCTGTGCTGCTGGCCCCGGTGGGCAGGGCGGTGGCCAGCAGGCTGCTGCTGTCCGGCAGGGGCACGGGGATGGAGTAGGGGCTGTACCTCAATCGAGGGCGGACGGCGCTGAGGAAGGGGTGCCGGTGCACCGAGCTGCTGGCTGCGGAGGAGGCGGCGGCTGCAGCTGCCATGTAGGTGTAGGGGTAGGGAAAGAGGCTTCCGAAGGGAGACATGGCCAGGCCCTGCGAAAAGAAAAACAGAAGCAAAAGGGGTTGGCGGGGGGGGAGAAACTGTCAGTGGTTTTTCTCCCTTGGTCCATGTTCCCATGCAGCCCAGAGAGCCGGAGAGAAAACACACCGCTCCCTCAGCTGGCCACAAATCACCTCCCTGGCTGGGCAGCGTTGGGGTCTGTTTTATGGAACAGGAGAGACACACACAGACCTGCATGTCAAAGGCAGAGCAGCCGGGAGTGTGAGAATTTACACCCGGAGCAGATCAGGCCTGGGCCCTGAAGGGCACAGCCAGGCCCCCATTTGCAAGCCCCAAAGTGGAGTCACTTCAATTCATTTGGAAACACCTCCCGGGCTTTCCACAAAAGGTGCTGATCATTCAAACCACTGGGCCCAAGGCCTCTGAAAATCCGGCCATTTACACAGGAATGCGAGTGCTGAAGTTTGGGCACCGAGATCATGGTCCCTAATGGAAATTAGTGGAGATTCCCCCCCCCCCTTTTTTTTCTACCCAACCGTCTTTTTATTTTACTTTCCAGAGCCCTACAGTCTCTTTCATCGCTGACTGATGAATTTCAAATAGCACCGATTCCCCCCACCCTTCAGATCCCCAAATTCACTGCGCTTCTTTAAAACAAACGCATCAAACTTGAGGTTAGTAAGGATCACTGGAAGTAAGGAAGCCACGGAGCTTGGAAGGGAACCAGATCTAGATCAAACACGCTGCACACAAGTTTCCCAGGGGGAAATAAAAATGAAAAGACTAAAAAAAGAGACAAAGACCCCCCCCCCTTTATTTTTCTATCCTAGGTTAATTTTTATACAACCTGGTGCTTTCAACCCTTTGCAATTTTGTAAAACGCTCCCTACCGGGGTGGGGGGTGGGGTGGTTCTGACTCTGTTCTTAGTTGCAGGGGTGAAAATCAGACGTCAGAACCCAGTGTAACGAAAGGCGACTCAGACCCCCTGGGTGCTCAGGGGAAGGCAGAGCAGGGGAGGGAAAGGAACCCCAGCCCAGCAGCACCCTGAGAGTGCCAGGGTTAGGAAGGGCAGGCCTGGGGGGTACCTGAGAGGCCAGGACGTGCTGTTGGAGATGAAACGGTAGCGCAGCTGCCGACGCCCCAGAAAGTCCTTGAGCCGCTGCTGTGGCCATCACCGTGCTTTCCAGTCCGCTGACCCCGGCCGACGCCCCGGACACGGTGGCCAGCAAGGGGCCCATGCCGGCGGCCATGCTGGAGAAGGCTCCCCCCATGGCGAACTGACTAGGGTGCAGGAGGAGCGGGTGCCCGCTGCCCAGGGGGTTGAAGAACTGCTGGCCGGCCAAGCCGTGGGGGAAGCCGAGGTTCTGCAGGGGGCCCTGGCTCAGATGCGCCGGGCTGTCCGTCTGAACCGTGAGCGGGGCGAAGGGGTCCTTGCTCAGGAGCCGGGACTCATCCACCTTCGGGGCGTCCCTGAGGGGGCTTTTGAGTTCCTCGCCGCCCAGGCCTCTGGTGCTGGAGGAAATGGTGGCTGGGCTGTGCCTGGAGTCAGGGGGGGCTTTCTCAGTCCGGCTGGGGCCTTCCCTGCTCTTGCCGCCTGCCGAGTCGGTGGAGAAGAAGGGCGCTTTGGCCGGGCTGCCGCCCTTCTCCCGGGGGTCTTCCGCCGCCGCCGTGGTGGTGCTGATCTTGCCAGAGTCGCTGGCCTCCGGCAGCTGCTGCTCATCCTTGCTCTCGGCGTCGCTCTCCGCCTCGCTGGGGCACAGGTCTGAAAGGCAAAGGAGCGGGCGCTATTGCATATTCCTGGCCCGGCCAGACAGCACCTCTCTGGGCGCTCCCCTGTCCTAGGGCTGGGGGAATATTCCGTGCGAGCCTGAACTAAAACCAGAGCGAATCCTTCCACTCCAATCAGCAGAGGAACAACAGACACGTGCGTATGGCAAACTACCCCAAACTGAACGTGCCTCGGGCCAGAAGCCTCCCTCTCGCTTACACGGGGTAAATCCGAATTAGCTGCCACATAAATCTGTATTGGAACTCGGAGCAGGTCGTGGCGCGCATTGTGTGTGTATACCAAGCAAAATCCTCGATTTCCTATTCAAATGTAATTAAACAGGGTTTTTTAAAAATAACGTTATGGGATTTTTGTTTGTTTCTAAATCACTTTCTGCAGCTTTCAGACTTTTCCACCCCCCCCCCCCTGTTTAAAGACAGGAAACCCGCTGCAGGCTTTGAACAAACTCCTTCCCTCCTATCCCCAACCCCCACCCCTCCTGGCCCTGCATAAGATTCCTGGGTATTTTATCTCCTAACCTAAGTGCAACCTCCAGGTGTTAAGATCGAGTCTGTTTTTCAGATCCTCTCCCACCTCCACCTCTGCACGACTTTAAACCACACAATAAATAAAATAAACTAGGGACGTGGGGGGGGAGAGAATTGAAAAAGAAATCCAATGTCTTGGCCAACAAAACAGAAAGCCCACGGAAGATTTCAAAACCACCGCCGAGAAAAGGGGAAGAAAAATAAATCCACCGCGATTTTTCTGCAAGAAAGCAGGATTTTATAAAGGGGGACTGGGGAAAGAGCCTGCCTTTAATAACAGATTGAAACATGAATATTAATGGACTGGCTCCAGTTTTGAACTTTTGCCCCGTGGTCTGCCTTTGCTCCCTTGACTCAGGGCTGGCTCCTTTCTGAACCACAGGGAGGGGGAAGGGGGGAAAAAGAGAGAGAGAGATTCAGAGCATAGCAGCAGAAGAAAAAAAGCGAGGGAGGGGTGGGGAAGAGAAGAGGGTCTGTATATCTAAAGAGCCTTTAGCGGATGCATGTTCAAAATCATCTGCTTCGCTGTAGCCAGAAGTTTGGCCAGGAGCGAAACTTCTCCTTCACGCCAAAAGGAAAAAAAAAACACCAACCCAGAGACGGTCTCTGGCGTAGGGATCTCGAAGGTGCGTGCGGGGAACGAACCTCACCTTTCAGGTTGGATGTGCCCACCGCAGACACGGCGGGGGACGAGGACTGAGCGAAGCACTTAAAAGCGGTCTGCTCGCTAGAGGATTCATCGGAGGTGCCGTTCTCCTTTTTCTGCCTCTCGTCATAAGCTCTCATGGACTGCAAGGTCAGCTGCTTTCTGGGGGGACAGCGAGGGAGCAGAACCTCTTCAGGGGGCTTTTTCGCTCACCCAGGACTTCAGTTAACCTGCTAACTAGCACAACTGCCCGTCTGCACCCCGCCACCCCCTTCTGGTTGCAGCATGATGGGGGCCACGGAATCTTTGCACTAATAATGACTTTGTAAATTTCAGATTTCCCCCCGTGTGCTTGGTGGGGATTGGGTCACATTTATTACGGATCAGGGTTCATGGAAGGAATAAATTTTTTGCAGGCAGAATTAAAACGCTCCGGATTGTCTGCTAATGAGAAGAGATTCTTGGAAGCTGTTAGCATCAGTACTTAGCTAGGGCAGAGTATTAAATAAATGAGGAGGAAAAAAATAATTCCCAAGCGATTAGCTTTTAAAATGTTAGGATGTTCCTGGGATATCAGGCATCTTAATGGTTGCTAAGATTGCTAGGAAGTGGTTATTTTGCTAGGTACTTTATGTAATCTTTTCACCAGCAATTAACCCGGAGTGAAATCTATTTATATTTAGAGAGAAATTAGAAATAATTTCCGTCTTGTGGCTTCAGTGTGGGTTTTGTTTTCACACTCTGCTGGGGGGGACGGGGACGGGAGGGAGGGTTAAAGAACCAATATTTTTCATCTTGAAAATTGATCGGAAATTGATAAAATACCACCTCCCCAGTTAAATAAAAAGCCTCTTTGTTAGGGCATTAAAACACGTCTGTTGCCACAATAACAATAAAAAAATGTCCTAGACAATTTTATAATCAGGGTGCCATCTCTATAAAAGAGATGTACTATATTTTCTCTTCAGTATAGAAAGGGGTTTTTAACACCCCTAGGAAGTTACCAATTTGGTATACTATGGCATGTAGTTAGCCGTGGGCTCTCAAATCTATACTTCATTCCTCCTATTTTTCAAAGCCAGCTGCAAACACATGCTTTAATATCCTTCTCTTTTAAGAGAGAGTTCTATCCTTGCCCGTATGTCATTTTCTTAAAATACCAATGCCACTTCTCATATCAATCCAATGCAATATAGAAAATAAAGGTAAAAACACAATCGAATCACCCGCAATCTGTTTTGCTTTATGAAACAAACTCTCCTTATTCAATCTGGCGGGGGGAAGGGACTAGTTTGGAGCAAGCTGGAAGTTATCTTGACCTCTGGACATGTTCTAAAGTTGGCAAAATAGAAAGAACAGGACAGGACAACTTTTCAGACTTACCTTTTCTCCCTCCTTCCATTCCCGGTGTCGCGAAAACCTTTGGCAAAGGGATTGTTGTCAATTTTTAATTGGGTTATCTAAAGAAAGAAAAAAAAGGTGGGGAGAGGCCACAAAGTAAGCCACCTACATTTTCAAAATCTCCTCCCTCCCCTGCAGTACATACAGCAGGAGGTTTCCTCTTCAAGAGACACAGCGCATAAATCAATACGCGGAGGGGCAAAGATTTTTGCGTTTGTAGGGGCAAGCAGACGACTTGGTGGATCTATACGTTTGAATACTCTGGCTTCGCACAGTTCTAAAGACACTTTTGTCTCCTCAGTTTCACAGACTGGCTTAGTCAAGTCAATCGCACAGAATGGCTTGCCACTGAAAATGCCCAGGGTTGCTAATACCGCGCTGGAAGGAAGGAGTGCACTGCGATTCATTAAAGTTATGCCTCAGTTTAAACTCTTTAAATGCTATAATTAAACCGCAAACGAATCAGAGCCACCCCCTTGCTATATAATAAAGTACTTTATATAGTTATATTGCACAGCGTGTGCTGGGGGAGGCGAATATAGAGCTGATTTTATTGAAAACGCCTTGTAATGCATCAAGATTTTTTGGATTAAAAAGCACTGGGTTTACCCGTGAAAACATTTGTTTTCGCTTAGCCGCTTTACATTTTTAAAGCCTGTTTAAAGAATCGGTGGGGCCCGGGAGATCTTAAAGAGACACTGGGCAGATTGAAGCCCCCCCTCCAAGTTTGCGGCGTGCCTGTAAATTCGAGGCGCGGGGTTTACACTAGAAAAATGCACCAAGGGTTTCATTTACAAAATCGGGTAAGAGGGACGGGTATTTCATTTATTTATTGCAATCCCAACAACCTGCAGCTCCCTAAAGCATAACTTATGCCTTCTGTTTGGATTCCCTGAACTCTGCGTGGTATCTCCTCGGTCTATAAAGTTAAACCCAGCACTCATCGATTGCACGAAACTAACAAAGGTCTGGCTAGGTGAGTCGCGGAATGTGGGTTCTGACCTCTCGGGCAAGATCGCCAAGATAGAGCAGGAGGCGAGGGGCACTTTGCCTCCATTACAATAGGCTTTACACACACTTTCATGGCAATGAGACAAGTACATTTAGTTCTTATTCTGCAACGAAATCAGGCTCCTCTGACGGCTACAAGCGAGCACCGCTGCTAGCAAGTCCCAGTGCAAAATCCAGCCTCATCTCGCCTGCATACATTTCCCTGCGATTTCTTTACAAAAAAGCACGGCTGCGGAACCAGCGTAAACTGCCCCCCCTTCCCCCAAATGACAAATCGCTCTTTAAAACAGAATAATTAGGGGGTGAGGAATTTCCCTCCAACTTTTAAAATATTCATCTCGTGGGATAATAGAAGGGGGGCGCACAAGGATTTACAGATCGCAAAACTGCAGCGACTCAGCCAGGTGCTTTGAATCCAGCACTTTCTAGTTTAACAAAAGAAGTTATAACGTGTGTGTGTGTGTGGGGGGGGGGAATAAAAAACCGCCAGTTTGGGTTCTTTGGTTCCCGAGCCCTGTCTCCGTTGTCCTAAATTCAGCATTCAACAATCTGCCACATATAACTCCTTGGGTGCAACCGATCCACTGGCAGCCTGGAAAGCAGAAGTCTGGCGCGCTACAACTTTTGTCCACACTGGCTCGTTCAGCCCTTAAAGCTAAACTCTGCTAGAGAGCTTCGCTGATCAGAACCTATGCCCCCCACCCCCGAATCAATAATAACAGTAATAAAAACACTGCCGGACAGAAATAATAATAGAAAGCAAAGGTGCTTTCCAGCCTTATCCCCAGTGTTGTTAAAGGAGGTAAACTGGTGCAAAGGCCAAAGGCAATGCAAACGACAGCACCCGCTCTGGCCTGTCTTTCTAAACACCGATCCGATTGAAAGTCACCCCCCCACACACACACACACACACACCGACCCTGTTACTCGTATTTAATCCACACCGAAAACACAGATACCCTCCCTCACGTGCACACTCAATGTAAACCCTCCCGTTTGAAATAACATTTCCAAGGCAAATTGGACGCGCGATATTAGGAGCCTTGTTTGCACTGCAAAAAATGGGGGCAGACTTCCTGATTTTCCAAGCAACAAAGCACCAGAAAAGCTGTATTAAAAGCCAGCACGTAAAAGGACTCGCCTTACCTTATCATTCTGGTATGCGGTCACCGCGATGAATTCAGTTTCGGGGAATACATAGGTTCTGAACGTACTGTAGGGCAGCTTCAGTATGTCGTTGGCTCGGACAATATGAAATCTCGGTTGGTATTTGTGCATGGAGTTTAAAATTGTCTGCAATCGCGGGGGGGAGGAGGGACACGATCAGATACAAAAACAACAACAACCGGACTTACAAGAGTGATCGGTTGTGAGGATTAATTTGTTCCCTCTCCTTTCCCAACGCACACCTTACAGTCCCCACACGTTGACAGCTGCCCTCCTCAGTTTTCAATTAATATACAGCTCTCTATGCATTTTGAAATCGACCAGCATTTTGGCAGCCGATGGGGGAGGGGGAGAATCGTTTGCGAGAAGGACAAAATGTATTTTAATTTAAAAAACAATCAGGGGCCTTAGTTGTAACTAATTGGCGGCCCCAATCCACTTAAGGCCTTCTGCGAAGAGCAAAAATTTATCATCTAATCAAATCACAGCCAGCAAATGCAATCTTCACAACATTAGAGATTCCCCAACTCCCTGCTCCTATGCAGTCTTCCCAAGGAGAGAGAGAAGATCATTTAACTTATTTTAGCACTTATCAGCCTATTTGTTTGATTTAATTATTAAGTTAGTTTTTATCACTGCACACCCAGTAAATGTAATGGAGTGGGCAGAAATGAATGGGCCCCTTGACCTCCCATTTTTGTGTCTGTTTATTTTCTCTCTGACTTGCATTATAGTATCTTGATTCATATATATTTAAATGTTTGCATTCCCGGGCATTTAAACCCTTTATACACATCCTCATATAACTTCCCACAGTAAAAATGTGATCATCTCTATTTTAAAGCCAATGTTGCCTCCAATGAGTTTCTCGATGTACCAAGATTGAAATTAGTATATTCATCAAAAGGGAAATAAATAAGTTACATTATAAACTGGACAAGTGGGTGTTACAGAGGAGGGTTTTTTTTTTAATTATTTCCACAAATCTATTCTTTATCGAGTTAAAATCAATGCAAAAGCTGCTTCTTTCGTTTTAATCTTTTTTCTTTTTTTCCCCTCTTTGAAACCCCCTCCTGCAATATTCCAGATCTGTTCGATTATGTACGCTTCACCCTCTTTGCAAACTCAGTGGCTGGTTCTGTTGCAAATTGTATTATGTGGGGGTGGGAGGGAAGGCATGAAAGAAAAAGTAAGAGAAGAATCAAAAGGAAAAGGAACTTACAAATCCATGCTTGTCAGAGATATTGTTAGTCAGTTTAAGTTTGTGGAAAGTGACGACTTTGGACATCCATTGTTCTCCTGTAGCCGGACTGTCCGGGTGGATGTACATTCTCTTTGGCATTTCAGGGTCAGCTTTGCCGGCTACCATCCACCGGGAATTATGGAATTTATATCTACAATCATCAGCCGCCACAATATCCATCAATAAAATGTACTTGGCCTTTTTATCCAGCCCAGTGCATCTCACTTTAAATGGAGGAAACATTCTCCTAGGGATATAGAGAGGAACAGGCAGACAGAAAAAAGACAAGATAAAAAAAAAATACCATACAAACAAAAAAGACCCCCCCACACACAATAAACGCCTATATCCCGGTGCCATTTCAACCAGTAATTTTATGTCTCAATAGCAAAAGGCTCTGAAATAAACACGATTTACCCCCACCAGCCCCGAAAGTGTGTGTGTGGTTTTTTTTTCAATCGCTTAGAGGTTTCAAGAGAAAATTCTTCCTCAAAAAAGCATGTGTTGAGGATGGGTATATTTCCCTATAATCGCCACACATTCCCCGCCCTCCACTCCCAAACTTCAAAGCCTGACATAGCATTTGGATCTTGCCGCGATTTGTATTTATTTGATTTTATTTCCCTGAGTGCTACACAAAGGAACATGGGAAGCCATTGGTTAATGTGTAAAATGTTCTGCATTTTTAGGAGTCATTCCATTAGCTGTGGGGGCGAAACAAGATTTCTGCTGGGGCCGGAAGAGAGCCACAATGTTCTACGTAAGTGTGAAATTCAGAATCCAATAATGTCTCCATGCAGGAGAACATATCTGAGCAGGGTTCCTTGCAAACCACATTCCCCTTTGCTCCCATGTCCAGTTCTAAACTGCGACAGGATACCACAAATTTGCTGTTTATTATGCCGAGTGGTTGGCATTCAGCAATCTTCACTTAAAAGGAAACGCATGACTTTGCAACAAATAAGAAGTATCTAATACTCTTCCATCTTTCATGCAAAAGTTTGGCCACAGAAAAAAGGGGGGAGGCGGTAGTGTCTATAGGGACAATTTTCTCCCGCTCTCAGTTCTTTTGTGGCTATACAATCTACAAGTCATGCAATAAAAAAAAAAATCTAGAAATGAAATCTTACTATTATACGCATTATAGGATTACTTCTCAGGAATGGTTCGTTAAGAATTATTTGCTCTTGCAGATTACATATGAATTAGAAGTGTTTATAATAAAATACAGTTAAGGACGATTAATTGTGTATCTATGTATGTATATATATATATATATAACGCATATGCGTGTATTATTAGTATACACATTATATAATACTCACACATATAACATACCCACATTCATATTTAATATACGTCTGTGTGTGCCCTCATAAATGAAGGAAGATAGCCAGATTGCTAGATAGATAATATACACATCAATGTATATATTCTAGAATACCAAAATTGCTCGCAAAACCTTCTCTAGGGCAGAAACCTATAACTCTTGCTGTGTGTGTAAGATTATTATTTTCTTTTTTATCAGTTTATGTATTTCCAAATACCATTAATCAGCACAAAAGCTTGTATAGATCTCAGTAGAAACACAGACTCATAAGGAAGCAACTGAAAAAGAGAAGTAATTTCATCTAACACTGCTGTGTTTACTTCAAGAGCAGAATTATGCCCCCTTTCCCGTTTATAAAGGACAACATGCAGTAAAGCAGAAATCAAGCCAGTTAAAATCCGAACCAAAATTATTTGTTTCTCTTCTAATATTCCACAAAGTAACACTGAGCTGTTTTCTCACACACACGTGTGTATACACACACATCTTCACACACACAAAATCAACATCGACTATTGGTGATTCAGAAGCCGAATAGGGCCCTGCCGCTTCGTCACTTCAGCTGGCTGAAAGTTTTCATAATTCCAGAAGAAACAAGTTTTCTGGAGGAAGTCGTTGACTTTCTTTGGCACTGCATTGTGGGGTGGAGGGGAAGAAAGAGCCAAACGCACCAACCTACCTTCCTGATTTAGTGATCACCATTTCTGTGCCCCTTTTGTGGAATTGTTCCCAAAGTTCTTTGGCTTCCAGATGCACTTTGGGGTCATCTTCCACCTCTTCTTCTGGCTCCAGGGTTTTGAGAGGCCTCAGATGAGCTGCCGCCTGGTGACCCAGGGAAGAAAAGGGAATGCCAGTCTCAGCCGCCCCGACTAATTGATCCATAATCGGTTTGGCCAGAGCCCCGGGAAGGGAGAGGGCAGCCGCCCCATTGGGAGGCAAAGCCAGCGCCGGGAAGAAGGGAGGTTGGTGTCCCAGTACTGCGCTCATGGCAAAGTCCGGTGCCCGGTGAGGTAAAAAGGGATGATAAGCCATGCTTGTCCCAGGGATTACTGGATCTCTCATCGGTATACTCATCCACTCCCCCCGGATCTTCCTACAGCTGGAGGAGTCCTGGAGTGGTGTCTAACAGTACATCATGGGGGGAAAAATCACCCCAAACAGGGTGTATGTGGGGGGGTCGAGATCTACAGACACAGAGTCCATGAAACAGAAAAACCTACACACTGCAACTGGCCCAGTCAGGAGCCATAATCACTCAGGACAGCTTCTCCTGGTGGCGGCGGCTGATTAGTCTTAATGGTTTTTTTCCCGGGTGGAAGTTCTTGCATTCAATTTCAAAGGATGTAGAAGAAGAAGAAGAAAATCCAAGGATGTCGCCGCTGTGGACACGGGAGCTCCTGGAGCCTGTGTAGGTTTTATTTTCCTCTCCGTCGGTTGCAGAGGTTGAAGGGTCGAAGCCGGGTTTTCGTGCTGTGGTTTATTTTCTTGTGGCGGTGTGGGGGTCCCTTTCCTCCCTTGCACAGCTAGGCTGCAGAACAGAGCCTGGGAAGGGAAGGGGGGGATAGAAAAACAAACAAAACTCCCCACAAAACAGAAAAAGACCCCTGGCTTGATCACCCTTCTAGCAAACAGCAGCTACAAAATTTGCAGTGAAATCTCGCTTCCGTTCCCACCCCTTCCCCGCAGAGCCTTCGGATGGAGCCCTGATTCCAATAAGAATCTCTTCTTCTTCTTCTTCTTCTTCTTTCGTTTCCTTTCCCCCTTCCCTTCTCTCTCTCTCTCTCTCCCTGCCTTTTTTATTTGGAATTACACCCTGGTCTCCGCTCCGACACACTCCAGCAGAGGGGAGAGAGAGAGAGCGACTTTCAGCTCCAAGAATTCCCTGTGAGCTCTGCTTCCCTTGCACCAGATTGTATGGATGTGTTATGGGTCGCAGGGGAGCTGGAGCCTAGTTGATTGGCTCTTTGACGCTTTCGGACCAATTGTGTGGCTCCATAGGCGTGGTTTTGACAGGTCGGGTGGAGGGGGACAGAGCCGAGTTATAAAAAGAAGGTGTCGGAAACTGTAACGCTGCAGCAAAGCATCACTACTACTCCATGGCGTGTGAATATGTCAACATGATCAGAGGGGAGGGCGCAGCGAGCCACTGGGGAGAGAGCGAGAGAACCGCCTCTAGGTGGCTTCTCCGAGACGAAATCGCCCCCCTACCCTGGCTCGAGCTGCTCCAGCCCTAGAGAAGGGGGGGGCTGGGAACTGCTCGCCTGTCCCTGGAACAGAGCAGGGCTCTGTACCTCCTTCCCGTTGGCCAGATCTAGGGCTGGCCCGCTCTGGGCATTTTCATTTTCGATTTAGCAGCCGCCTGGCACAGCGGGGTTTGCATTGCCTCGCCGCCTCGCAGGACAATAGCCAGGGCAGGCGCTAAGGGGTCGGGGGGGGGGCTTGGAGCCGCATTAACGCTGCCCTGGGAGCGGCACCAGGAGGTGTGCGATTTGCGGCTGCTGGTGAACGGGCCTTAATGACCCGAGTCTCCAGGGGCCGGGGATTGTTGGCCCCAGGCCCGCGTTAGAATTGCAGGGGATACGGTTCCCCAGGACCTCCCATTTCAACACGTTACTCTCCGCCGTGTGCTAGCTTCTCCCTCGTACACACGCTGGACTCGAGTCTACAGGCCAGATACAGGGGGTGGCTATAGGCCAGAGACACATGAGGTGGCAGCTGCCCGGTACCAGAGTCAGACCCAGTGAGTTCGACTATTCTACGTGCTATGTTCGGATCCAGTCTAACGCAGGGTACGTTACAGACGCGTGCGATAGATGCCCGGTCTCCGGAGGCAATCGCTGTTACACGTGTGTGGAAGGAACAGGGGGCTCCCCTCCCGGCATGAGGTCTGGGCTAACGCCACCTCGAAAGAGGCTCACTGAAGGCGAAAGTGTCTCAAGGCCTGGCTCTTGTTCTAAATCTTTTTATCCCTCTATCGCCAAGTCTTGCAGCGGGGGGGAGGAGGATATCGGACTCAGGGATCGCCTTTACGACATGCAGTCTCCCGCTCCCTGCTCTTTTCTTCACCCGAGTTTTATCTGCACAGGAATCTTCTAAAGCAAACCGTGCAATCTGGCTCTCCGGCCTCTGATATGGCTGGGTCCTTGCCCCAGTGGCTTCTAGGGGAGACTGCGGGATGGGGGGGCGAGGGGTAGTTTTGTTAAGCAGTGGATTGTGCTAGCAGTTCATGCTGGCGCCGAATGGGTTACTCCGCAGCCTAGCGCCTTCCCACCCCTCCTCCTCCAGATGGGTGCGCAGGGAGAAGACGGGAAGTGCAGTGCTATTCTCCGTGCTCTTGGGGGGGGGTGGGAATTTGGTGGGGGCTGGAGAGGGCAAGCCTTGAAATAAAGCACAACCAGGCCTTCTCTGGAGTACCCCAAACCCCTGCTGACTTCAAGGGGTTGTTAAGGAATGCAGGATCGGGCCCTAGCTAACATACCTCTCCTGTGTCCTTCCACCCCTGCTTTAGGGAGATCAGAGCTGCGCTGGCTTTGTATTGGCAGTGAATGTTCCTTTGGGAAGGACAAGCAAGTCATATCTTGCGGATGGGGCTCGTGTGAGAGAGAGACAGAGCAGGAAATATGTGGAGTTTGGAGTGTGTCTGTGGGGAGGGGGGGGATGGAGCTAGTGGGGGTGGGAGGGAGGAAATGAGCAGCCAGAGAAATCAGACAGATGTACAAGCTGGGGTGGAGAATGTCACATTTTTTGGAGCCCCCCCCCCCACACACACACACTCCGCTTAAAGAAAGGGAACTATATGCTAGGAGCAAACCAGAGAGCGAGAGCGAGCCGGCAGTGGCATTGTGGCCTGTAGATGTAGATAGCAGCGGAACATCTAAAGTGATTAGCTCTTCTAACGTTGCATTTTTGACGCACATGGTTAAGAGCGCTTGGCGCCAGCCTGGTGAAATCCCTGTAGTAACCAGCGTCTAGGATCACTTTGCATTCACCAAAATATCTCCCCTTCAGTCTCAGGCGAGGGCAGAGGAGGGGGGCAGGGACCAGGCCTTCAAAGGCGATGCGGGTGGATGGGGGGGAGGGGGAGGGAAGAGCGTCGCATTTTTGCGAACCCAAACGCTTGGACCCTCTAGTGATTCTAGGGGCCAGCTAATCCCCTTGGTTATCGTTCTCAACTAGTTATGGCAGACAGAGAAAGAGAGAGAAAGCGATTGCAGATCCTTCCTCCGGCCCCTGCTAGAAATCCGTGATTCCGTGTCATTCATCCCCTCTCCTGGCCATCACAACGAGGATGAGGCTAATAAAATAATTAATAGAACCATCAAAATAAGCAAATCTCTGCTCTGCAAAACTGGTGCATTCAAAGTTTCCAGAAATCCAGGAGTTCTTTAAAAGCAACCCCTACGAGGTCTCCAGTGTTTGCACGACGTTGTCTGGTGGTGTATCTGAAGTGTGTATAGATACACACATCTATCTCTGTGTGTATAGATATCGATATGGGGTGTGTGTGTGTATTTGTATATATATCTCCGTGTGTGCATGCAGAGAAATAAGCACATCCTACACACACCCAAAGAATGATCTGCACATACACACAGGAGATAATTGTGGGCTTGGGCTGGGTTTTTAAAAGTTTCGGTGCAGGACTGCAGACTTAACCCCCTTGGAGTAACGTCGCTTATAAATCCACCACCCCTGCTAGGGAAACCAAACGCAGCGGCAGAAAGAAAGAAGTTCATTTATATTTTTCCACGCAGACCCTCCCTCTGCCAAATACCCCCCCCCGCCCCCTCCCCATTTACTAGGCACGGAAAATGTTTGTGGATTATGATTTCCAATTGCAACGTCTTGCTAATGGTGTACAAACTTCCGCCAATTATGAGTGACCTCCCAGACGAAGCCCCCCGGAGACTCCTATTATGAAGAGATGCTGCACTAATCTAGGATCAAAAGCAGGAAGGTGCGAACTCCCTTTGTCTCTCCTCGGCCGCCTCATTCCCCCTCCTGTGTGTGATAAATCTACACTGGCGCCGACTGCGCGCTGGGTGATTAATTTGCAAGCAAACAAAAGGGACCTGATGGCCAGCCATCTTAGTTAAATATTGGCCAGCGCTTCCAGCTACTTGTTAGCCCCCTTTCTTGCAAGGAAAGCGACAGGGTCGAGCCCCAGCACAAAAGCGAAGGGCGGTGCGCCAGGCCAAGGGAGGGGAGCAGGGCCAGAAAGGTTGGGAACCTGGGCCGATCAGAAGCAGAGCAGATAACGTGGCGAGATAAGGCTGGCTTTTCCCTGCCTCGTTTGAAGCCCGGGAACGAAGCATGTTAGACGCTATCTTGCTCTTCAAAGAGGCATTGAGATGTTTTCTGTCTCTTGGAGGAGTGGTTAGGCCAGGGCCCCCTCTAATCTTTTAACACAACGGCTGCGATAGCGAAGGCCGCAATAAAATAAATAAATAACCCGGTGGTACCTTCCCTGTCCCCTCTGACCCTGAGCCGATCAAACGTCCACAAGCCCCTCGGCTCCCCGACGGTTTCATCCACGAGCACTTTGCCTTAGCTCTGCTCGCGTCAGGCTTTTCCTTCTTCTCTTGCCATACACGCTGAAGAGGCTGCGGCAGGCAGGCCTGGCCCTTAGCTTTGGCCTTGGGGACCCTTGTTCGGCGTCCCCTTTCAAGGCGAATAGCCCATTCTAAGTCTACCTGCGTGTGTGCGCCAGTTACTGTGCGCTCCGGGGGCACCGTGTAGTATAGTTGTGAGCCTAGATTCTGTATGGGAGTGTGTGCACGTGTGCCTGTGTACGTGCACTGTGTGCGCGCGCTCGCTCTCACTAGGTAGATGTAGATTTGTGTGCGCACTGTGTTTGCGCGCGCACTGTGCCTGTGGGCACGATATATATGGATATTTGTGTATGTGCTTGTGTGTGTGTGTATATATATATATATATATATCATTGCTCCATATACGTGTGCATTATGTATGCGCATATCTGTATGTGTTTGGCTGCCTGCGTGCATATATATTTGCATCATGTGTACAGTGTGTCCCATGCGTGTGTATTTGCATATGTGCGGATGCACGATGTATACACGCATGTGTATCTGTTTAGATGTCTGTGTGCACTATGTGCCCCGTGTGTATTATGCCGCCGTATAGGTCCCTTTGGGTGTGGGGGTCTGTGTTTGGATATGTGTGTATTTCTAAGTGGATGTGAGTCTGTCTGTGCATTGCGCATCTTTTCTTTAGATGTTTATTTGTGGGCATCGCTGCATGAGTTCACCGCGCGAGCACCTGTAGGTGTGCGTGAAGCTGCGCTTGTGCATTGGAGGGGCGAGAGGGGTGTGTGTGTCTGTGCACCTGGGCATGTGTGGGTGCCCATGTGCATGGCGCTGCTGCCTTTCGTTCCACCCCCTCCTCCTCGCCCCCGGGGCCCTCGCTCATGTCTGAGGCTCTTTGAAGGAGCCGGAGCCTTGGTGGCCGAGCGCTGTTTATCTGAAATAAAACGGACTGGGCGAGTTTGCTTTGGCACGTTTGCTGTAAATATTCTCCCTCGCACGTGTGAGGTCTGGCGAGCCACGATTACACGCTCATTCCTACTTAAACTTTCACCCCCATTCGCCGGCCCTTTCACTCCAGCAGAAGGTGTCACTAACTAGGAAGCGGTGTTGACACAACCGCATCCTCGCTTCTCATTGAAGGGCTCAGTCCTAATTAAGTAGGTTCCTTAGGGGGGTTAGTCAATATGCTCGGACTAAATAAACTTTTACGGGGGAGGGGGAATTGCTCGCGCTCTCTCACTCCTATCAAGACCTTATTTTAATGAGACTAGCCCAATTTAACACTCAATTTAAGCCAAAACTTTCCAACCGGGATTGCCTAAAGTTAGACCTCCCAAAACCCAGCACCTTTAAAACCCCAGCCGCTTCGATGGAAGATGCCTAAATATGGGTTTTAGGAGCCGGTCTGTAAGCACCTAGGTCTCGGAATGGCGCTCCGGGGCTTTTAGCGGGTTACTGTTTGGTTGGCAGAATTGTCTTATCTGCTTAGAATGTCACACTTGCAAGAAAAGCACTAGCTAGAGGCTTCCACTTGAAACCGACCAAGAGACCCTCAAGGCACCACCCCTTACGTTCCTGGAGGTGCTGGAGAGTTTGCTTGAACTTTATCGTATACCGAGTTGAAAGGGAGTCCGATTAGGCCCAGCCGGCCGCGGCTAAAATCCAAAGGTAACATGCAATAAAAGGGAAGACTGCTCAGTGACTCAGATTAGGACTAGAGCATGTCCATTGAATACAGCGATTTGTCAAACCCTTCTCCAGCAGCGGAGGGAATGCGATTAGTTAACATTCCTACTGAAGGACAGGACGGCTCTTTGACCAGATTCACGGGATAGTGGAGCAGCACCGAGGGCTTATGGTACAAGGAGAGCACCTCACTTCTGAGTGATGGGTGGCCCCGGGTCTGATCAGGCTCCTTTCAATTACACGACCTTCACAAATGTACTAAAAGAAATCATCTAGATTGTCTTTGTCTGTTTTATGGCCTCCTTCCTCCCAGGCCCTCTCCCCGGTTGCTTACAAGAGCTGGGACCCGTTTCACCCTTCAAGCCCGCATCTCAGGCCCTGAGTAGCCTTGACTTACTCAAGGTGCTTTCCATTTGGCCGGGTATAAAAAGCAATGTAGCTTTCCTGTAACTTACATTTACATGTCCTTTGACAGGGGCTTTGAATTATTGATCAGGGCAATTTAGTGCAACAGTCAGATGTGTGTGTTGGGTGTGTACAGAAGTAGAGATAGTCAAAGTTGTCTAGCTAGGGGCTATACAGCATGATGTTTAGCCTATAGACACGCTTTGGCGCCAGTTGGTTTAGGCTCTCCATAAAGCACCATACGGTACACAAGCAATCCGCACTGATTTGTTTGGTGGGGTTGGTTTTTTTCCTCCCCAGTTTTTGCCAATATGTTGCTGGCACAGTCTAAGTGAACGCGCTCACCCCTTTCTAATGATCATCTTTCTTTCACCAGCGGCGATGAGGTAGAAACGATGAATAGCTAACGCTGTGGATTAGGTTAAAAGAAAAGACACACACACAGTTGTCTTCTCAGGAAGTTGAGCTAATTGTCGGTTCCTATTTTCGAGCAGATCTGTCTTTTCAATGCCTGCTTTTTGTGTGTGTGTGTGTGTGTGTGAGAGAGAGCGAGAATGTTTTATTCAATTACTTTAACACACACACACACACACACACACAAAATGAAGAGAATGGAGGGTTCCTGTAACAGGAACCCGCTAGTATGCAAGATGCTACATACCCCCCACCCTCCATGCACACACACTTTTCTTGTATACCCTGTATAACAAGGCACTCGAGACTACACAGTAAAGACGCTGATTTTTATCTGCTTTGACCATCAAACGCGTTCTTTTTAGCCAGACACAGCCCTGAAGCCTCTTTCCCATCTCTCCCACAACCCCCTTCCTCGAGTTTTTGGTACAGCTGAAGGTAAGTGCTCGCGAATGCCTGTGTGTTCGGATGCGGAGCGTTCCCCCGCAGTCTGGAGACGGGTGCTGCAGAGGGGAGCGAGGTTTAGTGACTGTCAGAATGAAACGGACAAACCAGCGCTTCCAAATAGGCTTATGCATCCCAGAGAGTCAGTCTCTGTCTCCGCAGCAGCACTGCCTGCGAGAGTAAAACCAGCTGAACTGAGACATCTTGCTTTTGTTTTTAAGCATTGCTTCGAGGTGCCATGAAGGCACCAGGCAATCGATTGCTACCGAGGTTCCCCCCCCGCCGGAGGGGAGGTGGGAGAGGGACATCTGTAGCAGAAGAGCATGGCAAATCTAATAGGGGCTACAGTCAATAGGGAAATGACAGGCCGAAGAAGAACTGGCTTCTTCAAATCTGCTGAACTAACACTCGCCCTATAGCAGCGGACACGTTTTCTCAATTTAAGCCGGGTATCCATTACTATTTTCCTTACTGGGTTTCAATTAAAGAGACAAAAAGCATGCACTGAGGGCAGGAGATAAATGAAAGGGAAGACGAAGCTGCGGGCAAGTCCCTTTCTCCTCGCTGGGTGTGTTACCAAATACGAGCGATTTACTTCCCCAAACAGAATCAACCAACAGAGCTGCATGCCAGGAAAGGGGGAACCCGTTTGCAAACCTGTCCTGAGACTGGAAGGCGCTTGGAGAGGGGGGGAGGCGCCGCTACCACACCACCATGCAAGGCCTAGAATATTGCCTGGTAAAATACAGACACCCTCATTGCCAGAGAATTAGGTAGATTCATTCAGAGAACCATAATCCCCCCGCCTAAGGATGGCAACTTTCTCTCCGTCTTGATTCCATCATATCTACACATGGTTCTCTCCAGTTAAATCAACAGCGGGATCGCACTGAGATCTATCAATAAGTAATTCAGAAGAAGCAAGTCACGGGAGGGAAGGGATAGTTGTTTCCCGTTCCTTGTAATGCTCCTTCATCTATTTGGTAGGAGCAGTTAAACCCCCTGAACTTTTTAAAAAAAGCATCTCGGTACTTAGAGTATCTCTGCATTTTAAAAGCTGTACGTTCTTTACTAATAGGAACCCGAGCGGTTGTTCTTTTTTTTCAAGGCAGCCTTTTAAGCTGTATATGTTTTCAAAGCACTCCTGTAATTGAAGATCTAAGATTTACAGTATCGCTACACAAACCAGAAAGCCTGGTGTAGGACAGATAGATTCAGAGACCGAGAGCTGTCTTTAATTAAGCATATGACTTCCAGAGTCCCAGTATCAAAGGAGAGTTTCCCCCTCAAATCATTAAAAATGTATTTAGATTGCCGGTATAAGATGTACATAAACGGCACATTATTAAAAACAAAACAAAAAACTTGGATCAATTTCCACTAAACTACTTGAGCTCCCCCCCCCCTCAAAAATAAATACATGGGACATATGCGCTATTCTGGTCATACACCGTTCTAATATTGATAGTGTAAAATGCTCAGAGTGAATAAGTAGGAATTAGTCTGCTCTGAACTCTTTCTTTAGGTACAATTATGGGGATAGTTTATTTGAACCAGGGGGAGAACAGAAAGCATATCATTTACTATTCTACTTTCAGTTATATACCCCCCCAAACATTAAACTATGAATATAGATTGGCAAGAGATAGGAAAAAAAAACAGACTTCTAATTTGTAAATCCTACACATTTCTTTACGGGGGGGGGGAATCCAAGAATTGATCAGATCTTCACTTTAGAAAGTTTAGTGATGAATTCTGTTCCCCTTTGACAGTACATCAGCAATTTGCATGTTAAGGGCAAAGTGCATGGTACAATGTGCCATGTCTCCACCACCTTACTCGCATTCAGTGGAGTAGCATCGGGGAAGATTTAAGATAAAGACACAGGAGCCACATTTGTATTGTTCCCCATCCCATCCCTGGGAAGCGTGGAACTTCTTTGATAGCACGGACTTCCCCGCGATGTAAAACTCACGCATCCCAGCCACGTACGGCTCAAACTGGTAGTGTCACATAAATATAGAACATCCCTACAGAAATCAGTGGGGTTTCTGTAGGATTGGTTACGTCAGGACATTATCACGACGACATGCCGCGTGACAGCCACTCCAGGGAGCTGAGGTTTTGTACAGACAGTTCCCATCACTTTTACTGCGCGCTTTGCCCTTTCCAATCCTGCTCGTTCGCAGCTGGAAGGGGACAAATTCATCCAGGTTTATAATCTGGCCAGAGCAGCTGCCGCCAAAGGTGTGTACCATTCATTTTCATGTGAGTAAGTTTTATACGGAATCACAGAAAATGATCTTGGCTGTTTCCGTCTCTCCTTGGAGTCTGTTAAACCTTTCCTGGATATTGGTACCCCTTTTGTCTATAATCAGTCCGAACCCCCCCCATCTTAAAGAACAATTCGACTTGATCGCAGCTAAGGTTGGGTGGTGGTGGTGGTGGTTGAAAAAACAAAACAAAACAAAATCACCCAGGCAACCTCGGCCACAACCCATTCAATGGATAAGCGAAGTAAGAGGAGTTTAAATTTGTATCCTGGGAATTGAAAAGGATCTCCCTCGTTTTAGATGGCTGATGGGCAGGGTTGTTGTTTTAATAGATGTGTTTCCTTGGAACACATTTTGAAAGAATTGGCCACAATGCATACACGTGTGGAAAAATGCAAGGTAATTAGGAGGGAAAAGAGGAATATTGGTTACGGAGGGGAGTGAGGGGGAGGGGGTGGAAAGAGTCCAAAAATCGATATAGTTAAAAAACCACCTTTAATTCACCATTTTAAACGGCTCTCTAATTTCTTTCTGGCTGCAGAAAGGACATGTTTTACATTTGTTCTTGCTCCTGCTCCTTGCTTTTCAGCCGATAAAAAAAATATTTAAAAGTAGCCAGTTAGCCTAAAAACGCCCCAGCACCCCACCCGTGTCTCTCTTCCTTCAGCAAGTTGCAGGCCATTAGTGTGCCTGGAGTAATTACTGTTCTGTTAAGGTTCAGTGGAATCGGCAGAGTCGGTTCCTGCCACGGAGTTTTTGCAGCAGAGGTGTTGTGAAAATTTATCAAACACAGATGAGTCAGGAGTTTAAAGAGCAGACTACAGTCATCCTGCCATTGCAGGTGTAAATCGTGTTTTCTTAAAGGAGTCAAGCTTGCAGGCGCTCACTACTTTGTACAAACCTGTGACTGCAATGATCTGAGGGGGGAAAGTTACCGATTTAGGACTTAGGTGGTGGTGGTTGTTTTTTTAATTGGGCAAGTAAAACACGATGCAGTAGCCACCCTCACACAAATAGCATTGCCTACATTCTTTATGAAATCTACTCGCACTGGAGATTGGTATGCTGAATTAGCACGGCGGAATGTTTCTGAGTTCATATGGCTCCAAATCTATAGTTCAGCATTACAGACCATCAGCGAGCATGATCGATACACACTGCATCTGGTCCACGCCTATGCTCTAGCCAGGAATTTCAGCTCCACTCAATGGTCTGGGGTTCCCTGACCTGTTGCAAGTCGTGAACCCTTTCCATTCTGTTCATCACATGGGGAAAGGAAACTTCGTGATGTTCGCACGCCTCTTTGAAAGACTCCCAAAGGCATATGGGTAATAAATGATCCCAAATACACTGAAGATATGGAGAGAAAATATACAGGGTGGAAACGGAGCTTTGGATGTGAACTTCCAGATAAGGAAAGGTAAAATACTTTTTCCATAGTACTGAAAAGTAAAGAATGTGCCTAGAGATGATCTATGTGTTACCTCATTCTTATAGGAATGACATTAGCATTATAGCCAAGGCTAGACATGTGTGTAACATATCAGACATGTAGGTCACTGCTAGATATTAAGGTTACATTTATAAATAATTGAAAGGGGGCTAATAAATTATCAATAGGTGTTTTATTTAAATGCCATTAGGACAAGTGTCAACCCCGAGGCAAAAAAATCCTTTTAATTTCAGGTACAAAATGGGATTTTAGCGATTATACGGAGTGTAGCAGCATTCGATGCAAAATGCACGTGTCTCATCTTCTTCCTGTGCAACAGGTTCTGGATTGCATCTGGTGTACAAAGTGTGTGTACTTGTGTTTGTACCATTTACACACAGCGGAGAAGCGCTGTTCTGAGCACCGGACGTCGAGAAACATTGTGTTTACAGATTGGAAAAAGCCTCACCAAGAACTGAAGTGGGAAGAGTAGAGCATGTCCAAACATCTAAACAAGATCCAAATAGTACAAAGAGACGGAAAATCCAGAGAAGCCACATAAAAGAAAAGTTAAGTAGGAAGTGGTGTAAAAGTGGTGTCATTTATTTTGCCTTCCCTTACAGATGTTCTGCATAAAGCCCTATCTTAATGAGGGGGAGTGAATGAACGCTGGGTGAACCTAGATGCTCTGTGCAGCCAGAATACCCTGTGCGAGGGGCTTCCCTATGTTTAACCTCTTGCTTCACCACCTCCAGTGACTACAGCAGCTCTGCTTATTCTCTGGAGGGCTTGCAGGGCCAATTGATCCCCTGGGATTGCATCTCTCTGGCCACTTGATGGCGCCCCAGGGGCCCTCACCGTATGTCTCTCTCCAAGAAGAAAAAGTGTTTTCCTTACCTGAACAGTTCCTTCTCGGTAACAATTGTTAGGCTAGGGAGAGAAAAGATTTATAATTAACTGGCTCTTGGCAGAATGGGGGGGGGGGAGATTGCTAATTCGTATGCACGCTGCTTGCTCCAATTGGGCAAAGGCCAGTCTAGGGGCACCGCTCGTCTTAAGGAATTGCCATAAACTGTCTATTAGAAGTGACAGATAGGCGTTAATGTCCCGAAACCGTGCGCGCCATGCTGGATGGCATCTCTTCCCCCACTCCCCTGGCTGCTTCGGGCAAACTAATTATTCAACGTGTTTCAGAGTTAGGGCTAGGGGGCTGGGTGTGGCGGGGGACGATCGGGAAGCCAAAGACTTGAAGTTAGCAGCAGAGTTGGGCAAGAATGGTTTCTAAGTTTAACAAACATCGCATATGGGATCATACCTTTTGTGATAAGAGGCACCTACTGGCCCAACTCAAAGAAGTGGCTGGGAGTGAAAAGAGACTGAGGATTATTGATAAAATAATTGATCTAGAAGGCCGATCTCTTTCTTGCTTTCATGGCCGAATTGGATAAGACGACAGGAGTCCCGCTTAAAGTGGTACAAAGGAGGACAAGTGTGCTGTCAAATACACACGAATATTCCTGTGTGTGTGTGTGTGTATATATAATCCCACTACCAACAAAAACGTTACAATGACCTCGAACAACCAACAACAATAATCAAACAAAAACTGAAGTCCCTGCCTGTGCTTATTTTTCAGACAGTTCAGTCAAATCCCAGGTCCTGAAATCTCTCCAGTCATCAGGATCAGTTAAAAAAAAAAAAAAAAAAAAAAACCAAAAAAAAAAAAAGTGATTTCCAACTGCAGATGAAATCATGGGATGACAAGAACAGACCTTTACGTAGGACAGGTGTTTTCAGGTGTATACTTAGTAAAATCATTCCACTTGCAATATCGAGACTAATTAGATCCTATAGAAAACCTCTAGAGACTAGCGGAAATGAAGGGAGAGAATGTTTGATTCTTGATTAGCGTTGTGTCTGTTAGAACCTTATTAAGAAAAATCGCTACAATCAAACAAACCCTGCCTTGTGGTTCGCCTGTTACATTTCAGCTACTCCTTCTTCGCCGGCGACCCAATGCAGCTGGGGGGCGGACGGGAGTAAAAATAAACTGGTGTCCATTTGTTTAATGATATTTTAGCCCAACTGACCGGATCTGAATGCAGCATGAAAGCTTTCGTTTACAAAAGACGTCCAGCGCAATTTTTCCATCTCCTGCCTGGGAGAATTGTATTACATTTCCATTGTAAAGGCTTTCAAAATACATTATCGGTTTTATTTGTTCCTCCTGATTTTGCAAGTATATTTAAAAAAGACCCTTTATCTGCCACCTCCTTCCCCAACTCTTTCTTTTGTATTTAAAAAAACACCTTAATTTTAGGTGATCGATGGCCGAGGTCATTTGGTGCATAATTAGGTCAATAAAATCAATGCTTATTCCTCGGATGGGCTGAAAGCTAATAAATTCCTCTTTTATATTCCCTCCCTCCGATTGCTTAAAATCTACCTCCCCACCCCAAGCTAATACAGAAATAAAGTGATACACCGCTTAGTAGAGAAGTCCCATAAAATACCCTGTCACTGCGAGTTCATGTACCTACACGTTGATAAATCGCTATAATCGGAAGAATCGAAGGTAATAACGCATCCACCAGCCAGCTAGCTCAAAGCTTTTCTCTTTTTAAGTCGCTTCGGGTTCCTCCCCCCCTGCCAGCCCCCCCATTGTTTTTAAATGTGGAACGTTTTCCAGCAAATCCAGAGACGCACAAAGGGGCTGGCTCCCTCTGCCCAGAGAACTTCATCTCCCTTGCGTTCCTTCTGAGCTCATCTTAAGCCTCCTAAAAGCCATGTCTTGTCGTGAACTGCAAAGAGGGTGCGGGGAGGGGGAGCTGGAGAAATCCTATTACAATTTGGAAAGCGAAGCTCTCCGCGCATAAACCCCCAACCATTTGCACGGAGCAACAGAAGTGTGTGGGTGGGGGGGTGGGGGGGTCCTAATAAGATCAGTATAGAGGGGGCTACACATCCTAACAAAGGTTCACTAGTCTACAGTGGGCTCCAGCCCTTTGACATACATTGCAGATTAATTGGGCACTGTAAAAAGGAGGGAGGTGGGATTCCAGTTAATTAGTCCCGAAATGAATCAAACGAAACATTATAGGAATTGTCTCCGGGTACCGGGTTGTTAGTGGGGATTTGGGGATCAGCTTTTGTGCCGGACAAATTGGATGTGAGTAGCGTGCGACTGCCTTACACGCTGGTTTTGTGAACTGGCGACAGCTCTAGTCCATGGGAAAACTTAAAGCGGACCCTGCACTGTCACGGAGCCTCATTATCTCATGTCTGAGTCCATCTTTCGGGGACACCACTTAATCCGCCGTGGCGCGCACAACCGCACCGGGCTATGCTGCTAACAACGCGGTGTCCTGCAAACCACACCACCTTTTCTCTCTCCCCCCCTCCTCCGCCCCCAGCAAAGGGTGGCAAGGTTCCGTTAAAACTCAGCGTGAAACCTTTCGGAATCAATGGCAGGCAGGGAAAAAAACCCATCTTTTGAAATCAACATCAGATGTTTTGTTCCCCTAACCTATCTGCTCCGGGAATGATGTCGGGGAAGTTCTACCGCCTGCATGATGGAGGAAGTCACAGTGGTCCCTTCTGGCCTTGGGGTCTATGAATCTAAAAGCCGCTGAAGTAGATGGGGGTCTTGGCAGTGACTCCAGTGGATTTAGGGTCAGGCCCCAAATTAGAAGTGCATTTTTACTGAGGCAAGCCCCCAGGTAAATAGGAGCTTTCCTGGAGTAAAAGCCAGGTAATAAATGCTAATAACCAGCAACCCTTCAGGTCTCCTGACTAGTCAAATCAACCTTCAACATAGGCTTGGGTTTTTTTTAACAATGTTTCCAGCTGACCTGATCCCCTCAGCGTTATTTGCAAAGTAGGAGGCTCCCTTTTTTCAAAATGGGCTATTGTTTGTTTGTTTGGTGCCTTTCCAGTCCCAGGAAAGGAAGAGTGGGCCGATGTCTTGCTTTTAAGGCGGCCTCGGTCTATATTGTCAAGACAAAAGGAGCACCCTGAAACTCCACTGGGGCCGCAAAAAGGTACATGCCCCCTTTCAAGAATCCAGCAGGTGCCGAATACCAGGGTAGTCGCTTCATACACCAAAGAGCAAATCAAGAGCTCACATTTGAACTTCTGTGGGCCAAATTCTGCAGCCCCTTTTCCTGTTCAACTCCCAGTGAGTGCACGTTGAGTTTTCCCTGCAGGGTTAAGGGCAGCTGGCTTTCGCTTTCTGGAGAGAACCCACGGAGGTGTATTCTCATAGAGTTTTTCTAGCTCCTCCGATTTTGTTCCTCAGAATAAGAGTTTGTGATTCTACTGTGGGGATCTTTGGCTGAAAAATGGGGAAAGAAAGAATCAGATCAACCACCTAAACTGATCAGTGGTTTAGAGAGAAAAAAAATAGGTAACTGTGGGAAAAAATATTAAAAGCTCCCAACCTCACCTCGCTCTCCGGCCTGGAATTAAAAACAAAATTTCTTTTAGGGGCTTAGCCATCTATAAAAACAATTTGTAATGAGGTACTCGCCTGGGTCTTATCTGGAAGGAAATTGCACGAACTGTACATTTCTTTGTCCATCTAGAGAGACAGATACATAGCACGTGGGTATGTTTGCACCCATGTGCCTGCCTGTGTCTGCCCGGCCGAAGAAGCCGGAGAAATTGTGTATTTAGATGTCCATACATTTCCAGGAGCTCCCCCTCCCCCGACCCGTTTCTCAGGGAAGTGATGGTTTCCAAGGTCGCAATTAGCCACTCGAGTGGACGCGATCTGAAAGGAGCCAGCCCGTGTCTGCGGCTTGGAACGCCACGGCACGACGGCAGGGAGGTGGAAGATGGCTGCATCTCCACGTAGATGTGCAGGGTCCTGCGCAAGGTGGATGGGGAAGGGAAGGTCTTTTGCGGCGTCTGATTAAAGAGCGTTTCCTAAAAAGTTAGTGGCAGATTTTATGGGGTTTATATTTTCTGATGGCTGCTGGAAAGAGAGCGAGAGAGATCCGATCACTCAGCTATTAGTATAGCGGTAGGATATTATATTATTGTAAGGTCCTCCCAGCCAAATCCCATTGTAGGATCAGATGTTAGTGTACGACAGGGAACCCAGTTCTCCAAGTAGACTTGGGCAGCTATTCCTGGATGATGAGAGATTCAGCCCACGCCTATTAGAACAGGATTGTAGGACAGGGGTGGGGGGGGACCCAGACAAACAGCTGCCGGAGATCTTTCATTCAAGAGGCGCAGCCCTTGCCCCTGGTGTTCACCAAACACAGGGGCTGGCCCCAGCTGAAGGGGACTCATGAGTGAACGCCGCAAAGTGAACGCCTCTCCTTTGCAGCCCTAACTAATGTGGCTTTTACCCGCCTGCCTGCCTTTAAGTAGCACCATGCCTTGGTGGCTCAGGGCGCTGCCGTGACTCCCCCTTGAGCGGACACCCCTCAAGTTCGCCAGACTGCTGCGAACTTCTGACCACGCATGACAGGACAGGGCAGGGCTCTCCCCAAGCAAACCCCCTCCCCACGTAGCGCGTGTCCCTTCTCCCCATCCACCCGAGCCCTGTTTTGTCGCGCACGAGAACGGCGGGTGTTTTTTTGCTTCCCCCGTCAAAAGATCCGTCCAGCCTCGAAGGTGTGTAAAAAAAAACAAACAAACAACACAACCCCCCCCCCCCTCCCACGGCCACCGCCCCACCCACCCGCGACCCTGTTTTGCCACCAGGTGCAAGTGTCGTCTCACTTCTGAGCGGGCTACTTCGCAACGCCAGGACACACCCCACTGCCGCAGGATGTAGCCGTTTTAACCGCAGGGTATTGAGTCGTCTGTCACTTCCCCCGCCCCCGCCCCCCCTCCATCTTATGCCCAGGGGCAAGGTCAGGCCGATCGCTCGAAGGAAACTTTTGGAAACGTAGCAAATTCCGCCCCGCTTCGCCTCTCCCCTCCCAGCCCCAAAGGTTCTTCTGCCCCAGAGGGGGGGCCCCGAAGCCCCGCTGTTTGGACGTGAACCGACGGCCCTTGGGGACTTGAGAGGAGAAACTGCTGCTCAGGACGGTAACTTCGCCACATTTCTTTTGTTGTAACATCCACATGCCTCAAGGCAGGAACCGCGCGGAGACAGAGCAGTCCCGTTCGAAATGGGGCGCAGCCTTTCAAAATACCAATGGAGCCCACCTGCCGGCTGCGTCTTAGAGATTAGACCTAGAAACATACAGACGGGGCGAGTCTCTCTTACCCATTTTATTCCGTAACTCCCCCTACGCCAGCCCAGTTACCCAACGGAAGCCAATACTTCGGTTTGCTTAAAAAACAAAACAAAACAACCTGTTAATAAGCAATGTCCCTCTCCTCCCCCCTTAAAACATTTTTAGTTAGGCATACAAGATCCCTCACATTTTCTGCAGACCACAAAGGAGAACATGTGGTGTGTGGGGAGATACTCTCAGCTGGTCCAAAAAGACAAGACAGAAAGCAACGAACACAGAGAGCGAACAAACAAGAATACATCCAGAAAGAAAAAGAATCAAGCGATGTGAGCCTAGGGAAATTCACAATGTCCATCTCTGTAGCTCGAAGTAAAGGGGATAAGATCAGTTAGCAGGTCTGTAGTGAGTTGTAAAGGAAGTATTCCTGATGTATTACTTAACATGCCTATATAGTTATCTGTCTCAGCATTAATGCGTCCATTAAATCACTATTGAGCAACATCAACCTATTCCCAGAGTACTTGGTCGCCTGGGAATATGGTTTCTAAACAGGATCAAACATCTGATGCTGACAAGTTATGAGATAAGTTATAATTAATTAGGGTTTGCTACATCCACAGAATGGTTACTTTGGGGAAGATCTGGCCAGGAAGGATTTCAGCTTGTAGGTAGGATTCATAATATTGAGTTAAAAAATAAATAAATCAAAGGTGGCCTAGAAGAATTGAAAACCTGAAGTTTTCAGAACTCAGTCAAGATTAAAGCAATTCTTGCTAGGAAACTCTCCCCAGTCTCTTAATGAAAAACATGGGGACCTTTGGGTTGATCAAGGAACAACAGCTTCTTGAGAACTGCTAAAAACAAAAAACAAAAATCCCTCTCAAGTTTACGAAGAGCTCCTCTAAGGGGTAAGGGTGCAGTCTGCAGGTACTAGGGGGTCAAATGGAAAGTGAGAAAACCAAGAAAATCTCAGGCAGATGGACACATATGGTCAAACGTTGCACTTTTTGAAATTTCAGAAATAATTTTTTTCAACGATTTTCCAACATTTTGATAGAAAAAAATTGCAATTACCCCCCCCCGCAAAAAAAATTGACTTCTTGGCAAAAAAAAAAAAAAAAAGTTAAATGCAGTTTTATTACCCAAAAGCTCCATTTTTTTAAAATGCATTTTAGCAACGTATTTCTCATTTTTTTAAAGTGCATTTTCCCCTACAAAGAGACCCCCTTGCAGTGGTTTCCCCCCAAAAATGTGGGGAATTGTTTCATGGGGGGGAGGGGAGAGAATCACTTTAAAACCATCAGAGTTTGTCTGTCTGTCTCCCACCCCACTCATGAGTCTATCCCGAATACACCAGCCATGTCTCCTCCGCTCCCTCGCTGTCCTGCTGCTGCCTTCTTAAACGCCGTCTCCAGCAAACAAGTGGATTTGTGTGTGAGCTGGAATTGCCCTTATTTGCTTTGCTTTAACAAACAGCTGAGGGGGGTTTACTTTAAGGCACGCTATAAAAACCAATGCACGGAGGGGGGGGGTGTTAACTGGCGGTGGGGGGTTCGTTTGAAGGGCAAAGCCATTGTTGGGTGTATTTGCTTGCTCTCTGGAATAAAGGAGAACTCCTCAGGTGCGGAGGCGCTGGGAGGGTGGAATGCCAGGACGGATTTACACCTGTCCGTACAGCTGAAATTGACAAGTCTTATAGCCTACAGAAATGACCACTGGTGCCAGGCAGTCTGGGGAAAGCCAGCAGGTTAACTTGGTTAAAAAGCACAACACGAAATGGAAAGAGATCACTTCAACTGATATACACACAGACACCTCAGCCTCACCCCCTCCCTGCGCCCTTCTTAACAGGGAGACAAATATCACCAGTGACCCCTCCAAGGGCCTGGCTGTGCTTCCTTGCTAATGACGGGCTCTCAGACAGCACCCTTGATGCACATACAGCCTTCTAGCTACACCTGCGTGGAGGCAGCCAGAAGAATCTGTCTGGCTTGCTGGCCCCTACAGCCCAGTTCACCACCCCCTCTGGAAGAGAGAGAACCCCCTCTGCTTCCCCATCCCTTTAATATCACACCTTGCTGACAGACGTTATCCAGATGCCTCAGGAATCCAGCCTGGCAGAAGCTCCATCTTCAGCAGTGGAGAGGAGGAAGACCACGTTCCCTTCTTCCAAGGACCTGTTGCCAGCTTCTGGTGCCTGCTGAAAACTGACCTCAGGCCAGTCCTTGAGTGTGGAGCCAGGGCCACTCAGCCAGTGCTTCCAACACACCCAGGCCCTCTCCAGCCATTCAGATGAAGAGGGTTGGTGAGGGTCAGCAGATGCATGAAGGTCTAGAGAGAAGGCAAGTTTCAACAGTTGGCAACTTCATACAAAAATGTCTTGGGAGGGAGGGAAACAGCCCCGCAGGAAGGGATCTGAAATCATCCAGATACCTTTTAGTGGTGGAGGGTGACCAAAGTATCTAAATGTAGGCTCTAAGGCTTAGACCCTCATCTGGGTCTAATTCTGTATTTAGGCACCTACATAATTGTCCTGATTGTCAGAGGTTCTGAACAGCTGCAGCTCCCACTGAAATGACTGGGAGCTTCTAGGTGCTCAGCACCTCTGAAAATCAGGCCCTTATTTAGATGCCAAAATACAGATATAGGGGCTTTCTATGTGGCACCCACAGTTGAATGCTTTGGCCTTAGGAGGAGGCCAGAGTGGCTAAAAAAGGATTTTTCTGTAGCACCTTAAAAGTAAATAACTAAGTGGTTAATTTAGATTTACACAATTATTGTGTATTAATTAAGGGTTAGGCCCTTCTTCCAGGATGAAATTGGCCTGTGCAGAGAGTGAGCAAAAGGCCTCTATCTAACCTAGGGATGTAAATGAGGTAAAGACCTTAGGTATAGGCCTTTTGCTGGCCATCCACACCGAAGTGAATTTCACCTCTCAGTTTTCCTGGAGATGTTTGGGATGAATGAATTGGGGTGTTTGAGTGATGGGATGCACCAGATTGCTAGTTGCATTGGGAATATACTGTAGCAGGCCTGTGGTTTTATTTTCCAATCCATGGGCCTACACAGCTCTCATATTTTGTTAGATTTTTTTTATTTAAGTTTTGCAACATGCTCAGGGCCTGGGTTAGACTCAGTGAACACCTTTGATTCAATAAATGCCCAGAGACTGCCGCTAACACACGTATTGGAAGTGAGCTGCAGTGTAGCAGATAAGCATCTGTTTTATAATCAGCAAAATGCACGCTTTGGATCAGCAGTTGGGATTGAATTTGCATACAATAAATACTCTATTCATTAAACACATTTTAAGGGAGGTAGCTGTAAAGGCTCCGGGGAAAGAGAGCATTCTGAAATACTATGTTAAAATGTGTCTTTGCCAGGCTACATACATTGCCCACGGATTGTTAATGAGATGGATGAATACACATTCCATACAATAAGAGATTAGACTGATGCAGAGGGGAAGCTGCAGTTGGTGCTGAATGAGATAGCCCGCATGTTAAGCAGAGTTTCATGCACAAGGCACATTATCCCAGTACCCTACACTTCATATCATCTTCCAGGCTACGTTAAAGGCCTTGCTTTTGACTTTTAAAGACCTACAAGGCTTGCATCCTGGCTATCTGAGGTCAATTCTCTTCTTGTGCACTGAGATCACCTGAAGTTTCTGAGCTAACAGCTCCTTTCTGGTATAAAGAGGAAGGTGCTGACAGCAACCTTTGCTCAGTGAGAGGCCCTTAGCTAAACAACTCACTGTTCTCCTTGGTTTACCAACACCCAGATTTGGTTCCATTCAGGGCATACTGTAAGACCCATTTGTCCTCCAAGACACATCCTGAAGATGGGGTGGGATAAGAACATAAGAACGGCCATACTGGGTCAGACCAAAGGTCCATCCAGCCCAGTATCCTGTCTACCGACAGTGACCAATGCCAGGTGTCCCAGAGGGAGTGAACCTAACAGGTAATGATCAAGTGATCTCTCTCCTACCATCCATCTCCACCCTCTGACAAACAGAGGCTAGGGACACCATTCCTTACCCATCCTGGCTATTAATGGACTTAACCTCCATGAATTTATCTAGTTCTCTTTTAAGCCCTGTTATAGTCCTAGCCTTCACAACCTCCTCAGGCAAGGAGTTCCACAGGTTGACTGTGCGCTATGAGAAGAAGCACGTCCTTTTATTTGTTTTAAACCTGCTGCCCATTAATTTCATTTGGTAGCCTCTAGTTCTTATATTATGGGAACAAATAAACAACTTTTCCTTATTCACTTCCTCCACACCACTCATGATTTTATATACCTCTATCATATCCCCCCTTAGTCTCCTCTTTTCCAAGCTGAAAAGTCCTAGCCTCTTTAATCTCTCCTCATATGGGACCTATTCCAACCCCCTAATCATTTTAGTTGCCCTTCTCTGAACCTTTTCTAATGCCAGTATATCTTTTTTGAAATGTGGAGACCACATCTGTACGCAGTATTCAAGACGTGGACGTACCATGGATTTATATACGGGCAATAAGATATTCTCCATCTTATTCTCTATCCCTTTTTTAACGATTCCTAACATCCTGTTTGCTTTTTTGACTGCCGCTGCACACTGCATGGACGTCTTCAGAGAACTAGCCACGATGACTCCAAGATGTTTAAGAGCATGGAGAAAGCTGGGTTGGGAGATGTTATCAGGATTGGGGGGGATACTGTCGGGTGTCTGTGTGTTTCTCCTGGTATGATGGATGGATGTAAGCCTGTCTGACTGTTTTTATATTGTATTAAAATCTGCTATTGTACTGAGAGCCTGTGATATAGGTTAAACGGACCAATCTGAATAGATCAGTGAGACCTACTGAGGTCAATGAAAAGACTCCCAACAAGCTGGGCAGGCTTCAGGTAAACACGTACTAGCAAAAGGCTTGGAGATTAGTACTCAGCAAAGGAATAAAAGATGGGATTTTAAATTGATTCTTACCACAAGGGCTAGTTTTCCTTGGGGCATATGTATGTATGAAATGAACACAGGCGAACATGCATATGCCCATCCACACACATCACTCAGAAGTTTCCTGAGAAAACGAGTGACAGCCAAATTGCCGGGTAGCCTTTCACTTCTTTTTTCAAATTTCTCCGCAGTTTTGCACTGAGAACAGGTGTCTTTCACACCTAGCACATACTTCACTTGGCTGAATGTTAACAGTGAAATTAAAGCTTTTCCTTTGACCTAGGAATTTTGATGGGAGATGTAAGAGCATCTCATTCGGGAGGGCGTGTTATATGTTTCCACAGGAACATCCATCACTTCTTCATAAAAAAAAAGAGCGAGAGAGAGACTAATAAAGCATACTCCATGCCTGTTATTACTCAGTGAATTCAAAGGTGTCTCATTTTTTAATAGGCCCTTAGCAATCATGCATGTGTCTTGTCGTCTATCATCCGGCGGTGACATCTTCTTCGATGTGAAAGGGTCATGAGTGATGCTGCTAAAAGGGAGGAGAATTGCAGCTTTTCATTGCGATGGGTGAAATTATGGCTCATTCTAGGTACCTGCACAGGGAGTGAGTGGCAAAAGACAGCCCCTTATTCCTCTCTGTGGGCTATCTGCGGCACAGGTAGGATCGATTTCTCCATGAGGCCATTACTTCCTTTCCAGTGCAGGTGGGTGAGGACAGGGCAGTGGGTGGAGCATTGACTTTGCCGCACCCCCTCCCCCTTCCACCCAGCATGCCAATCAGTGTAACTGAGCCAGCCTGGAAGGGGAAGTAAGCCACACTAGGTGAAGGGCTGGCACAGATTATTTCCTTCCAGAACAAGGGAGGAACCAGGACAGCAATTGTGACTCAATCACAATTTGGAGCCTGCTCTTCTCACAGGCCAGTGCAACTACATGCTGCCCCTTACTGGGGGCTTGTGGTAAATCCACAACGGAGCCCTCAACAAGGCCAGAAAATGGTCCTCTCACAGATGCGATGTCTTTTCTGTCTCCATGTTAGAAGATGGGCCTGAACCTCAACTGCCGTAAATCACTGGAGCTCAACTGAAATCAATGGAGCCATGACTTACACCAACTGGACATCTGGCCTTTTCGGGTATGTCTACACTACAATATAACACTCTTGGCAGGCCCAAGTCAGCCAACTTAGGCTCACAGGGCTCGGACTGTAAAATTCCATTGTAATTGGTCGGGCTCAGACTGGAGGCTGAGTCTGGGACCCTTGCAGAGGGACCCTTGCTTTATTGTAGCCCATGCAGAGTATCTGCGATGAGGATGGGGTGGGAATAACGCATTGTTTTCACTATAAAATTAACTTTCTTTTCTAGCCGTGCCTTGCAGACTGTTTCCTATCACACGGTGTTATGCAAAATTAACACGTAGCAATTACTGTATAGGGCGCCTTTCATTTGAGTGCCTTGGAGGGGGCTTGGAAGCCTAGAGGAATTTTGACTCAGGGCGTCTAGTGAGGTAGACAAGGATTGTCGTGCCCATTATACTTGTGACTAAACTGAGGCACAACAAAGTCAAATCCCCATTTGTCAGAACCACTCCTTTTGGGGCCTCATTTTCTGTGTGCTCGACCTGAGCCTCATTCAGGGAGCTGAGCAGCGAAGGTCAATGGGATCTGCAGGTACTCAGCACCACTGAAAATCAGGACCGGGGAAGACCCCGTGGCAGTGACGGGCACAGAGCACAGGAGTCCTCGTGCTCATTTGGGCCACGTTTTAACTTTTCACTATAGAAACATTGCTCGGAACAAATGTGTAAGTAAGTAAACATAGATCATCCAGTATCACCTACCAGAGAGGGGTTATGTATGCAGTCTATTAGGGGTTGAAGTGAAATATTCCTAGTTGATTTTATAGGATGCTCCATATCTGGATTTTCCTTGAGACAGTATTGTTGCATTAGACAAAAAATGAGAAGATATTTAACTATATTAGAAGCAAGAACCACAGGGAAAAATCTACTAGATCACAAAGGTATAAGGGGAGAATCAAATATAAAAGGAAGAAATTTCAGAGAAGACATATTATGATTGCTATTATGGGGCCTCAATGTGCTAGGCACTGTACCAACAGATAGCAAGAGACAATTCCAGCCCCCAAAGATATTACAATCTAAATAGACAAGACAAAAATTGTGGTAGGGGAAACTGAGGCACGGAGAGCAGAAGTGACTTGCCAAGGGCACACAACAGGTCAGTGACTGAGCCAGGAATAGAACGCAGCTCTCATGAGACTCAGTTCAATGCTCGATCTACTGGGCCATGCTACCATTTCTTTGATTTGGTCATAAATAGAGCTGGGTAGGAAACAGTTTTCTGTCCCAAATAGGGACAAAAAATTTTCTGTGAACGAAAAATCTGAAGAAAAAAAAAAGCTGAAGTATATCAAAACAGCCATTTTAATTACTTCAAATAACTTTGCTTCCATTTTGACCATTTTTAATTTTTCAAAAAAATATTAATATTTCAAAAATGAAAAAAATCATTTTGAAAACAAAATTTGCTCAGAAAACATTTAACAAAACATTTGAACCATTTTGAAACTTTTTTTCCCAAAATTGTTTTGAGTAAAGAAGAAGTGCCACAAAACCAGCCCTTTCCCATAGAAAATTTTGGTTTCAGTGAATCAGCAATTTCCAGTGAAATACTTTCTGCTGAAAAATTACTGACTAGCTCTATTAGGAATGAGGGGTGTCGTTTGCTATGGAGTGAGGTTGTCCCCAACCCTTGACTTTTCATAACTCTATATACTCCACTTTTTGAACTCCCTAAGCCTCCTTCCCCACCCCCAACTTTGCAGGTTACAATATAAACACATAATATTCTATATACTGACAGAACTTGGCCTCCCCCTTGAATTTTTCTGAAATGACGCTCCTGCTCAGAACGTTAGAGGATGAGGCTAACTATCTATCCCAGGATTACTCTTTACAAGGAATGAAAGTGAAAAACTGCAAGACTTAGAGGCTACGAAACAACGTAAAAGCTGCAATTGCAGCAAAACACCAGGTTCATATTGCATTTCCTTTGAGAGTTCCAAAGGTTTTAAAGGATGAAATAACTGCTATCCACAAAAATTAATGGGGCCAGATCCTCGCTCATAAAAATCAGCATAATTGCATGGAAGTCAACAAAGCTATACTGATTTCCATTAGCTAAGGATCTGGTCCCTCACATTTGTCTTTAACTACAGGTACAATATCAGTGGTTTGTTGTACCCCCCCTTAGAAAATTGGCTAAGGGTGATCTCAGACTGGTGAAACAAGCTTCACTAACAGAAAAAAATAGAAGGTAATTTTATAATAGTGTACTAAATGAACCTTGATGAGCATAATATAGTAGGGACAAAAGAATGTGGGTAAATCATGCCTTCCTTATCCATATGAATTCTTTGAAAGAGTTAATAAAATGGCAGGAGAAGGAGAACCAGAGAATATAATTTATGGAGAGGTTCAAAGGGCTTTTGATAAAGTCCTTCACTAGAGTCTCTGAAGGAAATTTTACAATCATGGGGTTGGGAGATAAAGTGCTGTCATAGATTAAAAACTTGGTGAGACAGAAAACAGAGTGTAGGAAATGAATGGCAAATGGCCAGTATGGAAATAATTTGCCAGACGTATCCCCAAGTTTTTGGAAAGTGCTTAACAGGGGGAGGCTTCTGCAATTAGGGTTGGGGAATAATAAATTATAACAATAATTAATATTATAATGATGATGCCTAAACCAGCCCCCATTGAAATAGAAATAAGTTCGCTATTGACATCAATGTGAGTAGGACCAGGCCCATATAGCATGGGTGGTGGTTTACAAAGGACGGGAAGTATGATCTAGTACAGTGTTTCTCAAAGTTTTCAGGTGGGCGACCCCTTATTTAAAGTAAAAAATTGTTATGGCCCCCTTACATTTACTATGGAAATATGAGTAAACAATATAGATGATGATGATAAATTATGCAGAGTTATATCTGTGGGTGTGTTGAGAAATTGACGGGGAACACATGACCTGGAAGGGTAAAGGTGGGTGGAGACTGGAGGAGTGAGATTTTCTTTGCTTTAGACTATGGTGAAATTTTCAATGACTCATACTTCCCTGACCTCTTCCCCATCCCGGGGGTTGCAACCTACCGGTTGAGAAACATTGATCTGGAAGAAATGTTTGAGTAATTAAATGAAATATTTTGCTGATGACTTACTTAGGTAAGTCAAGCCTAGGGAGAATTGTGATGAACTCCAGAGGGACCTAAGAAAACTACATAATGGGGCAACTTACTAGCAGATCAAATTATTCAGCATGGACAAATGCAAGTTAGCATACACTGGAAGGAGACTTCTAGAGAACTAATGTAGCTGGATGAGTCATAAAGCCATGGTAACTTCTTAAGAAAAAGAAGGAGGCAGCACTTCATTGAAGATGGGCAACAGCAGTCAAAACATCAAATAAAGGCCTCAGATATTAAGTAGGGTGGGGCCTTGCCAAATACTTGGATTGGAGACCTTCATTCGGAGAACAGCTATGTTCTGGAGGAAGTGCTGATGGGAATGTATCTGGTAACGATCTGCCCTGAGTGAGTACTAACCTAATTCCCCAACAGCTAGGAGACCCTATGGTTCTGATCAGACCATATTTAAGAGAAGGCAAACCCCAAATCCTGACCATTTGTGGACATTAAAGATCTCATGGCATTTTTCACTAAAGCAGGAGCAGTGTTCAAAGAGAAGGGGTAATGATGAGATTTCCTTTTCTCTGGTGGCGTTCAGCCTCACCTCCGCTTATTGTTAAACTGTCATTACCAGGAATACCCTTTTGTGATGGAGCAGGGAGCGGGGCAGATTTGACCTGGGAATGTTGCAGGGAAGTTACATTGGGGATTGGGGACTTCCCTGGAAGGAAGCTACCTGAGCTGTAACCTGAGCCAGGAGTCGGGTTGGGAGAAGTGACACCTTCTGGCTGGAAGACTGAACAAAGGAGAGGAGGAGTAGAGGGGAGGGGGGAGAGAGCTGCTGGAGGAGTTTGGAGTTTCAGTTTGGACTGGGTGGTGCAACACAGGAACCCCAAGCTGGCGTCTAAGCTCCCTAAACCCCCCAGAAGGACTTGATTGAGGGGTTCTGGTTGTACCTACACGCTCTGCTTGGGCCTGTGTTCCTGTCATTTAATAAACCTTCTGTTTTATTGGCTGGCTGAGAGTCACGGTGAATCTCAGGAAGAGGGGTGCAGGGCAGTGACTCCCCCACACTCCGTGACACCTTTATCTCCAGATCTGGCTTTCCTTCAGCTGAATGCCTCCCCCACACACACACACACCAAACTCAACAAAGAGACCCTTTCACATTAACCTGGTTTCATGTTTCCGAAGCAGATCCATCCACAGCAACTGTGGCTTCAGTCCATTGCAATTTATTGAAGACAGGCCAGGAGTTGACACTGTTAATTCTTGTGGCTTCCCCACTTTCCAAACCATTCCTCTTCCTTTGGTTGAAGTCAGTGTGATGTAATTAGAGTTAAAGACTGACAAACTCCTGGGTTAAGTTCTTTCTGTTGTGTTTGCATCTCACACTGAAGAAGGGCATCTGACCCAGCAGAAGGATGAGAGAGGAAGGCTTTGAAGAACTGACACTGACTGTGTTACCTTGGGCCTGATGGCTCACCTGCATTACTAGCATTGTGCTACTCTTTGAGAGACCTGGGGCCTGATTCACATCTCCATTACTCCAGTTTTACACCAAAGTAAATCCGTTAATTTCACAGGAGTTACAGCTGTGTATAACTGGAGAAACATAGCGGCAAATCAGACTCCTAATTTTTAGTGTACATTTCAAACAGCCTCTCGTCAAGACCAATGATCAGTCTAACACTTAAATAAACAGGAATCGATGGAATGTATACGCACTGAGGGCACAACACTGCAAGATACTGCCCTGCCTCAACTCAACGGATTTCGGTGGGATTCAAAAGCATTTGGCCCTTGAAAGCACTGAGTCCTGTCAAGGAAACTATTGCACAGATATTGACTGCACGGATATTGACTGCTTCCCATGCTTGTGTGTGTGTGTGTGTGTGTGTGTGTGTGTGTGTGTGTGTGTGTGTGTGTGTGCACCCATAAGTATCACATAATCTTGGCCCGTCCAAACATAATGTGGGACTCCTGGAGCAGGAAGCGGGAGCTGCTAGTGAGAGCAGATGCATTTGGATAATTTCCAAACAAAAGCCATTGCACTGGGGGATAAAGACAGAGGCCTACATAAAACTTGATAAAGGTAATGCGGCTGTTGTGCTGAGACCACTACCTAGCATGCTGATCAACACTGTCTCATTGTTTCCTTGTACGCCCCACTCTGTCTCTATCCATCTGTTGACTACCTTGGGGCAGAGACTGTCTTTCTGTTCTGTGTTTGTACAGCACCTAGCACAACGGGGTGTGTGTGTCCATGACTAGGGCTCCGAGGCACTACGGTAACAAATAAATAAGTAATAATACTGTAGTACTTGCCCCTTTATTAAACACCTCACCCAAGACGTTGCAATCTACCAGTACAAGTGCTTACTCAAACACCGAAAGGAGCCGGTGTGTATGGAATCAACACATTTGACACACATTGTAAGCTCAAGGCATGTGTTTTGTTGTTGTTTGCAAAATCTTATTACCCTAATGTGGGCAAAGATCCTAAAGTCACTCGGTTTAGCTCAATCTCAGTCTTGCATTGGACTTGACTTGGAAAATCTCAGAAAAATAGTACCACGGGGCTGCACAGGGACTGTGGCACAGAGTTCAGCTTCACAAGAGGAAGGGGTTGTGCTGGAGCTGATTGGCCAAGGGACCTCTACAAAGCCGAGTTCTGCACCACTCAGAAGTCGGCACAGCTCCCGTGCACCCTGAAATCACAGCCTTCTCCATGGCGATCGTGCTGAGAGGTGATGCTCCATGACCCGGGAGCTGGGGGAAGGAAGTTAGCCTAGCAACCCTAGGCTGTAGTCTGAGGCTACGTCTACACTAGAATTTACTGAAGTGTAGCTTACATCGCTCAGGGGTGGGAATAATTCCCACCTCTAAGTGACATTAGTTATATCGACCTAAACGCTGGCGAGCTTCTCCTGACAACACAGCTACCGCCTCTCACGGAGGCAGGAGTGATGAACCTGACAGCAGAGCTCTCTCCCGTTGGCTTAGAGCAGCTTCACCAGAAGCACTACAGTGGCACAGCTGCATAGACATAGCCCGAGTTCAGTAAGCGTCCCTCAGGATTTTTCCTGTCTCTCTCAGGCTGTCCTTGGACCAAGCAGTTCAGAAGACCTGTAGCAGAGCTTCAGGGAGGGTGAGGTTAGTGTGAGTGAGAACCTGAGAACGTTCCGGGACGTCTGCCTGCTGCTTTCCAAAGGCAGCAGAATTGCCCACCTGCTATGGGGCCAGATCTTTACTTGGGGTAAACTGGCCTAGCTGCATGGGCTTCAAAGGATCTATGCCGAATTCCACCAGCTGAAGTTCTCATCCATTATCCTTAAGCAAACAATGGCTCCACTTCTGATCTCACTTACACTGGTGCAAATCAGAAATAACTCAGTGGAAAACGGGTTACACTGGTGCAAAAGTAGTGGGCGTAAGCTCAGAGGCAGGTCCAGTATAGTTAGTGCAAGATTGTGGCTTAAACCCATGGTCCATGCTGGAGAGCAGTGCAGGGGAGGAGCAGAACATGGGCCATAACCTCAGCTGGTGTAAATCGGCCAAGCTCTATTCATTTCGGTGGAGTATGTTGATTTATGCTGGTTAAGGTTCTGGCTCTCCACACTAGTGAGACTGCAAATTCCTCAGGGCAGGGACAAGGAACATTCTGTATTCTGCACCGCGCTGATTCTCGGCTGGCGTAAATCAGCATTGCTTCATGGCTGTCAATGGAGCTACCGACCAGTTGACCCCAGCTGAGGATCTGGCCCATAATTGTAAACTTGTACTGTGACCTCAGTGTCCCAATGTATTAATAATCTTCACACAGAAGGCACACAGGAAACAAACATACAGTTAATCAGAGCTGCCAGAGAAGCGTTTCTTTTTTTAACATGGGAAAATGAAATAAAAATAATAATGAAACGATGTCGCCGTTCTCCGTGGGAAATTGTAACTTTTTGTCAGAAGATTAAAAAAAATCCAGCCAAAATGGAAAAATTTGGGGGGCTTCCCCAAAGTCAACGTTTATTGTGGAAAGCAGACCTTACTACAAACCATTTTGCCGAATCAAAGCCCCAAGTCATTGTTGGCAATAGAAAATTTCTAACCAGCCCTAACATGAAGGCAGGAAGAAAAGCAGTGGTTGTTAGGTGGTGTCTGAAAATTGGTTCAGGTGATACAAATAGGTGGAGGCAAAACTTTATAAAAACATTCAGGTGAAAATTCTGGCAGAAGACTGTGTGGACTCAGGAGGGTAAAGCTACTTCCAATGCAGCATTTGGCTAGTGGTTAAAGCAGGGAGCTTGAGAGTCAGGTTTCTTGTTTCCTCTCTGCTTTGGCCTTGCTGGGAGACCTGGGTCAAGCCATTTCCCCTCTCCAGGACTCCCATTCCTACATTGGCAAAACGGGTGATACGGTATTGCAACAGTTATTGTGTTCATCATTAGCTCAGAGCAGCCTGGAGCGGCTGCCCTGGTAGCCTCCAATGTTCCTCAACCCAAGAAGTAATTGCCTGGTCCAAGTCTTAAAATAACATTTAAGTCTAATGGCAGATTTGTCTGTGATTCCTCCTCTCTTTTGAGCTGCACGTGGGGGTTCATACAAGGTTTTGGCCTGTAGCATCTCCAACACCCCAACAGGAAGGAAAGAGAGGAAGGCTGCTAATATATTGGGGTTCTCATTTACATGGGTGCCTTATTCCCCCATTAGATCTCTTGCTCCTTTCTGTGGCATGGGTAGGCTTCTTTCTTTCTAATCCAGGCTAAGCTCATCCAGAACAGATTGACCTAGTTCTCAGCCGCCGCTTTTGATCATCTGGGATTGCATGTCCCCAAAGATCTGCTTGTACCAGACTGATTCTTAGGAGAAGACATACAAGTTGATAGAGTTGGCATAAAATTATTCAACATAAACGTTATCACATTCCAATGCTGACCTCCCAAATATCCTTCGTTTTCATGCTGTGGCCTGCAAATTGCATTTATTTGCTGTGGGGCCTTTCATTAACTATGCCCATAGGTAAGTATGTTGCTTGGTAACCCATTAGGGGCCAAAACAAATTAACAGGATCTCAAGCTAACTGGGCCAAATCTTCAGTTGGGGAGAGCTAGCAGAGCTCTTTGACTTCAGTGGCTGACTTATGCCAGCTAAGGATTTAGCCCAGGTAGTTGTCTTCAATCCATCCTTGGTTTCTCTTTCCTAAAAACAATACTGAAAAATGGTTGAATAAAATTACCCCCAGGTTAGTCCTGCAATACAAAATATCTTCCTACTCCAAGCTTAGCATTACTTTTTTTTTTGTTAATGGCCTTTTTAGTGGGGATAAATATATAATGTTGCTTCATTGTAGGTCATGGTATTTCACAGGCATGGGTCTCTTTTTGTAAGTGACCATCTAAGAACGTATTTTGATTACCCTTGAAGCTTGCAATAAAGGTGTTAAAAAGCAAGAGAGGTTTTCATGTGCCGCATAGAGCCTTGATCTCCTCTGTAACACACATACACAGAGTGAATTTGTTTAACGTCTGTCTGCAATTTTCTATCATGCTTGAAGCCAACAAGGGAGAAAAAAAATGTGTGTAGAGGAGTCGCTTTGTTAGCTAGCTATTCAGTGGCTCTTTTCCAAGGAGACAGATGAAACCACATTAGCCACTCCATATATGAAGTTATATGACACTTCATGACCGGCCAGCTCTACTATCCCTTTTACAGTGCCTACTACCCTCTCTGGTGAGAGCTGTACGTAGGCAGGGTTCCCTCAGCCACATTGTGGCTGGCACATGTGTCTTTACTTATCTCCCAGCATGCCTATAAGAGGTCAGCCACTGTTTTGCCATAGTCTTCTACAGTTTAACATGCCAAAGTCAGACTGATGTTGCACCAGTTCATGCCTGGGGAAACCTAGAGCAATAACAGTGCTGTCTTCCTGATTCTGCAGGCAGACTGACAGAAGTGATAGCTCCACTCATCTCTGAATTGGATGAATTAGTTAGAATTGACATTTTTACTAACCATTAGTTGGGATTTTTCAAAGGAATCTAGTAGAGCTAGGCACCCAAGTCCATTAGAATTTCAGTGCCTAACTCTTGAAAACTCAGACTCAATTCCAGTCTAAAAGTCAACATTCCAAACTATTTCTCTGTGGGTCATTTTAACAGAAACACCTGGCTACGCTGTGAACATGGAGGCTGCTTGAACAAACCATTGCCATCACCTCCCCTTTATTTATTTATTTGTATTGTCGTAGTGCCTTGAGTCTGGATACAAGCACCTCTGAGATAGCTGGCAGAGCATTCCACTTCCATGGGGCCTCTCATACAGACAGGTTCATACAACAACTGTGATGGAAAGGGGTAGGTCTATCACTACTTCTATGGTGCAAACAATTCCCAGGGTAAGAGATGCTGCAGATTGTTGATGGCCTTGGTCATACCTCCTTTCTGTTTCTTTAATCTCTGAAGAAGCCAGTTATTTAACTAGTGTCAGGCAAAGAGAATGGAAGGCAAAAAAGAGCAACGGTCAATTCAGATGTTACCCAAAGACTTAGGCTTTGTCTGCAAGAACAAATTGATCTATAGAACTTTTCGAATGTTGTTTCCAAAGTGCCATCAACTATATTAAAAAGTCACTTTTATCTCAGAATAGATTGTCCACACGAGGAGTGTGATGTTGGCAGACCAGGTGCCTGCTCATGCCAAAGACCTCATGCCTCAGTGGAACACTGACAAATACAGAGCTAGAATCCATCGAGCTCATCTGTGTGTTAGTATTGTTAAAATAGGTATTAGGATTATAAAAATGTGCTTAGCAGTGAGACTTTATTGAATACTTGTAAGTTGCTGAACACGTTAATCTCACTTATAACATCTGTGTACCATATTGTAAGGTACTATTTAAACATTTGTATTCTAAGACTCTATGATGGTGTAAGTCAGCAGGCAGGAGAGAGACATTAATTAGAGTAAAGTGCTGATCTCTAACAGAAGGTGTTATGTCCTGCCCCACAAGCAAGGCACACTAACACCAGATGAACTATTGTGGAAAATCAAAGAGGAAAAAAGACTTTGCTGATTAATCTGCCCCTCCCCCCTATGACGAGGAGTAGTGCAAGTGAATTCCTTCCATCAGCTGAGTTTGCAGTTCAAAGTGCAAGGGGAGGATATTTTGAGATTTTAAATCATTTTGGTATGAATACTAGCTTGTGGGTAGAGGTTAACCATCAGCTAAATTTGTGGCTCAAAGCGCAAGGGGGAGGGGGAAGGGAACAAAAAGCCCTAACAAGGAGGAAGTGTGCCTTTATGCTACTGGGACTCTGAGAGGCAAGGATTACCAAGCATAAACAAAAGATCCCCAGTGCTTTGTCTGGGTTAGCCCTAAAGGACATATAGAGCTTGCTTATTATAGAAGCTTTTATTTTGAAATTTATGATTGGAACTCATTTGTGTGTATGTATGTTTCCTTTTTTTAATCTTGTAAATAACTCTCTTGTTTCCTTTTCCAGGATAATACATCTTTAGCTAGTTTATTACAGGATTGGCTACAAGCATTGTCTTTGGTGAGAGATCTAAAGAACAATTGACCTGGGGTAAGTGACTGCTCCTTTGGGACTAGGAGTAACCTGAAGAGTGCTGTGATTTTGGGTGTAAGGGACCATCTATCACAAAGGTAGGCTCACGCGGTGGCGAGAGAGATCAGAGCACCCAAGGGAACTGACTGTGACTTCATGTTTTGGCTGTTAGTTTACATTTGATGGTTGATGGGTGAAATCTAAGGATAGCACTCACAACCGATTTGGAGTTTGTGCCCTGTTTCCTAACAATCCTCTCATGAGGTTGGTACTCATGATCTTGAGCCACCGCTGGATAGCTTGATAGGGAGTTATATTAGCATAGTTATAGTGGTATCATTATACCACTATATATCTGCTGGTCAATTTCCCTGTCTTGAAAAGTTCTAAGACACCATAGCCTCTACACCAGGGGTCAGCCACCTTTCAGCAGTGGTGTGCCGAGTCTTCATTTATTCACTCTAATTTAAGGTTTTGCATGCCGGTAATACATTTGAACATTTTTAGAAGGTCTCTTTCTATAAGTCTATAATATAGAACTAAACTATTGTTGTCTGTAAAGTAAATAAGGTTTTGAAAATGTTTAAGAAGCTTCATTTAAAAGTAAATTAAAATGCAGAGCCCCCCAGATCGGTGGCCAGGACCCAGGCAGTGAGAGTGCCACTGAAAATCAGCTCACGTGCCGCCTTTGGCACACGTGCCATAGGTTGCCTACCCCTGCTTTAGCACTGCGGGTTGTGTCTTAGCCGTAAAATGAAGGCCATAAAGTCTTTCAAAATATACATGCCATTTATAACAGTATTTACACACTCGGTGTGATATGATCTAGATTTCTGCAAAAAAAGATTTATTTTCGTGAACAGTTTTTTCCCCCCTTCAGTAAAGCTTTTAACCAAGAATATTATCTCAGTTTGCAAAATCCTTGAGTTGTTGATTTTTAAGCAGAACACTTACCTTGGTTAGAGCCTCTCACTGCTCAAAAAACAAAACATTTAGATTTCAGTGTGTAAATTTCAGATCTAATTGGAATGTGCTTTATGATTCACTTCAGTTTGCCAACACTTTTACTATTTGTAACTGGTGAGCTCACTGATAATAAATACTATGTTTCCAGGTGATGTTTTACATACAATCTATCCTGATGTTTGAATATTAATAGAGATTTTCTCCAGATTTAATCCAAGAAAGAAAAGGGCTGGCTATTTATATATCTATCATTGGTAGAAATGTATTTATTATTCCATCACTGATATGGGAAAGTCCATTCAATGATCAGTACAGTAGAATATCATTTTTTTAAAATCCTCCTTTATTTTTTAAAGCCATCTTTCTAATGAACTCATCCCAAACAGTGATTCCAACTGCTACTGCCCTATCATTTATACTACTGGGCTAATAATTTAATTTTCATTGGGTTGGGGGGAGGGAAACAATCTTACTAAATTGCTTCACTTTGGATAATGCTCATCCTCTGTCCAATTTTGATTTATTTCTGCCATTGACATTTCTACTTTCTTGGAAATTAATTCCCTTATTTGAAGGGGGTGGGGAGAATCCTTTTTGACATTGAAAGAGAAACAAAGATTTCATGGTGTACCCTATGACTTGCTAGAGAAAGGACAGTACACATTTCACACACACACAGCATCATGGGGAGATCTCTCTCTCTCAGGCCTGGTCTACACTTAAAATTTAAACCAACATAGCTATGTCACGCAAGGTGTGAAAAGTCCACACTCTTCTGGCTAGCTCCCAGTGTAGACACAGTTACGATGATGGAAGAAAGCTTCTGTGTACCTAGCTACTGTCACTCGGGGAAGATGATGTTCCTACACAAACAGAAAATGCCTTCCATTGGCATAGGCGGTGTCTATAGTTATGCCACTATAGTACAGATAGACAGCCATACTCGCACGTTTCTCTTCAGTCAAACTGTAATGGAAATAACCAGGGCCTGGTCTATGCATTTAATGTCTCAGTTAGGGGTGTGATTTTTTTTTTTTTTACTGATGAAGTTATACCCAAACAATTCCTAGTGTGGCCACAGTTATATCACTATAAAAATGCTACATCAGCATAGCTTATTCTCCTTCTCATACAGGAATAAGCTATTCTTTTATAAGTACCTTAATATTGATGTAACTGCATCCACACTACAATACCAGCATGATTAAAGCAGTACAACTTTAGTGTGCTGACAGCGCCTTGCCTCTGAGAGAAAGTTGCACCCTCTTAACTGAAATCGAGTTTGAAATCAATTTAGTTAAACTGGAGCAACCCTCTGTGTGGACACTCTTATTTGGGTTTAAGAGAGGCTCATTTGGGTTCTCTTAAACCTGTTCCTGATCAAGTTAAATTCAACTGAAATAAACCTAGTTTAAACTAAAATAAACATGTCCACACAGGGGTTTGCACCACTTTAACTAAGCCTTTAGTTTGGATTAAGCAAATTTTGATTCTAGTTTGCATGTAGACATGTTTGCAGAGTATCACAAGGATCACACACACATTACTATGCCACAGGGTGCCTCTGTCACTACCCAGGGTACTTTACTACCTGGCCTCAGTCACAAACACACACCAGGTTGTTATCCTATTCATCACCTATGTATTTATTCCTTTCTTGCAAAGTATAACAGCATACTGCAGACTTAGAGCAAGACGTGGTTTCCTCGTAGCCTTCACGCCTCCACCCCTCACCCTGTGAGTTTTCCTACCGAGCTTTCCCTTACTGTCTGCTTCTTCCATTTATATTCTCCCAATTACATCCTTAACCCAGTGATTACCCCCCAGGTGCTCACAATTCCCCAACAGAAAGTGGTTAATTGCTCATAGCTGACCCTGTAGCCTTCTTCATGCTGCAATGACATCAGTGACTAGGGTGCTACTAATAGTGTCTTGACACAGGATCGTATACACACACACAGTACGATGGGCACCTCTCTCTCTCTGGTACACACACAGCTTTCAGTGTCTGCTGATTCTTCCCAAATCAGTCTTGACTGACAAACAGATCCCTTTGTCCCCTCCCAATGCCTTCAACAGCTGAGAGATCAGATCATTTTCTCACTGTAATCTTGACCAGAAGAACCTAGAGAGGCCCAAACTTGAAACCGTTTGAACTGAAAGTTTGTGCTGTGTTGCATTGCACATGTTTCTTTTCTTTAACCAGAGGGCATAAGACAATTATTTTGCATGTACAGTGCATATAAAAGTATATTTGCCATAAAAATTAATCCTGCAGCTTGTTTAATAAATAACAGCTGTAGTGAACAAGATACAAGAAACTGACAATTAGGAAAAGTTGGAGCAGTTCAGCATACCCCAAGAGAAACCAAGGAATCATGTGGAATGGATCTGTGTGTGAACAAGAACTAAAAGGAAGAAGCGCTTTTTAAAAGAAGCCTTAATGACAATTGGGAAATGACTGTAATTTGCTTGTAAACTAATGACCCTATCTTAGTGAAAGGAAACAATTACAATAGAGCCTCATTATACAATACAATATAGCCTGGGCGCCATAGATCGTGATAATAAATAAATAATAATAATACCACCTTAGCCCTTATAGAGCACTTTCCATCACCAGCTGTCAAAGCACTTCACAGTTTCTAGTATATGTTTGCAGTTGTAGCCCTGTTGTTCCCAAGATATTACAGATACAAGGTAGGTGAAGAAATTTATTTTATTGGACCAACTTCTGGTGGTGAAAGAGACAAGCTCTGTGTAGCTTGAAAGCTGGTCTCTTTCACCAACAGAAGTTGGCCCAGTAAAAATATGACCTCACTGACCTTGTCTCTATAATTTCTAAGATAGATATGGTGCAGGCCACTCACTCAGTGTTAGAGAGGAAAGCATCACCATCCTAGGACAGAAACAGCAGAGAGCAAATTTCCATCCCCTGCCTCATCTGCAGGGCCAGCTCCAGCTTTTTTGCCGCCCCAAGCGGCGAAAAATCCAACAACAAAATGGTTGAGTTCCCGCCGAAGTGCCGCCAAAGAGGAAGAGACAGAATGAGGGAACCGCCGCTGAATTGCCGCCGAAGACCCGGACGTGCCGCCCCAATACGGGATGTAGTGCCGCCCCTTTCTATTGGCCACCCCAGGCACCTGCTTCCTTTGCTGGTACCTGGACCCGGCCCTGCTCACCTGTTGGACAAATCCCTGGGCTAAGGAAGTTCCTTAATACCTCTGCTAAGAAAAAGCAAGAGGGAGAAGAGAGAAAAAGAAGTGGGAAAGGGGATAAAGACTCGTCAGTAGCTCTGGGGACTCTTGTGTGGAACATGGGGCAGGGCAGATCTCCCATAATCAGCCAAGTAATTTGTAGCCAGCGCTGAGCTTTTCAGAAACTCAACCTAAAGATGCTCTTATCCCTCTTCTGAGGGATAGACGCGGCTCCTCACTGGAGTGTGTGTTGGGGTCGGGGCGAGGGAGTGAATGACCCGGGGAGCAATTTGTCTGTGTTTGGTTTGCTGCTAACATTGGGCCACCGATGTGAGTAGTTGAGAAATGCAAGAGGGGCTAGAGCACAAAAGAGCAGGCTCCTTGGAGGAGGGAGGTTAGGGGGGACAGAGCCGCCCCCCTAGAAAGCCGAAGAGCCAAATGGTGGGCTCTGCTGGGGGTTTGGGGGTGATGCTGCTGTGGGTGGGGAAGGATCAAGATTTCTCTGCATTACAGGCAGAGCTCCGAAAAGAAAAGCAGCCCCCAGAGATGCCAGGGGTTGGCTCATGTGTCCTGCCATCTCAAGAACAACTTCCCGGTTGATCGGGGTAATTACTCTTGCTACTCCAGCCAGAGGGGTCTGTTCAGGCAGGCCACCGTTTGGGCACCAGCAGGCAGGACTGGCCCACAACATTTTGGCACCCGAGGCGGGGAGCTCAAATGACGTTCTCCTTCCCCCTTCACTTGGGCAAAAACTTTGAAACTCTGGGTCCAATGGCGCCCCCTCCCCACAGTCTGGCACCTGAGGCTGCCAGCAGGTGGGTCTGGACAGGAGTGCAGGTAGGGGCGAGAGATGGGGTTTCATGCATCTTTTAATACTTTCACTAGGAGGGTGGTGAAGCACTGGGATGGGTTACCTAGGGAGGTGGTGGAATCTCCTTCCTTAGAGGTTTTTAAGGCCCGGCTTGACAAAGCCCTGGCTGGGATGATTTAGTTGGGGGTTGGTCCTGCTTTGAGCAGGGGGTTGGACTAGATACCTCCTGAGATCCCTTCCAACCCTGAGATTCTATGGTTCTAACACCAGGGCGGTCTCTCTCTCTCTCTCCGCCCCAATATCTCCTCCCTGTTCTCTCTCTTCCTGACTCAGTTTCTCTTTCCCTCACCGCCCCGCTCTCTCTGTCGCTTTCTCCCCCATCCCCATTTGACCTCTCTGCTTCTCGCTTAGATTCTCCCCCCCATCCTTTCCAGCACAGAGCCCTTCACCCCTCAAGCGACGGTCTTCGGGGGGCCCGAAGCGAGCTTGCCGAACGCTGCGGTGGTGGAGATGAAAGAAAGCCCAGCCCCTGTTTCCCACCCAAAGCTATTATCCGTCCCGACTGGAGCCTAGAGAAGCTATTTCCACGGGGTAGCGGGGAGATCCCGCGTACTGCACACGGGCGACTTAACTCCGCGAAGAAAAGAAAAGAAAAGAAAACCCGAGGTGCCATTAAAGTTAATTGTTTTTATTGCCGGGTTAACTGTGTCTTGTAAATCTTTTTACGATCTAGCCAAGGAAACACTGTGAGGCCTAAAGTCTAAATAGCCCAGGATGGGTAAGGCAGGGGCAATCGGTGCTTGGGAAGGCTACTTGGCTCCCCTTCTGCAGAATTTTCTGTGCCGCGTGGTTGAAAAGTCCCACCAAGGATCCCGGGAGTTTTCTAACTGGGAGTTAAGGTGAAGCTTAGAAGAATTAAGGTGAAGATGCATTTTGTGCCTCTGAGCCCAGCAGGGTCTATTGCCCACCAGTGGGGCTGTCGTCATGCCCGGAGCTCCGTAGGAAATAGACGTCTGACCCCCCCGCCCCAAACATAAGAACTATTCGAGAATGAATCCGAGAGAGGCAAAGGCGCTGATGAGTTCAGGCTGGAAAGTCGGATTTGAATGAGTGCGGGAGCGGAGAGCGATTGATCCCAACGAGCCGCGGTTTGACGTTTGCCCTTGAAAAGCAAACCGAATGAGACGCTTTTCAGAAGCGGGATTTGAAGACATGGGGCGGCTTCCGGCCCTGCATGGCCTCTCTCCTTGGACAGTCCCAGGGGTGGAGGAAGAGCCGAGCCGCATTCATTGGGAGTTCTCGGAGACCCACGGGGGACAGCAAAGGAACCCCAAAGAAACAGACCAAGTCACCACTGTTTGCTTCACCTTCTTGAACGTGGTGCTTTCAGTGCTTCTCGAGCGAGGCTGCCAGGGGATTTCTTGGGAGAGGAGGAGATAACGGGCGGCACATTTTCCCACCCAGAGATCAAGTTTGTGCTTTGTGTGTGACTGACGCCATAGACTCTTTCCCTCCATATTTAGGGATACTGTATCTTTCTGGTGGCATCTCTCTACCTTCAAACCTACCGCGCAGTCCTGTTACCTAAAGTCTTTTTCTCCCCATCTACCTATCTATCATGTACATATCTATCTAAATACAATCTCTCTCTCTCTCTCCTGTATATCTCTATACCTAAATCAAGTCTATCTATCCATCTATCGAGACTGGCTCTGCTACTTACCTAAATAAAGATTTACCCACATATACACACACATAGATACATATACACACATACATGCTGTACATAGGTGTACACAACATATACACACAGACTGGACAGTGGAAGATCTTGAGAGATCTTTGTATATCACAGAACCGCCCCTTTGATCCTGTACACTTGCCTGGAGAAAGCTAATCCCCATGGTGTGATATAAGTACCAGATGCTTCTTGGGGGAATTGTACTAGGGCACAGGGTTAATGCCCCAGCTTTTCTTTAAAGTGTCCTGTGGATTAATCCCTCTTCCCTGATTAACAGGGTTGTTTTCAAAATGACAAGAGCGTTAGGTCCGACTCCTGTTGTTGCTGCTGCAGGGGGAGATGTTTGGGGAACAAAGTGTTTTGATTTATTTAATCCCTCAATAACCTTTTTCTCCCTAAAGTGACCTCTTTCTCTTTCCACAAGATTATTAGTGGGTTCGCCATTGTTGAAGCCTTGCTCATAACCAAGGAGAGAGAAGAGGAAATGTTGCTATTCTGGTGGTTTGGGAGGGTTAGTAATCTGAAGGCTTTTCCTTTTCCTTATGTAAAATGGTCATTTGTCTTCTATTCAGATAAAGAAACTGGATGGACTTTTTAGGGGCTGGAGGGGAAAAAAAGCCATTTTCAGAAACAAATTTGCCAACTGCTTTCAGTCCCTGGAATCTTCGAGCGCAGCTCCAAATCCGCCTGGCTGTCGAGCCAGATTCCTATAGACCCTTTATCAGTGGCTACATTATTTGTCTAGCTAGCCAAGTCTCATGCAAAGTTCAAAGTTCGACCCTCCTAGTGCATGCCGTTTTAATCATACCGCTATATTAGTCCTGCTACCAACTGCACTTTGAAGCTCCTCATCCTCTCAACAGTGCTAACGAGACAGGGCCCAATTCAGATGTACAGTAGAGAGGAACTTATTGCAAGTCATAGAAAACGAAAAACAGATTTATTTTGCTTCTCTGCCTTTCCTGTTCATTACCTTTCTTACTGAGGAATAGACTTTAGGCTCCTATTCCTCCTTGGGAGGTTTTAGTGTTAAGGATCCACACATTGTGGAAGGAGATTTGTTGATAGCAGCTAAAGTTGTAAAAAATATTTTCTTTTTCAGAACTAAAACTCAAGTTCTAATCCCCTGAGAAGAACCCTTTCCATGCATTTGAAGAACTACTTGGGAAATGGACATCCTCCATTCATTTTAAAACATTCAGTCAACCTTTCATTTCCTCCCAAAACTATTTGTTCTCTGCCAGTTTTGGTTTTGGGTTGTAGTTAGTTTGATCTATATACCTGCCCCCAGGAAATACCAATCTTCTCCTTCACTTGAACAATTTTCTTTGATTCTTTACTTTGAAAGGCTTCAGCCTCCAGGATATTTTTTAAAAATTACCTCCTTTCAACATATTTAATATGGACAATGCTTTCGAACATGCTACAGGTAAGCTGGAAATAGGGGGTGGGCCACTGAACACGACCCTGCATCACAAACAAGGATCTGTAACCCCACACAGACTCTGATTGAATCTTTGGAAGCTTTTGCTTTTGTCCTGGGCCTTTCCTCATATTGCTGTGATGATGTTAATATCATTTTAGAAATGCAGCTGGCTTGGTGCATCACACAACCACATTTCTGCATTTCTGGGGAGCCAATTTGTACCCCTTTTACCCTTCAATCAATCTCCCCCCCCCTCCCAAAAAATCCAGATTTCCTGGATTGCTGGAGATTTGCTAGGTGGGGAATCCAGAGAGACAGTTGCCAGGGAAGATGTGGGGAACATTATATAATACAGGCAACATGGGGGGGGGGGGGAAAGCTTGCAAAAGTTATTAGTTTAACTAATGGAGAAGGTCATGGCTGGTCTGAAAGGGAGCCTATCTCCAAGAAGCAGATAAGAGGAGACAGCTAACAAGTGGGCACACGCTACAGCATCCCCCCACTCCACACACACACAGATAAAATAACTTCTCTTGCAGGAGGAGGAGCCAATCGCCTCCAAAAAAAGAGTTTCCAAAGGCTTTGCTAGGCATTAACCCTTCCGAGGAAGAATTCCCTTTCCCTCAAGACAGTGGGCTTGACTGGCTGAAGGACTGGGATCCTTGGTGACTTGATCCTGCACCAGTGGAGTCAAAAAGGAGGCTTTGCCAGGGGCAGGATCAGGCCAGTAGGGCAAATTTAAAAGCCCAGGAGCCATATTATACTCATACAAACCCATTCATTTCCCAGGGATAAGTGAAAGCAGAACACAGCCCCAGGAATTTATGAAGTATTTGTCTGTCTTGTGCATACGAATTCCCTGGTTTTGAGAGGAAATCTCAATCCCCCATACAATAGTTTTGTCCGTAGAAGACTCAAAGGAGACCTTCCTATGCTCCTGCACTTTCAAATGGTAACAGGCCATGCACAATGAATGCCTCCCAAGGTACACTTGCTCCAGGCCTCATAAAACTCTCCTTGCTTTCAAATGGACTTTCTATCCTCTGCAAAGGAAGGCGGGATTACAAGTACAAGATGAGGAAGAGCATCAGGGTGAAGCTAGAAAAGTGATTGTCACCACTGAACTGTCTCGGCTGGCCTGTCTTTCCTTCAGCACTGGTCATAATATAGCCACTCAGCATACAAATCCAGGACAAAAACAACCATGCAAAGCATAAGTGAGTTGGTAACTATCTCAGTTGAAATTTAAGGGCTCAATTCTTTCCACAAGTGTAAATCCATGTAATTCAGTTGGATCACTTTGGACTTAACTTGGTGTTATTGGGAGAGGAATTTATCTCCTCAATTCCTAAAATGAACCTCAAGTCCTACCCCAACTTTATAACTGTATATTGGCATTAGGTGTTTGGCTCTGGCTTGCTCACATACTGGCCCTCCCATCCATTCAGAAATGTAACTGTTGGTCAGAATAAAGTGAAATTTAATGATGGTAGGAACTGGACAGGAAAAGGACTAGATTAGTCTGGCCTAGTCTAACAGGGAGTAATTATGGACTCAAAGACAGAGACACAGATGAACTCCAACCTACACACACAGCCAGACACACAACACACATGCAAACTCCAAGACACACAACCTCACAATTCTACAGCTACACACACATATGTACATGCAATACAAACACGGATCTGGATGTGGATCCACTCAGGCATATGTGAATATACACCTTCCACAAGCATAGGTCTCTGAGCATACAATGCTTCTTAAGTCTCGTGAAAGAGCATTGGATCGCAAACATCTGTTGTGCAACAGTTTTCTACAAAGTAATGGCAGTGAACAAGTCTTGTTTCTCAGTTCACTCAAATCCAGGTGAGTTCATCACAGAGACAACAGTGAGCATGTGGCTGTACAAATAAATAATAATGTATCAATTTATCTGGTCGAACATGTATAGATTGCCTCTCTCTGCCTCTCGCCCCAAAATTTTCAGGGGTGACCAATGACTTAATTTCAGAGTGCTCAGCCTAAGACACCTGATTTTCAGAGGTGCGCACTCAGCACTTTCTGAAAATCAGGCCTCTTTCAGATATCTTAAGGTAGGCATTCCAAATCACTACTTATTATTGAAAAAAATTGCTATGTATTCTATATACTCACAGTGATTTTATACATATTTAATATGCACAAACACAACTAAGTTAAAAACATTAAGGTTGCAAAGTCAAGCAACTCACAAGTTAGGAAATGCCAGAATTTGTTCCTCCTCCACTGTGCATATGCATTATAATACAGGCTTTAATGACATGATCCCATACTATTTCCCCCCCACAAACCCCCCAGAGAGACGGATGGTACTCACTTAATAAGCAGCTATTCAATAATTTGTTTTCTTCTTAATGTTCCATGAGTGGCCCTATGTACTGTAATTATTTTTATTATTAATAGTAATCCTCATTGGCTTTTGTATGATGCTCATCATTATATCTGATTGCTTCATAAACTTTTATGAATCTGTTTTCACATCACCCCTGTGAATGAGGGGGTGCTATTGTTCCATGTTACAGATGGGAACGACGGCACAGAGACACTAAGGTCACTAGTGTCCACTAATTTGGGGTGCCCAATTTACAATGCCTAGGGCCTGATTTTTCAGAGTGCTTCACATTATAGAGCACTTCAACGCTCAGCTCCCCATTGACTTAAGTTGTTGCTGTGAGTTCTCAGCACTTCTGCAAATCAAGGTCTCAGCTTGGGTATTTATACATGAGAAACCCACAATTAGTGGCAACACAGGAAGAGTTTGGTTTAAGGGACTTGCTTAGCATCAGATAGGCACTTTGTGGCAGAGGCAGGGCTAGAATCCAGTTCTCCAGGACAGCAGTCAACTGCCTTAACCGTGAGATCATCCTTTCTCTTCCTGCAATTTCCCACTTCATTTACAACACACTTTCCGACTTCTGCAAGGAAGGAGGCAGGGGCCCAACAGATAACACTCTTCTTCCCTAGGCTATTCTGATTCATCTCCACAGCGTGGGCCATTCTGTGCCCTGAATGAGTCAGGGGTCCTATGGAAAAAGCGGTATGTGGTCCTGTAATTAAATATGGTATCATAATACATACACACAGCGGTGCAAAGTTAGGGTTGCACAGGCAATCCTCATTCTGGTATTTCTTAACTTTTGAGTGCTTGATTTCACAACGTTAGCTTTCTTTTGGTGTAATTTAACAGGCTTTTAACAAGCACGCTGAAATTTCATCATGTGGCATCACATTGATGCCCACATGGGTCATCATAGGGGTTGTAACCTTGAGCGCACCCACAAATACTTCTCCCACTGGAGCTAATTGCTTAGCTGATAGCAACAGTACATTGTCATCCTCTATGTGGCCCAGCACTAGAGGGGCGTGATGAGACCCCCACTTTGCCAGTGGGTTTCACAGATATTTGGTGACAGCAGAAGAATGATGGAACCGAGTTCCATTCCAGGATCTGGAGCAGAGTGTGTTCTAGTGGGCACAGAGCTTTCTGCCCCATCCTCTGTAACCTGTCCCCATCCTGTCTTTATTCCAATCCCCAGCGGTTCATCCTGGACCCAGTCTCCTTGACTACCCAGTTCCAGGTACTTCTGTACCTCTGGGCTCCTCACTCCATCCCCAGTCTCCTTGCTCAGCCAGTCCCAATCTCTCAGTCTGACATCCAGTTTTTCTCCCCACCCCAGCTCCCAATCTCAGTATCCCTCCCTGGACTCCTCAGCTTCTTCTTCCAGGCTCCTGGCTCAGACAAAGTCCAGTTTCCTATAACCCCCACCCACTAATCATCCAATCTCAGTCTCCCTCCCCACTCCTAATCCTGATCGCCCCCCATCTCCTTGGCCCAGTCTCTTTGTCCAACTTCATTCCCCAACTGACTTCCAGTCCTGCCCTGTCCCCATATCTCCCCCAGCTGCCAGTCTCCTTGCCCAGTCAGTCCCAATCTTTTGCCCTCTCTCCAGCTCCAAGTCTCAGACCCCAAGATTCTTGATCCAATCCACATAAGCACGATGTGCGTCTAGCATACACACGTTTATACAGTGCAGAGGTGGCCAGATATAGACAGAACTACAAAGAGATGGATACATGCATTGTGAAACTTAGATTGCAGTATGTTTGGCATACCAAGCATATGTAGAATGTATAGAGATGTCGTAGAAAGAGAGCCAGAGGGAACATCCCATTCCCAGTCTCCTTGCTCACCCAGCCCCAGTCCAAGACCCCGTCTTTCTTCCCCGGCTCCCTCCCCCTTGCGTCTTATCCCAATCTCCCCCCAGGCATATATAATACAAGATTCTTTATCGTGATTTTATCCCCGTCAAGACTCTTTATAGAGGATGTTTGTGTATAAGGAGGATAAAATCTACCCTTTAATTCACCAAGTTCCTCGTGTTTCATTTGGCTCGGAATGCTGCGATGTATTTTATACCGTACCTGCCTTTGGAACACACGGTGATTTATGGCCGTGTGAAAATTTAACCAGTTGTTGGAAGGCACGGGGGCGGGGGCGGGCTGGCTGGGGGGGGGGGAGAACTGGGGTAGGAGGAACTGTGAAGGGAAAACAACAAGGCCAAGGTAAAAAGAAAACTGCCAACTTCCTAGCAGCCCCCGTTGGCAAGCCAGGCAACACGCAGCTCTAGTGAAGGGGAGAAGGGGGCACTTTTTCCACATTCAGTGTTGGAAAGGCAAAACCAGGATCCATAACTTGGAAATGATAAAAGGAAGTAAATCCATCAAAGCAAATCCACTGGGGAATACAATTAGGCAGAGAGTTGACAGAACACAAAGGAGCCTCGATTGGAACGGGCTCTGCCGTTGAGTGACAATGTGCAGGCTCGCAAGGCGGCAGCAGCACTGGGCGGGGGGGGGGGGGGGGGTTGGGGGGGGGGGGCAGAAATGGGGTTCGTTGGGGGGGGGGGAGGCAAAAAAAATGGATATAAATTCATTTGGGCGGGGGGGGGTTGGAGCTGGTTATTTTCCTTCCTCAAGCCTGCGGGAGGGCAGTGTCCAGAGTGATCCCCAAGGGGTCTTGAGCCATTGCGACATCCCCACGCCTGCCTGGTGCATCCTAACCCCCTGGGGGGAGAGGGGGGACCTCGCGCGCGCACGTCACTGGGCCATACACGGACCCGCTGGTCCATTTCAGGCGCCCTGAAGTCATTCCAGACTATGAAGCTCGTAACGACACCTCCAAGAAAGACGGAACTAGCCCCGCTTGCTCTGCGGCCACACAGACAGCAGCCCGGCTCCAAACCCCGGGACTGCACAGACACGGACTCGGTGTTGCTATGTTGTGTTTTGTTCTGGAGTCGTTCCCCCCCCCATGTTAGTTGAAAGCCGCGAGCAGCCCCCCAGGCTTGTTTTGCATTATTCCCCACGCCTGGCAGAACTGCCCTGTGAAACGCCAAGTGTCCCCGCTTCCATACACGCCCAGCACAACGCGATCTCCATGAGACCTTCTCTACCGAACCCCTTTCATACAGGTCTGATTGCAAAGTTGAGCCGTTATAGGGTTTCCCCTTCACCTGACCTCGGCTTAGGAAGAGTTAATGCTGTTAACGGGGGTTATTGTGGTAAGAATCGAGGAAGAATGCAAAGTATCCAAGTTTATATATAAGACGGGGTGATACTTCCCTGGTTTTATTGTGATTTTATCTGGGGGAGTGGGGAAGGGATGGAAACAGGACATTCAAATCTGATGCGATTCAGTGTCCACAAACCTGGTAGGCAAACATCCCCATCTCTATTTTGTTCACAAGCAAATCTATTCCCCGATCCCCGGACTCTTCCGGAAAGTGGACAAATAGATTTGAGAGATATCAAACGATCCTCCTTCCGCCTTTTCTATTTACGGTGTTTAATCTCCCACATCATTCCCACTGGAAAAAAATTGTCAAGACAATGAGTTAATAGTCAGCAGCAGTGACTTTCTTTGCTTGGAAAAAAAAAGAAGAAGAAAGCGATCAAAGGTATATTATAAACATGCAATTAATTATATTACACGATTTTTTGCCTCCCGCAAAGGAAATTTAATGAGTAAAATAATATATAGTTAAAGGGTTTGTGCCCCCTCAGTGAACCGGATTAACAGTATTTATTTCTTTTTAACTGTAAAAAAATTACAGTAATGAAAAATAATCTTGACAGAACGCAACTTCCGGAAGGCTTTCCCCCCGCAGACACTCTGAGAGCTATTACAGAGATGAAGCAATGCTGTATTAAATGGTAACCAAATTAGGTTAAATAAAATCTATGATCCCTCCCTCCTGCCCCCAGACCCCTAAACCCGGGAAAGCTCTCGTTTGCGAATCGATTGGGTCACTAACACTGCATCGTTGCCAACCGAAATCCCCAAAGCCTTGCCAATGCGGAGCAGTTGGACACAGATTTTGAAGTCTGCAAAAGAAAGGGCTTTTTGAGGGTTTGTTAGTTGCCTCCTTAATCGCAGGCAAACATCTCGCTCGATGGACCCTTCGCAGGCTGTTGTCCTGAGCGCGATACAACCCACCCCTGCGCCCAACGCATCTCATGATAAATGAGTCTCCCCAGCTCCCATTCCAGCTCCTCCGTTCAGGGCTGGCGATCTCTACAGCAAACGGCATCAGATGAATGGCAGCTGAATGGAGCCCCGTGGAGGAAAGAAATCTACAGTCCCTTCGCGGTCGTGTGAAATGGCTCCGCTCAAAAGAGTAGCAGACACCACCGCATCTTGGAGGATCCTGGCAGCCCCTCGCCCCTCTAGAGCATCCAAATGGAGCACGCCTGGGGCAGCGCGCTCCGAAAAGCGGAGCGTCTCTGCTAAGACCGCAGGGGCTCGGGCAAGTTTCCTTCCCACTGCAAGTTTTGCGAGCCTGCCGGGGAGCTCAGAGGCGACCCGCACTCCGCTGCCTGTAATGTAACAGTACAGTTTATAGGATACAGCGGAGCAGGCATAAAACTACTGAGTCAAGCATTAGAACCAGATGCGAAGCCGCGGGTTTCATGGGCTTTCGACCACATGTTCTTATGAGCACACAGGTGTGCGCGTAGGGAAAGGAGCTGAGCCGAGGGTACCGCAATGGGGAGCGAATACAGGGTTAGACCCTGGGAAAGTTCGCCCCCCTCCTCTTAACCACCAGTTGATAGGGAAAAAACTGAAGGGCCCAATCCTTCCCCTAGTGAAGTCAGAGCCACCGACCCCCGCAAGTATCTCAGAAACCTGACGGGAAAACTTTTCAGTATCAAGCGGTCTTCAACAAATCTCTCCCTCGCGGAGCGGGGAATGTAATGGCGGGGTGTTCTTCTAAGGGGGGTGTTTGGGAGAGAGGCGAATGGGATCCCCAAAGCGCGCATCTCAAATCTACATGGGAGCCAAATGTCACACGTGTTGACTGGCAGTGTCAGCCCCCCCCCTTCAAATCTATCTGTCCCACTCTGCTACGGAATATCTGAGGGGGGGGGGGCAAATACAAGTCCTGTCTCAAATGGGAGGCGATCCTGCTTTCCAGTGCTGTGTCTGTCCCGAAACACTCAAGCCAAGCCCCCCGCCTTGGGGAAATCCAGAGGAAACACGAGGCGAGATCCAAACCGCTACCCCTTGTCCAGCGCTCGGCAGCGCCGAGGAGGCAAGGCACCGGTGGGGATCTATTGCGAGTCGGGCAGATAACGCGTGTGTGAAAGGTTAGCTCCCGTCTGAACCAGTCCTTGCAGTTCCTGGAGGTAGCGGGGCTCTCGCCCCCCTCCACAGCCTGTTCTCCGAGGAAAGGCAGAAGGGAACCACGGCTGGCTGTAACCGAAGAGCGGGGAGATTAGTTTTACATTAGCAACTCAAGGCTGCGAAGGTGCCGCGGGATAGATTTTGCACTGCGGGCTTCGACTAAGGCATCTCACGCTAAACTTTCCGTCTGAAACTCGCTCCTCCTTCTCCTTTACCCTTACACACACCCGGGATCCTTCTCTGGCCTCGCTCGGATCTGTGCCCAGATCCAAGCACCCAAGGTATAGCTCCCCACGCCCCCCAACTTCTTTTCTAAAACCGATCTCCTCCCCCCCACACACACACTTTTGATTTAATTTGTTTCTCCGGCCTAGTGACTTGGCTTTTGCCTTCCCTTGAACATTGGGTGTACCGCTGACATCAATCATGCCTCAGTTTACACAGGGGTAAGGATAGAATATCAGAGAAGGTGACCAAGCATGGCACAGGATTCAGATCAACTCAGCATTGATGAATTGGGTTCAAGCGGAGTTTCAGACTCATAACAACTGTTGTTCCCCATCACATAACATCAACAGGGCCTTTTAAAGGGAGAGTATCCATTTACTCCAGCACATGTGATGCATTAAGACTTTCATCTTCTATTAAACCTTAAAGGCTGAATGCATCTTAGACAAACTCAATTTGCTCAAGCTAGTTCTGCGGTGATTTCACACTGTTACTCCTTTCCCTTCCTCGGAGGAGTTTTCCCCCCAATATAGTGTTTTGACATATCTTGGTGGTTGCCTTTTGGGCACAGCAGCTGAGTATGGAATAGAGCAAAAAGAGTTTAGCTCCAAGAGTGAAACACCTCTTAAAAGTGTAACTCTGCATGAAGCCTCCTGCAATATGAAATTTACCTTCCCATAGGTCTGAAGTGCAGGCGTTTCTTGAAATCTGAGTTCAGAAAACAACAACTATTTCCAAAATGAACCAGAGTGTTTATAGCCAGGCCAGTATTTGATTGTACAAGAACCTTAACTGGCAGAAGGGGCCAGCTATTTCTTAACTGAAGGTGCCAAGGGCAGATAAATGAAGCCACAAGGAGCTACCCTACATGCACACTAGGAGTTGAGTTTAGGTCAGGTTTAGCTAGCACACGCTAGGCAATTATCAATCAATTAAGTAGAGTCAAAACAGGCCACGAATCTAGCCTAGACCTATGGAGGGAGAGAAAGAGAGAGAGAGACACACTACTTCTAAGATTCAGGCTTCCATATGTTGAGAAAGATGAGCCATATTTGTACATGTTTGATTCTTATCTACCAGCTGGGATCACTCATCCTGGTTGTAACTGAAATAATAATGAAAGAAAAGCATGCCGGCCCTGTTATGTTGTGAACATGGGCATACAAACCATCTATATTCACCAGGGATCAAGGAGTGACCCGTCAGAATCACAGGCCTGTGAAATCAGTGAGTAGCATTTCTGATTGCTATTTTGCAAGATGAAACCTTATGAAGTACTTCACTATTCTGTCTATTGTTTTTGGTTCTATACTTAAACATAAATCAGTTGCAGTTTTTCCCTGGTGAACCTTCAGGAATTTAAGTAAATGGAAAGTACAAAAATCCCTAATCCAATCCTGACAGCATTCTCCCTTTCTTCCTTAGTCACAGAATTGTAAGACTGGAAGGGATCTTGAGAGATCATCTAGTCCAGTCCCCTGCACTCATGGCAGGGCTAAGTATTATTAAATATTAAGTCCTTAATAAATATTAGCCTGTAATTACAGAGGCTAACAACAGGATGCAACAAAGATGTGCATGCTTAGACCTCATACATTGAGATAGTTATGTGAGTTAGCCCTCTAAATCTGCTGCTAACAATTAATATTAGCACAATTATTTTAACAAATTAATTTATTTGTCTTGCATCTGAAGAAGTGAGGTTCTTACCCACGAAAGCTTATGCTCCCAATACTTCTGTTAGTCTTAAAGGTGCCACAGGACCCTCTGTTGCTATTTTAACAGAGAAATTCCAAGATCACACTTTTAGGAAAACTGTACAAGAGAATTTGGTATTAATTTGGTATTAAAACTTTGCCTGCACAAGAAAGTTGCACCACTGTGACTAAAGGTGTGCTATTAAATTAATTTAATTAGGACAGTACAAAGGACTATGTGGACACATTTTATTTTCAACATTGCTTCATTTGGGTTAGTTTAAATCAATTAGGAATCAGTTTAAACTAACCCCAAATGATTCAGTAGATGGGCCCTTTTCAATATCCAGTTACCATATTGCATTGGGGTCACTGCTATGGGAGGTGATGCCTTTTGGATGAGATGTAAAACTGAGGTCATGACCACATATGATCATGAAAGATTCTATGGCACTTTCCCCAAGAACAGCAATGTTAGCCCTAGTGACCTGGCTAAATTCCAGTTTGGATAACTATAAATATGGCTGACTTAACCCCTCCTATGGTGCAACTTGAAAGGGACCCAGGAGTAACAATCCCTTTCACTGATATTTATATTAGCACCACCAAATATCAAACAAATATCAGCTCTAACAGAAACCTTTGCTTATTAACACATGCATCTTCTTCATTATAGAAATCAAACAGGATGACCATGTTCTTAACCAGATTGTTTGACTTCATTGGAACTGTAATGTGGACCGACTTTGCTTTAATTTCTCTTTTCGGTTTCATTATATTTCATTACATTTCGTTATGTTCATTCCTTAAATTTGGGGCGTGGAAGGAAGTTGTTTTAGCAATGGAAGGTGGGAGTGCACATGCTCTGACAGCAGGTCATGGTCCCTCCTGAGTTTCATCTCCGAAACAACTTCTTTCCACACCTAAAAGTTAACGTCGAAAACTTTGAAGCAGTTACTTTTACCAGGTCATTTGCGGGTGGTTCCCCTGAATTTTGCAGAATTTCACAGCTAGATCACCCTGAAAAGTCATTTTGCAAAAATACAATTCATGCCGTTTTGATTAAAAAATGAAGTAATTTCACAGCAAAACTGGACAAACAGAAATGTCTATATTTCTATCAACTCTATTTTTATCCTCTTGATAGAAGGATAAATGATTTTAATAACTTTGGTATATTAATGTTCATGCCAGTTAAAGTTCCTATTCCTTGAGAAGCTGTGCTTGTACAAGCACTGTCTATTGTACAAACTTCAGCCCTGATCTTGCAAACGCTCACATCCTTAACATTAAGCACATGAGTAGACTTACTGACTTCAGTGACATTACTTCCATACTTAATGTTAAGCATGTATGTACATTTTTGCTGGATCAGGGCCTTCTGAATGTGTTGATGCTTCATGGAAACATTATTCAGAAACATTTCTGCATCTGTTTCATACAGTTTGTGCATATTTCTTCCTTTGTTCTTAATTTCCCAATATGTACATAATCATAACATTCTTGTTTCTTAAGAGATCTACTCCGGCTGATTTTCTCCACTTGAAACCATCATCCTGTCTGATGCCATAAACATTTCTACAGTGGCCAGTTGTGATGGTTTCAGGTGGCAGATACATGGCAGGACAGTAGGAAGGGGAGCTGGCTTTTAGAGCCCAAGCGGCAACCTCTACACGGCTATTTTTAGCACCGTACTGCAATCTTGACTCTGTAGACCCAGATTCACTGCCACACACTGAGGCCCAGAGATTAATAAATGTTTTGCCCAGGGTCACACACGAGATTTGTGGAGGATCAGAAATTGAACGCAGGTCTCCCATAGTTCAGGCTAGTGCTCTAACCACTGGACCATCTTCCTCTCTAGGAATTAGAGGGAGGGGCAAGGCCCAGCCCTTTTGACCCCTTTGCTGAGGTGGTAGCTCTGAGTAGCCCAGCCCTGCAGGATGGACACAAAGGAGGAAAAGTTCCTTTCCTCTCTCCCTCCATTGCACACGTATGTGTCACGTGCCAGCCAGCCTCATTCTGACCTTATCTGAGTAGATTTGTTTCTAACAGCAACATCCACAAATGCCCTTATCACAAGATGAATGTTTTCACTGTCACTTAGCCCCATACAGAGAGCAGGTTCCCAGCTATTAGAGCTTTGGGTGTCTTTCCTGTTAAACCAGAAAGTGATTGCTGCAAAAATGCAAATTCAGGGCATGTCATCAAAATGTGGGGTGCGGTATTATTGTGCATTACGTGATATTTAGTACAGGTCATGTGATGAGGATGAACAAGGCTGAATGCTAAAATGAGGAGGAATCTAGAAGGACACGACATTCTCATCGCTTGTTTCATAATAATGCATCCCATTGTGCCACCTATTTACCCCTTCATACGTACTAGTTAGGGAAATGGGTCAGACGTATGCATATTATAGAAAAAAAGGTATGCAAGAAAGAGTGGGGGAGAAAAGAAAAGGTAGTGGTGGGATGCGTGATGGTGGACTGTAATTGCCAGGCTTCAGTGAATCTTGTCCCACCATCCTTAAAGGTAAGGAAGATGTTTGCTCTAAATCCTAAAGGATTCTAATATTTCTGCTTCTTTTAGTGCCTTCAGGAAATCACCAACAGGGGGAAAAAATCATGCTGATGGGAAGATACTAACTGCTGAGATGAGTGGCGAATATGGTGCTTTCAGTGGGAGGGTGGGGGTGTGTGTGGCTGGGAAGGGGACTGTATTCAGATGATTTAATGTGATGACAGGACATGGTCCCTCATGGTCCAGAGTCCTTGGAAAGCCAGTGGCAGAAGGGGAACATAAGGTTCCCTCGGCCCGTGGGAGGTGGAACGGGAAGCATTGCATGACTTCAGCGGGGGGAACAAGCAGACACGGTTGCGGCTGTCTGGTAGATCTGGAGGATTGGTGGAAAATGTGTGACCTCTGGTTCACATCACTGCTGATGATGATCAAAAGGAACTTCTCTGACCCTAAAAGACCAGGCTTTTCCACAGCGCCTCAGCCTCAACGTCCAACACAAACACAAGAATTCAAAACTCCTGGATTAAGGAGACGGTGTGGCTTCCATTAACCCAAAGGTTTGGCTGAGTTGACTCCAGGAAAAGCTGTGCATCAAACATAATGAATCAGAAGGGAAGCCTATACATCAGACAGAACCCGGTGACCTTTAGAGCTAGATAGCATTACTTATAACGAGCATATTGGGGCGGGGGAGGGGAGATCGTTACAAACAGTATGGGCTAAAAAAAATAGTCCTTGCTGATAACACACGAGGTCCCAAACCTGCTCCCTTTTTGTATTTTTGGCAGCAATCATAGCACACTGGTGGGAAGCAAAACTGTCTGCAAATGCTGAAGCAGAAAAACGCTTTCCAAAGAGGAACCATCCTTGCGACACAAACCCTGACCCCTTACAGTGCAGCTCGACTGCTCTTTGTTTCCCACTTGCGTGCTGCGTGTACACCGAAATATTGATCCATTCCGCCGGCATCTCTCCGAGCTCGGAAATGCATTAGGGACTCCAAACAGAAACGCTCGCCCCCTTTCTCCCGGTCTGTCCGTGTAAATAGATATAGTTACATTAAGATATATAGACAGAACCTTTACTCAAAGGAACCAGATCAGTTTCATACACTGATTAAGTTCATCTGGGGGCTGAACTCTATATAAACCAATTCCAGCAAGGGTTAGGTGAGCCTTTCGCCTGCCACACACACACGCTCTCGCTCTAATTTTGTCCATTGCTATCATAAAACCAGAGACATTTATATGAGGGTGAAAGGCCAAGAGGGGCCTTGCTTTAATACCAGGGGAAATTTTATTTTCTGTTATTAATTACATGTTATCCAGTGTACATTTGCAACACTTACTTTAGATAAAGTTACATCTATATTTTATTAGAAAACTTCTCAGGTCATGCAGGGGTATTTGGATTGGAGGGAGGGGGGAAGGCTGCTGTAAACGGCAAGAGGATATGCTGTTTTACTGTAAAGCTCCCTCTTCCTCCCCCATCCACCCTCTCTTCTCCATCTGCCTTTTTAGGGATGGATTCTTGCACATTCTTGGAATAGTTCACTCTGCAAATGCTAAATGAATCGAGGCGCAGAATAAAATTGGCTTGACGTTCCCAGAACCTCTGCATAAAGACAAACGGGCATACACAGTGTAGCTTATCGCTACTGGATCAGTCAAATCCAAAGCAAAAAGTTACGCTTAGCCAGTGGAGGCTTAAAAGTTCAAATCCCCAGTCTAATTCAGCACATGCCTTCTTTCGTTTCCCCACATCCGGCTGCTCTGCGGGAGTCTGCTGTGGGGCGCTCGCCCCACTCATCGCCGGAGATGGCAGGTGGGTGGGGGAAGAGGTTTCTAGCCTCTATGGATAAATGTGCAGCTTATGGGAATGATAGACAATTGGTATAATTACAGGGAGGAATGAGAAGACAATTGGACCCCTTGGGGGGAGGGATAGCTCAGTGGTTTGAGCCTGTTGTGAGTTGGCCCAGGGTTGTGAGTTCAATCCTTGAGGGGGCCACTTGGGGATTTGGGGCAAAATCAGTACTTGGTCCTGCTAGTCAAGGAAGGGGGCTGGACTCGATGACCTTTCAAGGTCCCTTCCAGTTCTAGGAGATGGGATATCTCCATTAATTATAATTATATATAACTGAGTTGCATAGGTGCCCCCCTACACCTCCCTCTCCAGCATCACCACCAACTACAAGACATGGAATTATTCTCTCTCTCTCTCTCTCACACACACACACACACCCCTTCACCCTCCCCACCCCCCAAATGGTTAAGGAAGTTGAGGGATAAAGTGGGGGTGGGGGGAGAGAACATGCAACATATGAAAAAGGAAAGAAAAGAAATAGGAAACTAAGCTAAAACAACACACAACGAATCAATTCCATAGGCTTAGATCTTAGATCCTAAATTGATTGGTTCCTTGGCTGGATCTAGCTCACCAAGTTTCCCCAATACAATATGATGACTGGATATTGCAAAGGGCCAATCTACTGAATCTTGAACACCACATTGGGCAGCACTCGGACACAGGGGTGGGGCGCAAATGAGTTAGGTATCAGCGAACTTCCTCAGACAGACAGGCCCATAATGAAACCCACTGCCCCCACCATCGGCACTAGCTGATACCCTTGTCAGCAGTCTCTGCAGAGAGCCAACAGGCGATGGAGACCAAACTCCCTTGGAGGTGACGCATCCAGATCAGGGCAAGGTGTGCTGGCAAGGGAACATTCCTCGCTTGCACTGGTGCTGTCTATACGATCGAGTGTCAGTCCCTTAAACTGTCAATCTGCCACCTTTCTTCAGGCTAATGTAAACCAACTTCACACAGGGGAGCGGGTTGTGTGGAGAAGGTATGAATATAACAGATATACCCATCCCCTGCCAACATTTACAATGGGAAATGGTCTATCTCAGGGCTGGTCTATCCTCAGAGTTGCACTGGTTTTATTTAAGATGTGCTTTTAAACTGCTTCAGTTCTGCTGATGCAAAAGGCTACGTGGACCCTCTTGTTTTGGTTTAAACAAAGGCTAAGGCCTGGTCTATACTACCCGCCTGAATCGGCGGGTAGAAATCGACCTCTCGGGGATCGATTTATCGCGTCCCGTCGGGACGCGACAATCGATCCCCGAATCGGCGCTCTAACTCCACCAGCGGAGGTGGTAGTAAGCGCCGCCGACAAAAAGCGGCAGAAGTCGATTTTGCCGCCGTCCTCACAACGGGGTAAGTCGGCTGTAATACGTCGAATTCAGCTACACTATTCACGTAGCTGAATTTGCGTATCTTAAATCGACTCCCCGCTGTAGTGTAGATGTACCCTAAGACTTGTCTACACAAGAAAGTTGTGCTGGTTTAAAACGGATTTAGTTAAACTGGTGCCTGCCCTTGTATAGACACTTTTGTTTTGTTCCCAGAGTGCCTTATTTCAGGTTTTCAGATTCCTAACTGATTTAAGCTATCTGAAATAAGCATTTCCACACAGGAATTTACACTGGCTAATCTAAACTGGTTCAACTAAACCAGTACAAATGTGTGTGTAGACAAGGACTGTGGCAGTCAAAGAATGAAGATTTCACAATAAATCTCATATGAGGTAAGGTTTGGGGCGGGGAGGGGGGAAGAAACAAGAGAAAAATATTAGCTATTGTCCTGAGCGAAAGCCATGGCTCTAAATGAGCCAGAAGTTTGGATCTGAACTTCATGGTAAGCCCATCAGTCTGATTCTTTTCTCATGTTGCTTTTAAAAAGGTGCAGATCTGTGAACCGTAGCAGAGTTTGTCTGCATTACACCAGGGCAGGTGTGAGCAGAACAAGGCCCTGTCTCTCTACTGGGCTGGATCAAAAGACAATATCTGAATGCCTCTGAACTTGGGGAAAGTTTGGGTCTGGGAGCCAGTTCTGAGTTTTAGGATGCTTGCTGGGAAGGTGAACTCAGTAACTACTTTGTAATTGCTTGGAACAATTTGGAATGCCGGATCAGAACACGGCCCATCCAAAAGAAAGAACTAAGTTGGTTTGGCCACAAAGAGAAAGGTGAAAATATACACAATGCCCACTCATTAATACCTCTGCCTGATTGAGTTCAAGGTGAGCAAAGGGAAGCCTGATGTTCATGTAGAGAAATAGGCAGAATCAGGCTCAAGAAAAATACATTCCTGTAACTCGATCAAGGAGCGTAGCAGATGGCAGGCTGGTTTCACTGTGGATGACACTCATCCATTGTACTGTCAAAGGACTATCTCTGCCTTCGCCAGCTCCCCTGAAAGGAGGCCCTGAGCGCTTTGCTTGGTGCAGGAGGACAGAGAGCTCTGCCTAGAGACACTGCAAAGGAGGGAGTGGAGACGTCTATCTGTTTTTCATATGGGCAACAATTCATGTACGGCGTGTCAAAAAATAACGAATTTGCTGGAGCTTAAGGGTAAAGTTCAAAAGTTCACTTGGGGTGCAGAGCTGCTGCTTCTGGGGGAAGATCAGCCTGGTTTGCATGTGGGAAAGAAAGCCTCATTCATTTTCAGGAAAATTCGTTAGGGATTGCTAAGGAATATGCATGTGCAGGCGCGCAATCCAGCAATAAGTTACGGAGCCAAATCTTTAGGCCCTGACTCAGTTCTCTCACACTCTCATCTAAAGCGAAACTTTATTCAGTGGGTACCAGATCCTCAAAGGTACTAGGTGCCTAATTACAATGGACTGCAATGAGGTTTAGGTGCCTAAATATCTTTGGGGATCCGGCCCTGGGGGTTGTGTCTCGGTAAGGATTAAGAAGGCACAAACGTGCTGCCCAGGGCAGCCCTGTGTTGGAAGCAGTGCAGAGTTCGACCACACCCGGGCAGTTCAGGGAGGACAGAATCCAGCCCTATCCCCCTGCAGGGTGAGTGTATCCATTGCTACATTCGTGGCAGGCAGCTACACCGATACAATGAATGCGAGCAGAAATTACTGGGTGAGGTTTGCTGGCCTGTGGTAGGCCGGAGCTCAGACTAGATGACTGTAATAGTCCCTTCTGGCCTGAAAATACATGCATCTATACTTACCCTAGCCCAGTGCATGGGACCTGGGGCAGGGCCTTGGCTGCGTCTGCCTTTGGGGCATTTTGCTCTTCGGAAGAGAAGTTAAAGGAAAGGGGCACAAGGGCAGATGTGCAGATCCCCCTTCTAAGCTAAAAAGTAGAGGGTAGCTCCATCTCCACTCCTTGGCTTTGGTAAGCAATGCTCTGCACAGCTCCCCTTCCTCCTGAATTGGCGTAATGGGAGCTCCCCTTTTGTTTCAATCTCCTCTAACCATTGCCTCTGTAAGGAATGCATGGAAGCCACAGTCCTTGCATTCGTTGGAGTACAAGTGCTACGATTGTGCTCTGCTGCACCTGGAAAAAGATGCGACTCAACCACAGTATCCTTATTACCTTGTGGAGCCATGGAGCTGCAAGGCATAATCTTGGCCTGCATAAGGACTTCAGGATTTGGCCTACCATGCACAGAGCAGAGAGAAGAGGGGGAAATTTCCATGAATATTCATTCAGGTTCAAAGGCCAGTTTGTGGGCTTTCATGTTTCCTCTCCACAAACACATGGGAGCTTGAATTTTACCAGCAAGAATATTCCCCAAAAGAGAATTTCACATGGTACAGTTGGTTGAAATATTCAAAATTTGCATTTTATGCAGTGTTGGTCAGTTACCATCCAATCAGAGATCAGGAACAATGCCACATGATCTAGGTAACCAAGCAACATAACAGGAAAGTCTAATGTCAGCTACTTACTTCACAGCAAACACATCACAATCGATTTGAGCATGGAATTAAAGTAATGGAGAAAGCTGCAAATGATCCTCACTAGCGAATACATGAGGGAATGTCATGATCTTCTTGAGCACATTTCACAAAGAGTAAAAGGGATAAAATGTAGAGTCCATAGAAGAGAAAAAAGTTGTCATGCCCACTTGCCCCAGTTTTTTTGATTGAAATTTGAAATTTACAACCCTTATGAGACAAACTATCTGGTTCATTCGCCCGCTACATTAAATCCAAACAAGTGGCACACACTGCATTATGCAATGACCCAGGATAATCACCCAGGGCTAGATTGACATGGATTGCATGCCTGCTTAAGGGAGTAAGGACCCCTCCTTCAACCTCTACATGGACGACTGAGATATTGGCTCTAGGAATGCAGGAATAGGTGGATGCCGCATGTCTGCCCCCCTTTTACCTGCAGTACGTGGGCGGGGAGGTGCAGGGAATGAATGGAACCTTTGCCCAATGCCTCTATTCTCTGGTCAATCAAGCAGAGCTAGCAAGGAGGAGGGAGTGGGCATTATAGTTTGCCCCTGGTATAAGTCTGCAGCAAATTACTACCTCTTTGGAGGAAGCAGTGCTTCCCAGAGATGGCACTCTTTACTCACGGCTGTGCCTAAAACAAAAATCTGCCCCACATCGGACCTATAGGATGCCTGATTGTCCTCTAACATACAACCGTTTTTATGGGGTTACTCCTGATTTACACTAGAGAGGAGAAGCAGATCCACAAATGGCAAAGAGAAGGTCTACAGTGAACACGACCGTGGGCCAGATGTTGCTAGCCTTCCTGCTCAGGAGCAGTTGTTCCTCACTGTGCAAGTAATCTCTCTGGGCCTGCTCCTCGCTGGTGCAAATTAGCAAAGCTCTATTGAAGCAAATAAAGGGCTGCTAATTTACACCAACGGAGACTCTAATCCCTTGACTCCAGTGAGATTGCTTATGGAACAAGGTGCTATTCAGCATGAGTCAAGGTAACAGAATCGGTCCCTATTTATTTTAAATCAAAATAAATGTGTTAGTGTGTCTGTTTCATTTGATCCAAAAAAGTGTGTGTGTGTGTGGGGGGGGACTATTATTTATTTGTCTTTCACAATGTTCTCCCAATTCAAACAAACTTGGCTAAGAATCAGTAGAAAACAACTTGAAGCGAGCAGCAACATGGAAAGCGAAACAAAGAGTGACTTGTGCACTCCTCATTCTAAAGTGATATTCACGTCACCACTGGGGAAACCATTAAAGAAAATCACTAAAAAAAAAAAAAAAACCCTATCCAGGCATTCTTCTCAGCTGGTCAACATTTATAACATGGGACACATCTGTTCTTAACTCCCTTGGAGGGGGGGGGAAAAAGTTGGGAATTGTCCCACCTAATACTGAGATAAAATATGACTGTGAAACATGAAGCCATAGAAAGGTGCTTCATCTGCAAGCTACAGTGTGTTGATCAACCCTTCCCTCTCTCTCTATTTCCTCACCCCTACCCCTACACTTCTTTTTAAAACTTTCCAGGTTCAAGCCAGACCTACAGATTTATGATGTGTTTCACTTTTGAACACCGTTGGATCACATTTGGGTGATGAAAGCCTGATAGGTCTGTAGATAGCTTTGTGTGTGGAGGGAGAGCATAATGAATGAATCTCTCTCTCTCTCACACACACACACACACACACACACACACACCTCAGCCAACTCCAGGCTTGCCAAAAACTTTGCCTCACTACACTTCAGCTTTACTGAAAAATACATTCAGCAATATAGTATTGGGGACCACAGTTTTACTCAAGTCCACATACTTAATAAGACCACAAGGAATATGAAAGAAAAAAAATGCAGCAGTACTTGGTAACTAAACCTGTTGGAGTTGTAAGTGTGGTAAATTCATATTCCTGCACTTTTTGGATGCCTGAGCTCTGCCTTAACAGCTGCTGTAATAAACTTCCCCAAAAAGTATTGGATTCACAGAAGTATTACTACAAACCCCTAACAGAAACCTAATGGAAAAGATATATCAACCGAGCAAACCTGAGAGATAAGCCCTGCTACATAAAGAGAGATTTAAATCAGCTGTCTCTTACTTGAGACACAAAATAAAAATGCCCCATGCCTGGGTTTTTTGAATGATCTAATTACAAGTGTCTTGAAATTCCTGTTGCATAAAGTTTCCTTAAAGAGTTGCCAAGGAAAGGAAATTTTTGGAAACTGTTTTAGATGCAATCCTCAGCTGAGGTGAAGGCAGTTTTGCCTTTCAATGACAAAACGCTTAATTACAGCAATCCCAATGTATTCCACATTTGGGAACTGGATTTTTGACACACACATAATATACCCCATGCTGACATTACTGTTTAGCAAAAGCCAAGCCTGTGATCTCACATTAATTGCTACACAAATATACTTATTGTGGGCATCGGTTTTATGTGGCTGAAACTGCCATTCGCACATGTTCACAATCAAAACACCCCCCCACCCTTAAACAATAATTACCATTTGTGTGGGGGTGGGAGGAAGAGGGGGCGGCGCGGCAGGGGTTGAAAGGCAGGTTTAATAGCATGCAAACTGTTTGTCGGGCTCCCGTTATCCCTTTTGTTCTCTTTGCCTCTTGATATATATAAAGCCTTTTAAAGCCAAGTCTGCCAGTTCTTAATTCTCCTCTTTCTACTTTTGTTTTCAGGATGAGGCATTGATAGAAACAGATTCCAGTTGATTAAAGATACGATGCCACTGAAAAGCAATTCTGCAAGTACAAATATTGTATATATTTTTCTTCCACCAAGGAACTTGTGCATGAACACTGAGGCACTGATTCCCATTTATACCAAGGCCTTTTTGCACCCCTCTAGGAAGTGGGTGTAATGTACATTTGTACTTACTTTAATGCCCCTTTATGCTGCCAGGGCGGTAGGAAGACGCTTAATGTACATGAGAATCAGGCCCAGGAATTTTGTTTGCCTCAGGTCATCCCTACCTTCCAGAGCTGAGATTATAACCACTGTGACATGATCATAATGATCTGTGACATCACCAAAGACTAGGCTCCCAGTTGGGGCATATACAGCAAAGAAATAAAAAATTAGAAAATTTAAAAAAAAAAATCTCTCTCTCTGTAAAAAGGAAAGAAAGAAAATCCATCTAAGCAGAATGGTGTCTAAAAAAAATATTTCTGATTATTTTCCTGTGGGTCTCAGGTGGTCTTTGATTATCTTAAGCTTCCATTCTCTCCTCCATTTCCATGAGCAATGGGGAACTTGTGCCTACAGATCTGACTGAGATGTGGAAAGTGGGGGAAAGCATCAGCATCTGTGACAATCTTCTACCTTCCCCTCTGCATGTCCCTTTGCAGGGGCTCATTGGGTTGTGAAGGGGAGAAAGGCAACATGGCCAAGTGATTAGTGCATAGGGCTGGTGCTCAGGAGATTGTGCTACTCATCCTGGCCCTGCCACTAATTTGCTTTATGATGCTGAGCAATTTGCATACTCTCTGTGACTCAGTTTTCCTATCTGCAAAATAATAGATAAATCTAATGAAGCCTCATTAGGCTGCTGCAGATCTTAATTAAGATTTGTAAAGTGCTTTGAGATCCTCAGATGAAGATCTCAGTTTAATGCACAGGGCTAGAATTATTGAAAGCTCAGAGCAGTAATGCACATGTGGTCCATTCTGAATGTAGGACATCATCTTCAGCAGGCATAAATCACGCTAGCTTCATCAACTTCAGTGGAGCTATGCCAAGATGCATCAACTGAGAATCTAGCCTACAGGTCTTTCCCTTTCCCATCCCAACATTTTCCATTTAGGAAAAATAGTTATTAATATGCATTAAGCAACCAAAACCACAACAGCATTACCTTTGCATGTGAGTCACACAGGTGATATGAGAATAGAATCCATTCTCAATTTCCCCTCTCTATTCATTGTCAAACAACAAATGGCCCATGGACACTCAATTTTTTCCCCACGTTCTCTCCAAACTAAATGTTTTGAAATGATCTAAACAAAATGTTTCAGTTGATGCAAACTGAAATTTTCCCAGATATTTCAGTTCATGAAAGTGTTTGAGATATTGACTTTTGATGGGAAAACTTTTCAAAATGTCAAGGATGGGAAAACCGCTTCCAGCCCAGCTCAGATCTGGAGGGGCCCCCCTCTCAGGTTCTTAGACACTTGAGGAAGAAACATTAAGAATGAAATGCAGTTTTTCAGGGTCTCCTATCTCCATTGTTCCTTTCAGACAACGTTTCTTGGTCATCAATCCACACAGCACCCCATTCTTGACCCTCTGGGGCCATCTTAAAAATCTATGGATCTGTGAATCTTCTCTTGACATACACACCTCCTCTCCAATCTGTGCTGCAGAGCCTTGGCGTATTCTGGGCTTACTTTGCATGCAGAACTGACATCAGTTGGAAGTTCCCCACATGGAGCAAGTGGGGAATATGATTCAAACGGAAAAGAAGAGGTCTCCTCAGTATATAAGAGAACTGAAATGCCAGTCAGAAAGGACAGTTTTGCCGGTAACCTTTCTATCACAGTCAATTGGCTGGGACCTGTAATTCTCTCACCCTACCCATCTAGATCTGAATGGTTTGGGGGCGGTGTGATACATTTATTCTCCGAACAAAATGCTGCTGGCGGGATTCAGTTCTGAATATGACCTTATGGTTCTCAGCAGCTCCAAGACTCCTACGTCAACAAAGGCTGGAGTTTTCTGCCAGCTCTGTGGGGAGATTTCAAATGCTTTTTAGGTTTTTAGAGTTTCTCTTTAATCTCAAGCCAGCTGGGCCTCTCCGTTAGTGTGGAAGGCTGCAAGCTTCTGAGCTCTGGGCAGCTAGTTTTCCAGAGGTCTCACCAGTGGGTGGAATGGTTTGTTGTAATGTTGCACTAAATAAAACCATCTTCCCAACTCCGACAGAAAGAAGAGTTGCAGGCTGGCTTGGTGGTTTGAACTCACTCCAACAAGAGGAGAATCTGAATTCAGGCCCTGACTGTGGTTTCTTGATCCTTGGACCAGTAAGAGCAGGGAGTTCTTTGGAAGCACCTCCTAGTGCTCTAGAGTGCCCCCTGTTGACTGATCAGACGAGGCACTAAATGGAGTCACTCAGATCTGTGCATTGCCTTCAGGGCTGCCCAGAGGATTCAGGGGGCCTGGGGCAAAGCAATTTCGGGGGCCCCTTCCATAAAAAAAGTTGCAATACTATAGAATACTATATTCTCTTGGGGATCCCTACGGGGCCCAGGGCCTGGGGCAAATTGCCCCACTTGCCCCCCCCCCCCCCCCCGGCAGCCCTGATTGCCTTCCTTGTCAGGTATTGGCCCAATTCCCATTTACATTAAGGGACTCTTTGTGCTGCTCAGGCCATAAGCTGGATGTAAACAGAAAGGAAGGATGATCCAATGGCTAGAGATGCTAACCTGGGACTTGGGAAACCTCAGTCCAATTCTTTGCTTCACCACAGACTCGCTGTGGGACCTAAGGCAAATTATTTAGTTTCTCTGTGCCTCAGTTTCCCATCTGTACAATGGGGATAACAGCACTGCCCTATCCCCCAGGGGTATTGTGAGGCACACAGATACTCCAGTAATAGGGGCCAGATAACCACCTAGAAGATAGAGGACCTCTGGCCCATTAATACCCTTTTGTAGTTTAGAGTTGGTATAAGGGCACTACACTGGCTCTATTTCCAGCCCTTGGCATTATGGGTAGATTGCTGGCAGGAGGTGGTGACTGGCACAATGGATAGTCTGCTTCCCAGGCCACATACATAAATTAGAGCTGCCTTGGGGCTACCCTAACCTAGACCAAGGGCTGGGCAGGCCCCTTCAGAATATGGGGGACAGATCCTCAGGTGGTGCAAGACACATTGAAGTCAATGGAGTAATGCCAATGTACACCCGCTGAGGATCTGACCTGGGGAGCACAAAGGTGGCTTATTGTCTGTCCCAATCAGGGAATGAAGTAAATGAGACTCAACTACCCAGAAACTCCCCCCCCCCACTCTCCAGCCCTTCAGAAAAAACAACAACAAAATCTTGTTTACAACAAAAATGCGTGAAAAGAGATGCAGTAAAACAGACAAGGAACTGAGCGCAGGAAGGGCAGAACTGTCACTGAGTAGAAACTCAATTATTTGGTTTTGCTTGGAGAAGCAACAAAGTTTTTGACATGTTTGTTATGCATCCTGTCATTACAGTTGAAAGAGACGTCTCAATAATGGGTAAATTACATTTTTAACATCCACTTTCCTCCAAGCAGTTTGCATATTTTCCACTACATTAGCTGATCAAGCCGTTAGTTACAGTTACTTACAAATAAATGACCTCAACATATTTCTCTCTCTCTCTCTCTCGTGGTTCTTGACAGTGAAAGGGTGCGGGGGCTGGGTATTTTTAAACATTTTGTAAATAAAAAAAATCCAATGAGCAAAATAATAAATGCCTAAATAGAGCACAAAGGCAGTGACAAAAAGCTGAGTGCACCTAAGGAGAAAGCACAGAAGTGTCTCTTATCAAGCGAGGAATTTATGAGATCCTAAACAGCAAAACATGTGAAATGAAAAACACATTTGTAACAAAAGAAATTGCAGTGGGATAGTTTATGACATTTGAATAAATCCAGCAAAACCGGAGGCTGAGCATTGTTTTGTTGGGCGTGTTGATGTGCATTTACTCACTGAGATGGGTTGGAAGCAGAGTCTGTGAAAAACTTTTCAGTTTGTTTTTTGAAAATTCTGAGAAAATTTATTTTCATTTTATTTTCCAGGTTTTCTTTAAACAAAAAATCAAACTCCTTTTTTGATTTTCAACAACCAAAAAACTCCTAAACAAGTAGTATTTTTTTTGTCTGCAGAAAACTAAAAAAAAACCCTGGGTTTTTGTTTTTTTTTAAATAAACAAAGGCTGAACATTTTTTAGGTGAAAATAGCTTTTTGACCAATTCTAATCTGGACAAAAACACTAATTAACTTTGGGATTGATGAACATCTGAACCCTACTGTACATCCATATTTTGCAAATGGGCAATATGTTTACCCTACACAAAAATCTGTCTTAAGTTAGAATTAAGTGTTATCAAGTTTATTTTCTCGTGCAACATGAACACTGAAAAGCAAGGAAAGCATATGGTAAAACAACGTTCACACCCAGCACAAGCCACGTCTCCAGGCATTAGCCTATTATGTGCACAATATTTAAAAATGGCCATATAGGGTCAGACCAATGGTCCATCTACCCAATAACCTATCAGAAAGCACAAGCAATCCTGCTATGTCCCCTTTTCCTAGTCAAATACTTTGTGCTGCGGACTGGAAAGGTACATCATTCAGGGATTCCCCTTATTTTTCTCCATGGCCACTGAAGGTAGGCCAAGAAATAATGGGATCAATCTTCAGCAAGGGGGATTTAGGTTCGCTATTAGGAAAGCCATTCTAACTATAAGGGTAGTTAAGCACTGTAATAAGATCCCAAGAGGGTGTGGAATCCCTGCCATTGGAGGATTTTAAGAACGAATCGGACAAACATCTGTCAAGGATGGTCTAGGTTTACTTGGTCCTGCCTCAGGGCAGGGGGCTGGACTTGATGACCTCTTGGAGCTGTGGAAAGCATTCAGAGTGTGAGCTAGAATCTGGCCAGTTTTAAACAGGATAAAAGACGACACGTACTGGAGAATCAAGCCTATTGACTTGACTGGAGTTTCTTTAGCTTCATACAATGTAAGTGAGATCAGAATCCATCCCTTGACATCTCCAGAGCGCTCAGAGCTTTGTACTAAAGGTGCTATGTAAGGGAGATGCATTTTGGCTGGGATTTTCAAAGGAGCCTATGGGAATTAGGCACATAAATCACATTGAAATACAATAGGAAGTTGCACCTACCTTCCTTAGATGTCTTTGAAGCTCCCAGAAACATTAATAATGGATTCTACACCTGAAAAGCATGGAGCCTAAAAGCTAACATTACATATGGGAAGGCACTGGGATGAGTGGCTTGTGGGTTTAAAATAAAGTCCTGGACGCTTCAGCCCCATGTTTGCTTGTTTAACACGTCTGGGTCAACCCAGCCAGTGCCAACATATTAGGTCAAATTAAAAACAAAAAAATAAAAAGCTGACACTCACTGTACACCGTAGAGCTCACCATGTGGTTCAGTGGAAGGATGGAGATCGGGGAAGAAGAGGGAAGATAGAAACAGAAAAGTAGCAGAGCAGAAAGTCTAGCTCCTGCTATTTAGTTCTGTCTCCTTCACCAGCTGCTGCCACGGTCTGCTAGCAGGTGAAAACACTCCTGGCATAGAAAAAATACATAGCAAACCCCTAGGTTTTTCCTTGGTACTCGCCACTCATGCTTTTGCATAGAGACAGGCTGATTCATTTACGAATGTCTGTCTCTCTTTCCAGATGGGGTTAAAGCACTGGACCAGATCCTCATCTGGTGTAAATTGGCATAGCTTCTGTTGACTTGGCTGCATGACCCCTGGGGTTTTGTAATAGATTCCTGACTATCAAAACCCCTTCATTGCAGAGACAGCGTGGTCTAGTGAACAGACCACTGAACGGCGAGTCAAGGGACCTAGGTTCTAGCTCTGACTCTGCCACCAGCCTGTTGGGTGACTGTGGGCAAGTCACTCCCCCTCTCTGTGCCTCAGTTTCCAAATCCCTGTAAAATGGGGATAAAGATACTGACCTCTGTAAAGCAGTTTGAGATCTACCGATGCAAAGCCTTACATAAGAGGTAGGCACCATTAGACATTTCCCTCCTTCGAACGTTCTTCCTCCATGATGCCTACAAGAAACTCAATGGTTAGGCAGCTGATGTGTTGGGACCACCGCCCATCATGTTGACCCACACAAGGTACGTCTTCACTCATACGCCTTACGGTGGCGTGACGCTGCAAGGCTGCCTAGCACAGGTATAAACAACAGTGTGGAAGGTGAAGTGCTGCTTAGGCATGTAAAGACACATACAAACCCTTAGGGTATGTAACCTACACTGCTCTTTACACGCTCAAACAGTGCCTCCCCGTCTCTCTGCTGCTATTTTTAGCAATGGAGGGTTCCACTACCTCCCTGTCGCAGGGAAAAGCTCTGGCAGTGGAGAGACAGCGGGCAGGGAAAGTCTTGAGCAGCTCCCTTTCCCCGTTTTCCTCCAGAGCAGCTACACATACCCAACATGTCACTGTCAGTGGTCTGTAGTATAGACATAGCTTCATTGTTTCCTTGTGATCCCCCATGTGTTTGGATCCACCTGCTGTCTCAGATTGCAAACAGCCAGGCCCATATCCATGATGGGGGTTGGAGGAGAAAGATTGGAATCTAGTGACTTGACTTTTCTCCCAGCTAAATGACCACATTGTCCATTAGAGCCCAGAACCCTAAAGTAGGTTGGTCACTCATCCAACAGCTAGGAAAGAAAAAGCTCTGAACTGTGTAAGTTGTCTCTGGGATCCAGATTGGGAGAATATTTTTCTTCTTTTCCTCACTGTGCACACTCTAGTCAGTGAAAAAAAGCACTGGAATCAGCATATTTGAAACTGGCCAGCTGTGCTCTGACCAGCTGACGCGCGAGGCCACAGCTGGGACGAGAGAAGAGGCAACATTCCAGCTGCAAACAAAGCAGGCAGCACCTTAGGAAAATGTATCAGACTGGCCGTGATCCAATCCCGAGCTCCCCTGTTGCTTTTACAATGAGGCTTGTCAGGGCCAGATGCTCAGCTGGTGTAAATCGGGGGTGCTCCTTGGACTTTAATGGAGCGACGCCAATTTAGACCAGCTGAGAACATGGCGCAGAGTGTTCGGTTGGTCTTTCCCTTTGCTGTCTTACTGTTATCGTTAATCTAGAAATAGCACTTCATTATGAGAGACGGAGGGAGAGAGAGAGAGAGAGAGAGAGATCAACTAAAATTTGTCTAGTCCAGAAATAGTTTCCTGGAACTTAGGTTTCTTTTTTTTTTTTTTCCTGCAGAGAGATAAAGTTGTTCATTGTTTGTCTTGGCTGCCTATAAACTCACGCTGCTGAGAGCAGCCTTTGATCAAAGGGCTATAGGGAGGCTGACCTCTGACAGCCAATTCACTCCCTGCTCCTTCACTCTTACCAGCCCAGTCTCAACTTCCCCTCTTTATAATGGCTGTTTAAAAATAATAATAATAATAAAAAAAATCCAACAGCCCTTGCAGAAGTTTGGGGTTCCTGTTCTAATTGGCCTGTAAATGATTTCAGAATTCGGCCGTTCGCTTCCTTGATGGTTGCTGCGATTGGAACAGGAGGAAGGACCAGAGATTCAGAGCCAGATCCTGCTCTCGGCTACACAAGCATAAAGCCAGAGCAAACCCATCGAAAGCGGTGGTGGGACACTGCCTTTCGGCTAGCGTAACAGAGAGCAGAATTGGGCTCTTTATCAGGGGCAAATCTTGCCCTTTCTGTGCTGTGTATGGAGGGCAGTTCTACTGCATGGGCAGAGGGGCAGGACATGGGGAGGACACGCAGGAAGTGAGAGGCATGGTTTCGTGATGCATAGTGAGGTAGGGCTTGAGATGGAAGGTGAGTGAGGGCTCGGGCTGTGCAACTGCCTCTAAGTGGATCGGCCAGACATTCCCCCATGAAAAAGGAGCTCAGACAGCACAACTGGGCAGCCACTCCATGGTTTAGATGGGATTCCGTCTTTCCTGGCCCAAGCTGCATTTGGATAAGCCAGGTTTAAATCGATTTAAGTTTGTCCACATAGAGGTTTACACCAGTAACTACATTGGTTTAAAAATCACACCTTTAATTACATTGGTGCAACTCTGTGTGTGTGTAGGCCATGTCTGGGTGTCTAGCTCTGTTGGAAATAAAACATCGAATCTGTTTGTCTGCCTGCCTGTTTAGTGCTCACAGTTGTATCTATTCTATTAGCTGGGGGAAAAAAATAGCAAATGAGTATGCTTTCAAAACTGATATATCTTGATATGTGGTCTGACAACACCGTTTAAATCCCAGTTCCCGTTGATGAAAGAAAGTCAGAATTTACAATCTAAATAGACCCCACAGACAAAAGAAGTCTAATGATTCCAATTTTACAGATGGGGAAACTGAGGCAAAGAGCAATTATGTTATTAAGATAGAGCCAGGCATGGAATATCCAGATGTGCTGAGCACTAGACCAGCACCACAAGGCCATCCTTCCTCTGAGTCAGGGCCACAAAACCTAGAAACCCAAAGCGGGAATTCCTGTTTTGGGCCAAATTAACAGATGTTAGAAAGCAATGGGAAGACACGGTTATAACATCGGACAAACAACCTGAACTCTGCCCCTGCCACACCATCCATAGGGTGAGCAAAACCAGAGCAAGTCAACTGCCTTTTGCACCTCCCTCAGCACCGCAGACACCTTTATAGCATACCAGCCACAAGGAATGCAACACAAAAGTGACATAATGCTAACTGGAGGGGAAACAATGTCCTGGGTGAATTCCCTTTGAGGTCAGAACCCTGCCACCCTTGCCCTACACCCTCACCTGCTCGGCTATTGTTCAACACCCACTTTGAAGTCAAACTGTAAATTTTTCTAAAAAAATATGTTGATGGTTTTGCAGGTTTGTGCACACTCGCTGTAGTGCTCCCCACCCCGAACCTGACAAAACAAACACTCATGAAAGTTCTGGCTGAGGAGGGGGTGGGACGGGGACGGACATTTTGTGTAGGATTTCCACAAACATGTTTTTCTCGTTAGAGTCCTACCAGCATATGAAACAGCACAGGGAAACTGTAAATAAAGCTACGCAAAGCTATCTTGGGGTTATGTTGACATGACAAACCACTCCAGCTCCCCTCTCCTGCTTGGCACGTTGTCAACAGAGACCCTGATGTACGAGTGCGTCTGTCTCTCGGGTTTCTTAGAGCCACGGTTGGCCTAGCAATCTGTGGGGCTCAGAAGCTCCGAGCTCCATCCTGCTACATTCCCAAAGCCAGAGGAGGAGGGCAAGGTCTGGCAGTGAGAACGGCCTTCTCCCCTACCCTACAGCTCCAGATGCGGATTGGGCAAGCGAGTTGTAGAGCTCGCATGGGACCCAGGAAGGCTGCTGGTGTTCTAGGCCTCCTTGGAGCTCTATTGTTTTCATCAGACTGCAGTTATTAACTATTGTACATTTCAGAAAGCCACATAGCACATGTAAACTACTGGATATGTGACTATTTGAAGAACGTTCGAAATGCTACAAAACTGGAGGAGTTTTGTTCTGTTCCCAAAAGAGGGTGGACAGAATGAGAACGGTCTCTTTTTGTTAGATTTTCACCACATTTCAAGCATAAGCCCCATAACAGTTGGCACGACTATAATCACCCGCCATCCTACGATTTTGAAGCATTAGTGAACAGAGCCTCACAAAACCACCATGGGATAGATTTTACAAAAGAGGGAAACCGAGGCAAAGAAATAAAGGCTCAGATTGTCAAAGGTTATTTAGGTGCCTACCCCCCCCCCCCATTTCAAATGGGAGTTGGGCACCTAAATAGCTTTGAGGATCTGGGTCACAGTAACTTTATCTAAATCAATAGGGCCAGATTCTGGATATCCTTACTCAGACTGAGTAGTATCTTACACCAGGGGTAGTCACACTGCTATTGATTTCAGTACTCATATAGTAAGATACTACTCAAGGCAAGGCGATCACAATTTGGCTCAGTGGTTAGTGGAACAGAACTCAATGCTGTTGACTTCCTGTCTTATGCTTTAACTACTAGACCGCATGGCTTCAAGTGTGCTTTCCCTCCACATCCCATCCGTTAAGCTAGAAAATACAGCAGAGATTTATTCACCCTCCCTCCCCCAAGGACTCTAAGGGACCTGTCTAACTAACTTCTTTGAGTCCCTTGAAAACCACAGCTGACAACTTTACCATTCTTCTTAGCCCAATATAACGGCTCACTCGGAACATGTAGAGAGAAGGCGAGTCTGGTAATTTAGCAACAACATCCATTTCCCGTTCAAATATGGGTATAAGCGGGAAATATCCTTAATATCTTAAGGATATTAGAAAGCCTTGCTCTGGGATTGCTTATTACTGTCTTTGGAGGTCACGTCTGAAAAGTCCTTTCATGATCTGCACATAGCAAGTCATTGGAATTCCTGAATCTCCCAGCTCAGATGACACCCCTGTGTCAAGTTTAGCAAACTCCAGCCAACATTTAGATGTAGGAAACCCAAGATCTGAAGTGGCCGTGCTTGTGTCCCTGTAGTATTAAGCATGACAGAGGAGTTACATAAGAAAAAGAGAAGTGTCCTTATTAAAGATAGGCACCAAGCCTAAACCTTGTATCTGGGCAGCTCTCAATTTTAGGAGGATTTGTAATCTGAATTTTGTGGCTTAGTTCTTTGCTCTGCTCTGTTCATGTATTCCTTTCATCCAGCTCTATCTTGGGTTTTTCACATCAGGACTTCAACTATCCCACCTTAGATTTCTGGCAGGATAGCTGACACTAAAAGGAGGTTCAGAACTTACCCTGTAATATTTGTTTCTTAGCCAGTGAATACTGTAGAACTCTTGGAAGGCACAAGTATCAGAGAGGTAGCTGTGTTAGTCTGAATCTGTAAAAAGCAACAGAGGGTCCTGTGGCACCTTTGAGACTAACAGAAGAACCTCACTTCTTCACTTGCATCTGAAGAAGTGAGATTCTTACCCACGAAAGCTTATGCTCCCAGTACTTCTGTTAGTCTCAAAGGTGCCACAGGACCCTCTGTTGCTTTTTGGAAGGCACAGTAGCCATGAGCGACCCTTCAACCGTGAAGCAGTATGCGTAGTTTTGTGCTCATGAGGAACCATGTGCTTCAATACTGAACCGGTTTGCACAGCTCAAACTGCTAGATCTCTGCCAACAGTCCAGCACTAGTAAAAGCCCTACAGTAGCCTGGGACAGTGGATACAGCACTGGACTGAATGTCAGGAGACCAGGTTCCTATTCCTGACTCTTCCATTGCTCTGCTGAGTGACCTTGGGCAAGTCATGGCACCAATCCGTGCCTCAGTTTCCCCATCTGCAAAACAGGAATAATGGTGCTCGCCTCCTTTGTAAATCACTGAGATCTACTGATGGAAAGTGCTACACAAGATCTAGGGGGTATTATTATATTATTATTGCACTGACAAAACATTGAGCTTCCATGGGATTATTGTCACAACAGCAAAATGGCATTTTTAAAAACTGTGAAAAATGCTCAGTCAGAAGCTTTTTAAAATGTAAACAAGGAGAAAAAGAGAAGGCTAAGAAAAATAACCAGATAGAGTGGGGGAAAGAAAGGGGAAAAGCACAGATTGTGAAAACAATGCATGAAATCTACAAGAAGGACCTGTTGCTTCAACCTGAATGGAAAAATCCAGACAACTCTCCTTTAGCATTCAGGGAGTAGAAGTTAAGAATGAGGGAGAGAAGCAGAAATGGCAGATAAGAAAGTCAGATTCAGACCTCCCAATTTCCTCTGCTTCTCAGAATTGGGCCACATCATAAACTGGATGCAAAAGGATTAACGTTTTAATTCAGTTGCCAACCTGTATCAACATGTCAGTCTGTTTGTGCCGACACTCATTTTACATAGAAAGATTTCAGCAAAACAGACAAAATGTTATGACATGCAAAAAACTTCCTAAACATGACAAAGGAAAAACCACGGCAAGAGAATATATGTTCCCTGAAAGCTATGCAGCGTGGGCAGCTTAAAACAAAATAAATGTCTTCTTACATTTGTTAAGGGTTTGTATCATAATATCAAGTCATGTCACATGCCTTTATCTAGTATGGTATCGCATGGCACTGCACTCACTGCATTGTGTTGTACTGTATGGCATGCATTGTACCTTACTATTTAGTAATGTTGTATTGCATTGTATTGTACTTTACTTACAGTAGGATTGGATTGGATTGCACTGGGGTAGAAAGTGTGTATGATCGTACTGCTGGAGAGTAAGTGATGCATGTAGGCAGGGGCCAGATTTGAGCATCTAGCCTTACTTTTAGGTTTCCTGACTTAATGTGTGTGGCTATGCAGTCTTGACCCTGCATTAACCTATTTCTCTTCACTATTACAAAAAGCTGCATTAGTGGACCATTCTGTTTGCCCCGTGAAAAATCGCAAGAAGTCAGGAAATGCAACAATGAAGATTCCAGCAGCAATATACACTCAGTCCCACTTCTATTCTTGGGGTTATTTCTATTTAAATAACCCCAAGCCCATTAAAGGCAACTTTGCATTGACTTCAATAGGCTTTGGACTAGGCTGTCTGTGATTTGCCCCAGATCACACAGGAAGTCTGGCGTTGATCTGGGAAATTAATCCAGGTTCCCTCAATCCCATTCTAGTGCCTTACCACCACCACCACCATCTTTCTTCTCCTGAGGCACAAGACCTCAGCAACTCCAGGATCTTTAGTGTTTAGAGCCATGTTCTTGCACTAAAGCCCCTTACCATCATTCAGAGTGATCTAGATTGTTTGGTGAACTGGGCACAAGCAAACACTATATATTTGAATACAACTAAATGTAAATATACACATCTGGGAACAAAGAATATAGGCCATATTACAAGACCAGGGACTCTATCCTGGGAAGAAGTGACTCTGAAAAGTTAGGGGTCACGGTGGATAATCAGCTGAGCATGAGTTCTCTGTGTGACACTGTGGCCAAAAGAATTTTTGAGATCCTGGGATGCATCAACAGAAGAGTCGCAAGTAGGAGTAGAGAGGTTGTTTTATATCTATGTTTGGCTCTGGTTCAATCGCTGTTGGAATGCTGGGTCCAGTTCTGGTGGCCACAATTCAAGAAGGATGTTGATAAATTGGAAAGGGTTCAGAGAAGAGCCACAAGACTGATTAAAGTATAAGGAAACATATAGTGATAGATTGAGCTCTTTGAGTCTATTTAGCTTAACAAAGACAGTTAAGGGGTAACTTGATTACAATCTACAAGTAACTACGTGGGGAACAAATATTTAGTTATGGTCTCTTCAATCAGAGAACGGTCTAACATGATCCAATGACTGGAAGTTGGAGCTAGACAAATTCAGGTTGGAAATAAGGTGTACATTTTTAACCATGAGAGATCAAGACGGTGTTTTTCTAACAGATCTGCTCTAGGAATTGGGGCAGTTCTCTGGCCTGTGCCATACAGGATGTCAGACTAAATGATCACAATGGTCCCTTCTGGCTTTAGAATCTTATCTGAGTGCCTGGTAATTGAGTTCCTTCTTGACACAACCCTTGGCCAAGGCTGATCACACCTCTGTGAATGTCTTTGGATGAGCCAGTCCAACCGAAGTGCCTCCATTACCAGATTAGTTTATTTTCGAAGGCTTCAAATGGTCAAAAATCTTTCAGGTGTAAAAGCAAGTCTCTGACTATATAAATCACGAGGTGTGGCCTTACAAGTTACATCTTCACTGCAGAGTTAATTTGGGTGATCGGCACCCAGGTCTAAGCACTAGGTTAGCCCAGCTTAGGTCTGACCAGTCAACTGCAAAGTCCCACCTGGCTTACCGTGTCCTCACTGGTGCTGTGCTCCCCTGTGTGCGTGTGTCACTAGGAGCTGCTGTAGGATTCCTTCCTAAGGAATTCAGTATCAGAGGGGTAGCCGTGTTAGTCTGAATCTGTAAAAAGCAACAGAGGGTCCTGTGGCACCTTTAAGACTAACAGAAGTATTGGGAGCATAAGCTTTCGTGGGTAAGAACCTCACTTCTTCAGTGTCTGTCCTTCCGGCACACACGGGGAATTCTGGGCAGGCATTGGAGGACTATTCGCACTAGTGTGATTTAGCCTGTGTCCTCACTACAGCGTGGGTGGCTCACCAGCCTGAGTGAAAGTCTCACTAAGGTTTTAGCCTGCATGTCCTGCTAGCCTTGGTTGAAACCACCACCATGTTTGGGTGAGGGGTTGTGTGTGGACAGGAGAAGGGTTAAGGGCAACGCATGAATAAGGGTTTAAAGTTAAATCTGCCATGAAGACAAGTCCAAAGTGTGAGAAAGGTTATAACTCATCACCCCCACAAACCCACCGCCAGGCTGCTTGTGTCTCTATTGTAAAGGATTTCAGCAAGGGGTCCAGTTTATACACAAGGCAGCAATCTTGTTATTGTCAGGGGGCTGAAATGGCCTGGGGTCAAGAATCACTAATTAATTACTATGTGAAATGTAGCTTTTGGATCTCAGACCCTCCCACCTCCTGCGCGCACGGGCACACATGGTATCGGCAGAGGAGTAGAGACGGAGAGATCAGTCACAGAGGAGAAATATATGGAAGTGCTTCACACAGCTCGGCTAGCAACACCATTAGCTGCCATCCCAGCAGGAGTTAAAACATAAAGATAACCAGAAGAAGCATCCGGGCATCCCAACACACTGAGGGATATTTTAGTATTCAATACACCTGATGTGAATACAGCTGTCAGACTTGGGGGAGTAGAGATTTCAGGGAGAGACGTAGGATTAAGTGCTTAAATACTGGCTTATTGTTGGAAATTCTATGCAGCTGGTGCATGAAGTACCCACTGAGCGCTCGAGGGTACCTGCTAAGCCACAGAGCAGGTATAGTGACAGTTCAAAACTTCCCCGTAGCAGTCTGTTACTATGCATCAATCCAAAAACGAAATAACCTAGTTCTAGGAGGTCAGAGCAAGACTTTAGCCTCAATGCCTAATCTCTCCTGGGACTTCCCATCATAATGCTCAGTATGAAGAATGCGCCTGAGACCATCAAACAGATGGTAAGAGAATTCAGTCATTAATACGAGGGCAGGGCTAAGAATCAGTGATTTAGAGGTGAAAGTGATGTATCCCATTACAAATCTTTGAGACATTCAGGCCCTCAGAAGCCTTGCTGTTTCGTTTGCCTGCAGGTGAGCTAGTCTGAAGCACAGCTGGTCAAAAAAAGAGGGAAAAAAAGAGTCCTGACTTTAAAAATAATCCCCCAATTTTGTTTTTAAATTTGAAATTATCAAAATTAGAAGGATTTCCCCCAGTTCTGTAGATGTCCAAGAAAAGGGTGGGGGGTGGGGCAACAGACACAAAAATGTCCAATTATTTTCCTTTTTGCTTAATTTCAATCTGAAAAATTTCAGCCAGCTTTATTAAAAAGTTATCCAAGTAGCTGCTCATATGGTGACTGCTATCTTGAGATGGAGTCTAGATTTAAGCTAAAAACTAGACCCCAACTATCAGGATCCCTATTGGGTCACTGGAATTTGTATTTTTCACAACATCATGTGTATTTATGGACATGCAGGGCTAATTACATTCCTGCAATGCAATAAAGACCCAAATAAGTCAACACCACTTTCGGTCGCTGTCTCTTAACTATACCTCCTCAAAACGACCACCCCTCTCGAGAGCCAAACCATTATCTAAGTAAGGAGAGAAAATGTGTATGCAAGCCACAGAAAGAGAAAGAAGAAGAAAAATGGAAAAAGGGACAGAAGGGTTAGATCCACAAAGAACCCATTAGAAGTCAGGAGCCTAACCACATTTGTGCATCTGGGCCAGGACCACCAAAATCAGGATTAATTTAGAGGATCAAGAACAATTCAGAATAAACACAATAAATTAAACACCTTGAAAAAAAAAAACCTATTTTGGGGCCTCCTCATAAGCACTATTGCAACCATTGGAATCAGACCTCCTGAGACTCTTTCTCCTCCTCTCCCCAGGTGTCTTATTTCTCAGTTAAGTGCTCAGTGGTAAAGAAGAGCTGTGCAAAGCCATCGATTTCCATTTTGGAGCTCACCTATAATGAACTCAGAGTAAACATCTATACCAAAGCAGAAATTGCCAGCTGTTTTGGTGCATAAGAAGATACAAACTGTGAGACCCTCTTCTTAAGTTTCTTCAGACAGTGAGACCCTCACTTAAAAGCACAGATTCGCCCAAGCACGAAATCCCAGATCCTCAAGGATACTTAGGCACCTAATTCCCATTGAAATCAATGGGAGTGGGGCACCTAAACGTCTTTGAGGATCTGGGCCAAAGTGCCCTGCGTATCCCTTAAGCGCCACAGGAGAGGTCTGTGGAAAGGGGAGACTCATATGAGGCCTGAGCTCGAGTTCATAGATACCAAGGCCCGAAGGGACCATTGTGACCATCTAGTCTGACCTCTGTACAATACAGGCTTCCCCAGCAGAATTCCTAGAGCAGAGCTTTTAGAACAACATCCAGTCTTGATTTTAAAATGGCCCGCGATGGAGAATCCACCACAACCCTTGATAAATGGCTCCAATGGTTAATGACTCTCACTGTTAAAAATGTCCACCTTATTTCCAGGCTGAATTTGTTTAGCTTCAACTTCCAGCCATTGGATCATGTTCTGCCTTTCTTTGCTAGGCTGACAAGCCCATTATCACGTATTCCCCAAACATAGTTGTCGTCAGTGGAAAAAAACTCCTACAGTTTCCAATGGGTTCTGGATCAGGCCAGTTGAGCGGACAGGTGCAGGACCTCTACACACCCTGTGTACCTGCACCCTATGGGAATTTTGGGCTGGCTTTGAATAGGTTGCTGCAGATGGAAGTCTGGGCCAGGTTGAAATAGCATGTTGCTGGGAGTCAGTCAGTTCTAGGCTAGAATGTGGCAGCTATGTATTAGTGCACAGGACTGTTCTAGGAAGGTTTAAGAAGTGAAAAAGAAAACCAGATGCAGTTGGAAACTAGAGAGCAAAGAGAGATTAGGATGCATTTGGTCACCCCACATCAGAAGGGAATTCAAACAGATCTTTCTAAAGGAAGCAATGGCGCTGCAATTTTCTTTAGAATGAATCGCGAGACTGATGCCGGAAAGGTACACTGAGAAAGGTACACTGACCGGGAGCACGTATGACCCTACATTGTGAGACTTCTACACGATCCCACAGGACACTGGCAGCCCTCTGCCTGCATGCATAGTGATGAACCTCCTGTCTTGCGTGCTATTCAGGTCAATGTGACAGACCCCTCAGAAAATGATGATTGAGGTAGGTTGTTAAAGGCAATACTGGAGATGGCTCCAGCCAGCTGCAATATATGGATCCAGAGCTGGTTAGATTTCAGACAGCAAAATTCAGGGGTGTTTGAATTCAAGGGACTTGGCCCGGTCCATTATTAGGAGGTCTCATGTGAGCTAGCTCCCAGCACACACAGGACGTAGGATGGAGTAATCATTTACTACTGATATGGGCCAGTAGCAGATTTTTCTTCCTACAGCAAATGGGGGAAGGAGAAAACTTTCAGAACTGCTTCTGCTTTGTGCTGTCCTGTCCCTTACTCGGGTCCAGTGGGAAAAATCACAATCTAGCCCCTAAGAATGAAAGGTTAAAACTAACACTTTAAATAGCACCTGGAACAAACTGGCAGACAGTATAGATCCTGGTGGATGGGTGTAATAATAGTGGATGATGGTGAATGGGTGTGATAATCTGACAGTGTATATCATGTTTTGAAAAATATAACAGTATACTTGTGCATCATTACTGTGCCAAGTGACATGAAGGTATAAAGCCATATGAATGCAAACTATTATTCATGAATTATATTAACAGTAGTATTAGAGGTGGGAGAAGCGACATGCAAACATTTCCTTATGTATATTAGGTCAGGTAAGTTTTGCATCATTTAGTTTTATTATATTGTATTCCAGGCAGCTAGACATAGTCTGTGGGGTTTTAATATCAAAGGGGAAGGTCTCTACCTGGCTGAGAAAGCCTAGGAATTCAGAGTGACCTGGAAGGAATTGAAAGAATGTTGATCTCTGATCAGATTAGAGAGAAGTGGCAGGGCTCCCAAGGGTCTTCTTATTCCAATGCCCCTGCCTACAATGCCACGCTTTGTCTCCTAGTCTCTGCCATTTAAATGATTCAGGTTAGCACACTGGAAACCTTTTAGGCTTGTCTCCATCACTGTTTCGCTTGGACAGTGTGAGCACCTGTCAAAAGTGAGACACTGATACTCACATGCTGTCCCATCACATTCCTTTGCTTTCCATTGTCCCAGGTCTTATCAAAACCTTGACAGGGCTTCTTCCAAAAGGCAGAGGCTGGCTGGGCACTTAGAGTTGCTCACACAAACCTATCAGGACGGACCAGATCTTCAACTGGTATAAATGAACGCAGCTTCATTGACTTTAATGGAACTATGGCTGGCGCTGAGGTTCCGGCCCTGAGTGCTAACCCAGGCAAAAGCATGCACAGACATTACCATTCTAGCCAATATTTGTCTGGTTCCAAAAGACTGTTTTATGATGGATATCCACCAATCCAATCCATACAGGACAGTCAACTTGATTACGGTCTCTTTCATGCAAAATGTTTTACAAAACTAAATACAGGTTACAAAGTTAAACGAGAAAATTAGAGGACAGATGGTTCCCTGGCAAATCTTGACTTTGGCCCATTACAGGTGTGGTTGCAAAGGTGTGTTTTCAGTTTACAACTCAAAAGAGATGAACTGGACTGTGGAAAGCAGCTCCGGTTCACACGGTAGAGGCTGCAGAAGAGGAGGCTCTTGCAGCAGAGACTGGTTAGAGGGACTGGCACTTGTTTGTGTGCGCGCCTCCACCCAGTTTTGGCACTCTCAGACCTTTCCTTTCGCCCTTCAGCTGGCAACTCCCATCTCTTTCCTTAGGGAGAATGCACTACATTAGTGCTGGACTAAGGCCATCATTTAACAAGGCTCCATATTGAAGTCCAGGGTTCAATTCTGAGCAGCTCCACTGAACTGTAGGGAAGTTTAAATAGACCTGGATTCCAGAGGTAAAAATCTGAGCTTGTCTCTAGAATGGAGTAAAAAAACCCTACTATTTGTCTAATCTCTGTATGCCCAATCACAGAATCCAAACATTCGTCAGCAGTGGGGGAGCTCAGATTTGCATTTGATTTCAGAAGTGTATAGCACGCCCATGCCTATTAATAATCTAATGCAGGACATTTGAGGACAGATTCATCCCTTGACTGGAAATAAAAATGTATCCCTTATTTCCTGTCCGATTTACTTATCAGTGAGTAATTAACCACTGGAACAATGTACCAAGCGTAATGGTGGATTTTCCATCATTGGCAATTTTTAAATTAAGATCAGATCTCTTTCTAAGAGATCTGCTCCGGGCAGGGATGGCTCCAGGCACCAGCGCACCAAGCGCGTGCCTGGGGCGGCCTGCCGGTCACTGTGAGGGCGGCAGGCAGGCGGCTTTCGGCGGCATGCCTGCGGTAGGTCCGCCGGTCTCGCGGCTTCGACGGCAATTCGGCAGCGGGGACGCTGATGGCACGGCACTGGCAGACCTCCCGCAGGCATGCCGCCGAATCTGCGTGACCAGCGGACCGCGCGCAGGCACACTGCCGAAAGCCACCTGCCTGCCGGGCTTGGGGAGGCAAAAAACAGAGCCGCCCCTGGCTCCGGGAATCATTTTGGGGAAGTTCTCTGGTGTTATCCGGGACGTCAGACTAGATGATCACAACGGTCCCTTTTGGCCTTGGAATCTATGGTGTTACTCCAAGATGGGTTTGACCCACTGAGTCTAGCCATCAGAATCTTTTATACAGCACGTGTTTGGTGCTCCCTTCCTTCAACTCCCCTCCTGTCTAGTTCTGTCCAGTGCACCGGGATAGCAACTTTTGGTGAGAGCTTTTGAGCACTGACATTCCTGCTGTTTCCATGGCAACAGCTATAACTTGAGTGATCATGAATGAGCCCTATTGTGTAACTTCTACCCCCTTCTTCCCCAAATTACCGGTACCTGTTAATTTCGGCAAGGCTAGGCCTTCTGCCCCAGCCTTTGACGACCTTCAAAGAGAAGCGTGGAGGAGAAGATTAACTCTGCCGCTGTTGGAAAATGTAATGGGCTAACCCCTCTGAATACCCTCGCAATGCAGCCAGGTAATTCTCAGGTTCATCAGCCAGACATCTGAGCCAGATCCTCATGTCCATCAATTTCAAATTCATTACAGAATATCCCCCTTCTCTCTCTGTTTGCCATCACCCCAGCAGCAGCATCTGATCCATGACCTCAATAGAGCCAGTCTCCTTCCTCCACCAGCAGCGCACTCAGGCTAGGCGATAAGAACACAGGACCGGAAGAGATCTCGTAGGTCCTCAAGTCAGGTCGCCTGCTATCACAGGCAGTCCCGTTACATAGTCCTGTTCAATCCCTTCCTGATCCTGCTTCCAAGGGGGCTGAAATCACCGGCTACCTATGGCAGTCAACAAGAGAGAAACGTACCAAACCCGGCTGCTTTGTATGAGGTGACAGTGCAAACCGAATGGGGGATGAATGAGGCATTAAAGAGGGGGGAGGGAAATCCAAACCGATCGCAGGGGGGAGGGGGGATGTATCAAGGCTCTTTCTTATGCAACTCGCTTCATGATCCACCAGTCAATGCTCCTGAGTGGGAACAGAGAGGCCATTCAGGACAAATCTGGATGTTATCCCAGGGCCTTGAGGACACTAAGGGGAAAGATTTGACAGGTGAAACAACCTTAATAATGTTAGCCTCCTCCTTCCACCAACATAAAAAATGGTACATTTTTAATTAGGTTTTTTTCTGTAATGTAATACTGCAGAGCAGCGTTCTTTTGCTCACACTTCCATTGCAAATGGAATGTGTCCGATTTCCTCCCTGACCATCCCACACACACACACACACACGCACACAGGATTGATAGATAGATAGATAGATGTATATAGATATTGCAATTGATTCTTCTGCTGCTGAGTGCATTTTTTGTTAGAGGAGAGGCTGAAAGGAACCCCAGTAATAGAATGATTTGGCCTGCAAGTCAAATCTCCCTTGATGAACAATCAGACACAAATGTCAATAACAATTAGATTGTCTGGGGGCTCCAGTCACTTAGGACTCCAGTTTGCTGTCTGCAGCGCTCAAACTGAAGCCCTCAGTCCTGTGATCGCCAAATCAGGTTTGGCATCGGGAATGAAAAGCCATCAACAATAATATTATTAAGAGGCTGATGGCAGAATAAGAGCAAAAGGCAGAGAACAGCCTGCGCGCACACACACCAGGGGAGAGAAAGACGGGGCTGTTGCAAAAATTCATCAAGTTATGAAATGAGTGCCTCCTAAGGAATTCTATAAACTCCCTCATATTCCCTTCCCAAGCAATCCGAGGCCACGTTTAATTCCGCTGGGCTTTGTAAGTTTCCACCTCCCACTGTCCACCGAGCAAACAAACTAGAGGAAGGAAAATCCTTACATGGGGGTTATGTTTTTTCCTTTTCCTAAATTGTAAATATACAGTGGAGGAAGGAATGCCCAATCTAATTAAGGCCAGTTGAGAAGCATGGAGACAGGACCCTCCCAATGGGAATGCTGTAGGTTAAAGAGGTTAAAAAGAGGAATGTTCCCCTAATGAGGGAAGTTTAACATTATGGGCACACTTCCCCAGCCAGTGTGCGAGGCAAACTAGCCTGCGGCATTAGAGACACATAGTGGAAGAGGACCCTGGATGAATGTGAGAGAGGGAGAGACAGGTTTGGAAGCATGTAGGTACCTTAGTCCCCTTGTAGAACAGAGGGGATTGGGGTAAGAGAGAGGAAACAACCCTCGCTGTCTGAGCAAGAGAGAACTCTGGGAGCACAATGGAAGAGAGACCACCCAGACCCAGTATTTGCATGTATGTCTGATGGGGCAGGTGGGACTCAAACTCAGGGGAGTGGGGGAGGTTAGAAGTATGGGTTCAAACCTTTTCCACTGTGGGACAAGAGAACTCGGTCTTCTTCTGACAGCCATCTGTACGCACCTGGAATTGCCTGACTTCACACAGCCTCTCATTTGATTTAATTAGTTTCCATTAATGCAATTATTCATGATGGTTATTTGTTAAGCTACTATTATTTGATGATGATGATTTCAGTGTTGACAAGGCATTGGGGTTTCACAAGACACCAAGATAACCCATGGCCAGTGGAGCACATTACTAATGGGAACAGTGCAGTGAATGCCAGACATTGCAATAGACAGTTCCTCTAACCGTTGTGAGGAAAGCAGAAGAGAACGTCACAAGGGAAGACTCTATTATCTAGCCTTTTCCCTCAAAGCAGGGTTGGCCCTAGGTCTTGGAGAAATAACAAATGAGGGATCTATGTAATTCCCACCACGGATGAGAAGGGAACAGCTGGACAAAGACATATGTAACTGGGATACCATTATTTTGCCTTGCAATATCTGTTCACAAATCAAAATCTCCAAGTTCTAGGGGTGATGTTTGTTGAATACGACAAACACAATAAGGCTGTGAGGTGGCCTTCTTGATCTGTGTGGGACAGATTCCTGAGCTCAGCCCTGGGCACTAGGAGTTTGAGTTCTAATCCCATCTCATTCTCTATATGACACTGGGCAAGTACTGCTTTGTCTGTTTACCAGTGTGTACAATGAAGACAAGACCTAATAACGTCAACACTTGAAAGACGTTAACCTGCTCAATAGCTGGTCAAAGAGAGAAAATGTCAGCTTTGTCTTTCATCTTGAAGTGTTAGAAAATGTGACTAGCTCTATAACTAACCCCTACCGACTTCACAGGGGCATTGTGGGGATACATTTGTTATTTGCAAAGCTCCTTGAACATAGCCCTGTAGAAATGTTTATTATTATTACAGCTACTAGAGCTAAGAGGGAAAACATGTTCTTCCCTGGTACGCTCAAGTGGAATTTCAGCTTTTTGGCTAGTCCAAATCCCAGCTGTCATTTTATGTTCATTCCCTGAGTTGACAGAAAGTCTGCACCACAAAACCACCCGTCTGTCAGACTTCAACACAGCTAGCTTCCATACCTCTCACCAGGCCTGGATTTTGCAAGACTGTCCCACTTTGATCCCCCAAACCCACTGTCCTGGTTGAAACAATTCTTGTCCCACAGGGCTGTCGGGGCTCAACTCCTCTTGACGGTTGTTGCGATCTAGCCCCTGGTGCACAGGGGTCCAGCACTGTTCATTCAAATTTGTTCCCGTCCCCCACAGCCAGCCCCACAAGACAGGAGCCACCACTACAGGGCAGGCTTGCTCTGCAACTCACCCACCCAGGCCTCCCCTCTCCCCAGGGAAGCACCCGACCCCTGCCTGGGCCTCCCATCCCCCGGGGGCAACACCCTTTCTGCTTTAGCCACTGGAAATGTTGGAAGATATGAGTATTCTGTCTGCTGGAAAGGCCTAGCACCCATACCAGCCTCCTCCCATAGAGGGGGCAAGTGCCTCCAGTAAAGGATCGGGTGGCGAAGGTGGCGTTCAGTGATCACTAGGTGCATAAGGCACTTCCAAGAGCTCTGCTCTATTCTGTGTCTGGTTCCCACTTACTGCGCATAACAGGAACAAGAGCTACAGAACACCCCACGGCTCAGCCTTTGAAGGCACAGTCCCAATACCACACATCTTTCCTACTGCTGTGGCCAGGTTCCACCTGTCTTAGCTACTACTGTATATGCCCCCCCATGAGCACAGTATCTGAACCCCTCACAATCTTTAATGCATTTATTCTGAATCCCACTGCAAGGTAGGGAAGTGTGTTCATTCCCATTTTACAAACAGGGAACTGAGGCAATGTATTCATTAACGATCCGGAGAAGGGAGGGAACAATTCAGTTTGTAGTGGATACAAAATTATTCAAGATAGGTAAGTCCAGACGGACTCTCATGGAACTGGGCAGCAACATGGCAGATGAAATTCAACGGTAAGTGCTAAGTAATGCACATTGGAAAAAAATAATCCCAAACACCACATATATAATGGGTTCTAAATGAGCTGTTACCACACAAGAAAGATTGTGGAGTCACTGCAGATAGTTGTCTAAAAACTTCAGCTCAACGTTCAGCAGTGGTCACAAAGGCTAACAGACTATTGGGAACGGTTAGGAAAGAGATAGAAGAGATTATATTCATATTACCACTATCCATGGTATGCCCGCACCTCGAATACGGTCTCCAGTTCTGGTTGCCCGCCATAAAAAGGACACAGTGGAACTAGAAAAGGTTCAGAGAAGGGCAAAGATGATCAGGAGGTGGAACCATGTCCATACAAGAAGAGACTAATAAGATAAGGCTGTTCAACTTAGAAAAGAAACGTCATGGGGGGGATGTTAGAGATCTGTAAAGTCATGAATAGAGTCAGAAAAGTGACTAGACACATTTTATTTACACATTTTATTTACCCTTTCCTATGCTACAAAAACAATGAAAATAATAGGCATCCGGTTTAATACAAACGAGGAAAAACAAACCCATAATTAACTTGTGGAACTCATTGCCATGAAATGTTGTGATGGCGAAGGATGTGACTCCATGTTTGGGGTGACCCTAAACCTCTGACTGCCAGAAAGAGAAGACAGGGTGGATCACTCCAACCACCCTGTTCCGTACACTGCCCCTGAAGCTGTCAGAGCCAGGATGCTGGGCTAGAAGGCCCAGCCTGGGCTAGTCTGACCCAGTATGGCAGCTGTTATGGTCTTATGTGAGTTGCTTAAGAGGACACATAGTTTGTGGCAAAGCAGGGACTTGAATTCAGGTCTCCCAAGTCTTAGGCTAGTCCTTGGGCATCTCCCTTCGGCTCTGCAGGAGACTAGAAGAAGAGCACACACAGGGTTTTGGGAGTCCATGAAGCAAAACATTTGTTTTAAAGAAAGACACCCTTAGACGTTGGTTTCCTAAAATCAGAGAAGAATGGAATAATAATAAAAAAGCATTCAAATCTGCATCTTAGGACCCTAAGAAATAGAAAGGTCTGTTTTTATCGCCTCTTCAATGGGGGATCTGCCATGGCTGGATTCCTTAGTAATATGCTTTAGGATCGGCGCCTTCATTCTGTTTTTGGAGTTCATTCTGCCTTTCACCAGTCCATTTCTCTGCTGCTATTCCTCTCTACCTCATCTATAATTGTTATGGTGGGAGGTCCTAGACAGCACTGTTACCCATATTCTAACAAGTTCTTTTTCATAGCGTGGGAGCCGTGCACAATCTTTGAAGAAATGTCCTACTATAGTTAATTTTGCGATGGAGCTTGGGGGGGGGGTGCACTGTTGCAAACAGTGAGTTTGCTCTCAGCCTTGTTTCTCACTAGTTATTGCTTGGGGCAGAGTTGCTTCTTGGAAACTGGTCATGCATGTTTGGGCTGAGATTCTTGAAAGAGGGGATTACCTGCATGCCATTTGTGACCTCCTCTGTCCAAGGACTGGTGTATATTGTGTAAATAAAACAAATTATACTAGGAAAATACCCAGGCTCCACTTCACTGATTTTTACCTCTAATGGGAAATCAATGTAGAAGACAATGTGCAGCCACTCCGAGAGGTAACATTTTTATTTACTGCTATCCCAGAAGTGCCTAGATGCCCTAGCAGAGATCAGGGCACCCACTGTTTGGTGCTGAACACACATAGTAAAAGACAGTCCCTGTCCCTGACAGTTTAAAATCTGATTAAACAAGACAGACAAAAGGTGGGAGGGGAAACGGAGGCACAGAGTTTTGAAGTGACTTGCACAAAGTCACAGCATTTCAGTGGTAGAGACAGGAATAGCACCCGGGCCTCTTGACATCCAGCCCAGTGCACTATCCACTAGACAAGACTGTCTCTCAGCCCATATGGCTCCCCTATCACTTCTCCCCCCCCACCCCCACCTTTATGCCATTAGAGCTTTAGGACCAGTGTCTCTGATCCTCTACTCCCATGGTTTCCTCAGGGATAGCCTCTTCCCCCAACACACATGCTTCTGCCTGGGTTGTGAGCTTCTTTCCCAAACTCCTGGCCTTGTTCTTCACCCACTCTTCCCCTGGATCAGTATCCCATGCATTCAACCTGCCATCCTAACAGTGCCATCAACCCCTTCCTCCTGCACTGCCTCATGGCCATCTTGCTATAAACTTCACTGCTGGTCAGGAGGTGTCTGGATGTTCCAGTGACACTGGTTACCTCCAATCAAGCCCAGAGATCAATCAGTTTCAGTTGCTGCAGCCCCAGGCAGCTTGCATTGAATACTTGGGAAGTGCCTCCCCCTTGTAGCGGCAAAATAATGTATTCATTATTGCTCAAACTTTTCCATCTTTGAGGGGAAAATGCAGACCACATGATTTCCAGAGAGGAGCTGGGCTGGTTTACAAATACAGTATGTTAATAGCTTTGTAAACATTTATGCAGTGTGACAGCTGACTGCAACATGTGGCTTTAATTAGAAGACTCAGCAATGTAGCATATTAAGAGTGAAGTTAAATCTGAATTAGTTGGGTTTGTTGAGACTAAACACCCGTGGGGGCAGAGCTGGGATCTAATACATTATGGTTCACTTGACACTGCAGACCCATGGGCCTCATTCCCAATACACTGGGGGCCCTTAATCATGTGCAAACTCGTAAGATACCACAGATCAGAGGGTGCCGAGGTTGGGATGTTGCAATGGAATGGGGCACATCAGCTACAGGCACTCAACTCCTCTACCTCCCATGGGGATGGCAAATCGAGCTGGTTTGCCTTTGTCCAGCCGTAAGAATATGGCAGGGAAGAGGAAATATTCCTCCAGGGCTTGGGGACTGTCTATCAGACCTCATGCACTGGCATTTTCCTGTGTATGCCAGGCATGGCATTGCACTGTTGACACACATGACATGTGGTTTTAAATCCTTAGCTGTAAGCAGCTGATCAGGATGGAAGTCATTGATCCCATAGGAAATAACAGACAGTGAATGGCAGCATATTTCACTAGGAGAGTGGTGAAGCACTGGAATGGGTTACCTAGGGAGGTGGAGGAATCTCTTTCCTTAGAGGTTTTTAAGGCCTGGCTTGACAAAGCCCTGGCTGGGATGATTTAGTTGGTGTTGATCCTGCTTTGAGCAGGGGGTTGGACTAGATGAGCTCCTGAGGTCTCTTCCAACCCTAATATTCTGTGATTCTAAGCACCACATTACTGCAAGACCAGGAAAGCATTTTGTTCCATCCATGATGCACCAACTAGAATGTGTTCTTCAAATTCACTGCCTTATAGACAGAACCAAGGGCTTGGGCTTCGTTCATGGAGCCCAGATACTTTTTGAGGCCCTCTGGCCTGAGTAATAGCTTGAGCATAGGTCCACGAGACAGGAACGCCTGAGTTCTGATCTTGGCTCTGCCACCAATTCATTGTGTGGCCTGGCCAAGTCATTGACCTTCTCACTCTGTCTCCTCACCTGTAAAATGGAAATAGGCATGCGCCCCACAAGTCTGTCGTGAGGACTGATTAATGTTTGCAAAGCATTCTGAAGAGGTAATCAACAGCGTGCCATTGCTGGTAAATAGTATCAATGGTCAATGAGGGTCTGGCTGGAGAATCTTGCCTGCATGCTTGGGGTTCTACTGATCGCCATATTTGGGGTCGGGAAGGAATTTTCCTCCAGGGTAGATTGGCAGAGGCCCTGGAGGCTTTTCGCCTTCCTCCGCAGCATGGGGCGGGGGTTGCTAGCTGGAGGATTCTCTGCGACTTGAAGTCCTTAAATCACAGGATTTGGGGACTTCAACAGCTGAGTCAAGGGAAAGGGGGTGGGTCAGCTTTTGTGGCCTGCATCATGCGGGAGGTCAGACTAGATGATCATACTGGTCCCTTCTGACCTTAAAGTCTATGAGTCTATGAGGTAAAGAGCTACATGAGGGCTAGTTCTAGAAGTCACCACGTGCATGGCGCTGAGGCAGACTTTTCCTAACAGGAGTTCCTGACATTTGTCCCGCAAGTCCGTATTTGAGTACCTAACATCAGAGAATGATTTTCAGAAGTGCCGAGCCCCTTTCCCTCCCATGGGTTTTAGTTATTACGACATCTGAGGTGGATTGCCCAATAGCCATGGCTGTTCTGACATTCCAGTTACAGTACTGTTCATCGACATTTACAACAGCAAATAAAGGAGATATGGTCCTTGCATGGATTCATTTTGTTAATCTAGACCAGATATTACTGTTCTTTTCCAAATCCTTCCCCTCTCCTACAAATTTACCTAAAGAGCTGCCCAACGAAGAGTAAAACTACCGGGGTGTGACGGGGACAGGTATATCTGTAATGGAAGCTTTTTGCACTTATTAATCTTGCATCAAGGAATGCTCTCTTGGCTTTCAGCAATTGTTTCCTTAATTAAGTTATAATAATAGTTGAAAGGGGAAACTTAGAAAAAGTTATTTAGAGTCAGGTGCTTTTTGTCCTGGTACCTTTATTAGCGTAATCATTCTAAACCTAGACTGAAGTTATCATAATAATAAAAGCTGGTTTGAAAACGGAATTGTCTGAGTTTTCAAAATTTGTTTTCATCCTTAACTGGGACAAAGAGAAACTGAATTTTTCAGAAAAAAAATACTCCAAACAATTTTTTGTTTCATCTTTCTTGAAATGTTTCATTTTGAAGACATCAAAATATTGTTTCAACTTTATTGTTTTGACTATACATTTTAAGTCAAAATGACACTATTTTGACCTTATGAAAATGAAATGTTAGGTAAAATTTCCTCACTAAAATTGTGACGAAATCAACACATACCCAGGAAGCATTTCAATTTTGCTGAATCAGCATTTTTCCAATGAGAAAACTGTGCCACTGGAAAATTTTTTTTTTCCATTTTACACATTTTTATCTGGCTGCCTCCTCTAACTGCCACCACCCATTTTCATTCGCATGACGATTTAATGCCTCCTGCCTTGGCAGTATCTGGAGCAACATTACAGCTATTTCTGCTGCTGATCAACTTTATCTGGGGAAGGAAATGCAAAGGAAATCAAACGGAAACGAAAGGACTTGGTGTGTTTATGTGCGCATGGGATTCTTCAGCTGTATGGAGGAAATTAATTCCAGCCTGTGAGAGTTGTGTGGTCTCGCTAGCCATCCAAGTCAAATTTCAGCGCTACAGCTCTGCTTGGCAGGCCGGGTTAAGGGAAAGGGGCTGAGGACATGCAGGAAAAGGGAAGGGCTGCACCAGTGGTATTTTTCCCTTTCTTAAACAAGCCACCTGGATTTTAAATATCTTCAGAATCCCATTAAAGGCTTTTACTCCTTCAGCCATTGGAGGTGTTTGATGAAAGGGGGCAAAGGAAGGGAGCTAATGGAGCCCAGGAGGCCTTAATTTCTCCCATCTCCCCTGCCGGTAATGGCGCTGGATGTAAACATTGCTCTGGTGAACGCTGGAGAGTGATTACAGGACGGCTGGGGAAAGAGGAAGCATTTTGAAACCACACGGAGGAATGCCGCTCTTTGATGGAGTGTTGGCAACTACTTGCCCCTCTTCTCCGAACCTTTCCCCTGCCCGTCTACCTTCTGTAAACACAACGGCAGAAATTAGACGTGGGCAAATCTGTAAAACATTTTAAGGCAAAGCGGGCTTGGCAGTCACTCTCACTCCGCAGGATATGCAAGATGAGGCTAATAACTTTGTAATGGGCTTCTTCCTCCCTCCCCTCCTTTCTGTCTGTGGAGTCTGCTTTCCTGTCCTGGGCAAAGGGAGCAGGGTGAGGGAATGGAAGAGCTGAATGCTGGTGGTGGTGTAGAAATAATATTGGAATGGGATAAAATGGGGCGGTCATATTCCCAAGCAATTCCTGGCAGGAATAAAAAGAGCGGTGCCATTGTAATATAGGAAATCCATTTTGCTCAGATATGCCCATGTGAATGGGCGGCCTAGGAGTGCCTGTACCAGACCAGAGGTCCGTGGAGCCCAGTATCCTGCCTCTGAAAGTGGCCAGCGTCGGATGCTGCAGAGGTAGATGCACCAAATTAGGACTCAGGAAACCTGGGCTAGAGACCTGGGCTCTATCCCTGGTTATACCACAGTCTGAGTGACCTTGGGCAAGTCACATGGCCTCTCTGTGCCTCAGTTTCCCCATCTGAAAAAATTGGGAGAATAGTACCTACCTCCTTCGTCATGTGCTTTGAGTTCAGTGGATGAAAAGAGCTAAATATCAGTAAGAATACCTAGAATATACAAATTTGAAATAAATGTCCAACAGGGGAATTTCTTCCTCATGGTTTCTGCCCTGAAGCATGAAGGTTTATATCCCTGATTCATTTTTTCCTATCCACTGTTAGTGTGGATGTTCTATATCCAGGCCTAAGCCCTTTTTCATAAAGGGAGCACTTCCAAGAGTTGTACAAAATTCTGATCCTCTGCCCTATAGATCTCTGTTGACTGTTCCTCACCCATTCTATGTGAGATACTCCCAATGGTAGGAAACAGTAGGAATTTGGTATTCAGAACACGCGCAGACTATATGCTGGAGAATTTTGCCTTCTCTGAACCAAATCAATTCCTGGGGCGGTAGTGGACAAGATCAGGGATGAGTTAAAAGATAGCGTTAATAACTGAAGCTGGGATTTTCAAAGGTGTTGAAGGGAGTTAGGTACCCAGTTCCAATTGAATTTTACTGGTATTTGGGGCAGCTAACTCCCTTTCACACCTTCGAAAACCCCTGCCTCGGACACCAGATGGTGACTAAACGTGGGTCTATACACTCTTTAGATTCATATAATTTAAGGCCAGAAGGGACCATTCTGATAATCTAAGACAGGCCATAGAATCTCATCTAGTAACTGGTACATCAGGCCCATAACTTCTAGTGGATTTATAAGCATCTCAAAAAAAGACATCTCATCTTGATTTAAAGACTGCAAGTGATGGGAATCACCAGGTTTTATATGCCTATAATTATATTTGTTTAGAAGTTGATACAGCTACAGCAGTACAATCCCTCAAATGGATGCAGTTATAACAATACAAACATGCCTATATTGGTAGATTTTCTAAACCAATATAATTATAGCATTACAAAAACTGTTTAGACAAGCCCCCAGTAGCCTTCTGTTAGATCCTGTACATTAGCTGGGGAAAGAGATCAAAAAGGACCCCAGATTCAGGTATAGACAGTCACATTTTCAGAGTGAAGTCATCATCATACATCCAAGATATGGATCTCATGTTTGTCGTTTGCAGAATTTCCTTCCTGTACATCCCTGTCTAGCTCATTGGCCATATCTGCATTACAGATCAAACAGCAAGCCATAGTGCTAATGCAGACAGGGCCCTTTTTCGATATATTCATGGTTACAGATTCCATTGCTTTGTCTTAACACTTGCCTCTGGCTCACTAACACCTCCTAGAAGCATCAGTCCCACAGGGCTTTGGCATTCTTTCTTTGATGAATCCTCCAGCATGTAGTCTACAATAGCATACAAGCTCTAAGATACAACCGCATTTGCTCCAATCCCCCAGACAGAGACAAGCACCTACAAGAGCTCTCTTAAAGCATTCTTAAAACTACAATACCCACCTGGGGAAATGAAAAAACAGATTGACAGAGCCAGAAGAGTACCCAGAAGCCACCTACTACAGGACAGGCCCAACAAAGAAAATAACAGAACGCCACTGGCCATCACATACAGCCCCCAATTAAAACCTCTCCAGCACATCATCAAGGATCTACAACCTATCCTGAAAGATGATCCCTCACTCTCACAGATTTTGGGAGACAAACCTGTCCTTGCTTACAGACAGCCCCCCAACCTAAAGCAAATACTCACCAGAAACCACACATCACAAACACTAACCCAGGAACCTATCCTTGCAACAAAGCCCGATGCCAACTCTGTCCACATATCTATTCAAGTGACACCATCATAGGATCTAATCACATCAGCCACACCATCAGGGGCTCGTTCACCTGCACATCTGCCCAAGTGATATATGCCATCATGTGCCAGCAATGCCCCTCTGCCATGTACATTGGCCAAACTGGACAGTCTACGCAAAAGAATAAATGGACACAAATCTGACATCAGGAATTATAATATTCAAAAACCAGTAGGAGAACACTTCAACCTCTCTGGTCACTCAGTAACAGACTTAAAGGTGGCAATTTTGCAATGGAAAAGCTTCAAAAACAGACTCCAACGAGAAACTGTTGAACTTGAATTAATACGTAAACTAGGTACCATCAATTTAGGTTCGAATAGAGACTGGGAATGGCTGAGCTATTACACCCATTGAATCTATTTCTTGATATTAAGTATCCTCACACCTTCTTGTCAAACTGTCTGTAATGGGCCATCTTGATTATCACTACAAAGTTTCTCTTAATTAGCCTCTTCTCTGTAGATATAGATATAGATATATCCATCCTTACTATATGTTCCATTCTATGCATCCGAAGAAGTGGGCTGTAGTCCACGAAAGCTTATGCTCAAATAAATTTGTTAGCCTCTAAGGTGCCACAAGTACTCCTGTTCTTTTTGCGGATACAGACTAACACGGCTGCTACTCTGAAACCTGTTAATGTAGTTCAGCATTTATAGCTCTTCCTCCCTCCCCGACCTGCCAGTTCCATCTCTATTTTCTGCTCCAGCCCATTCCAAGAAGGTGCGGGTAGGTAGAAAGTAGGAATTTATTTTTCCTCTGTGCATATTTCATCTGGTTGAAATGCCTTTCCTGGTTGCCGTCCGTGCCCCTCAAATCTTACTCATCTATTCCTTCTTCCTAATGGCCAGTTCTGTTTGTCTCTCACTTAGATTATGGAGCCTTTTCCCCCTTAGGTGTAACCGAGCACCAATGAGCCCCAGACCAGTAACAATGGTCATGCAGCACGCAAGACCTGCATCTCCATCACCCCCCGACTGCTGTAGGATGGGATCTCTGCCCAGGATCCTCATCACCACAGTGCCTGGGCACCATACAGTCATTACTGGATTTGAGCCAACGCCCTTGCTATGAGGGAGTGAATTAGCTTCCCCACCGAAGTACAGGGTAGATGAAACAATTCATTGAAACTCACACAGGGAGTCCGTGGTTGAGCTGGGAATCGAACGAGGTCTCCCGTGTCCTTAGCCACAAAAGCGCCCTCTCCCCAGCAAGACAACCTCAGCCCTGGATCAGAAGCCAGTACAGAGCCTGTCACTGCCTCCCTCCCCACCACACACCATTCCTATTACCCTCAACAACTGCTCAGTTAGTGGGTCCTTGCCATGCCTTCCCCTCCCCCCCACGTTTCCTGAATCAAAACCCGGAACAGTCATGTGTTGCTGCTTTAGTTAATGAATAATCATGACTTACTCATAAAACAATAAATGGCGCCATGAGCTCATTAGGCATTAACGACACATTGAAGATCAAGCACATGACCCCAGCAGAATATTACAGGACAATTTATCATCCAGGGAGAGATGAATTAGGAAATCGGAGACCAGCGCCATGCAATTTTTTTGGTATGGTTCAAATGCCATACATGTGAGACCAGGAGAGCGGGGGAGGCGGAATAACTGGAGAGGGTCACGGTCTTAAAAAAGGCAAGAACTAAAAAAAATTACGTAGATGTGAAAGTACATTAGTTCCCACAAACTTCTCAGCAGTTAAAGCCAAGTGCATATAGGCAGCCAAGGGGGTATAAAGGCATGATGTTATGTGCAAGGGATGCCGTTAAAACTCTGTTCACAAACCTACTATGCCAGAGAATGGGTCAAGGAAAGAATTATTAGCAACAAAACTATTTGATCTTGTTTATGATCCAGTGAGTCATATCACTTCATGCTCTAGAAGGTGCATAATGAAAACCTCAAGTCTGCTGATTTATGCATGTACCCAGAATCCTGAGTTCTTTAACCTCAGATGCCCTCTTCAGTGAGATTCATCCTCAATCAAATGGATTATCAGGTGCTATCATCCTCACTCTCTTCTCCCACTAGCTAATTGAAATGGTGATTGACATACTGGTAGAATAAAAGACCAGTGCAAAGTGATGGATGACAAGGGTGGAGAATGGGGTCAGTGCATAGGACTTGCATTCATAGCTCAGTCTTCCCCTTTTGTGGGGACTTCTAAAGTTCCCTTTGGACTTGGTGTCAGTTCAAACAAAGAGGAGTCCTTGTGGCACCTTAGAGACCAACAAATTTATTTGGGCATAAGCTTTCATGGACTAGAACTCACTTCATCGGATGCATGAAGTGAAAAAATACAGGAGCAGGTATAAATACACGAAAGGATGGGGGCTGCTTTACCAAAGTGTGAGGTCAGTCTAACAAGATAAATCAATTAACAGCAGGATACCAAGGGAGGAAAAATAACTTCTGAAGTGGTGAGCGTGTGGATATTCTAGTAGGCTCATGCAAATAGACATCGCTCCACTGGTTTATTTGATTTAGGCCACCTGGGAACCTGACCTGCTACGTTCGCAGGATCTCTGTGTTAAAGGTTCAGTTGACATCAATGCTATGGCATAAAGATGTGTGTCCATTTGTGATTAGAAGTGGCTGGGAAAATTTTGAATGGTTTCGGTCAGAATTTGCTGATTCATCAAAAATCAACGCGTTCCACGCTTGTCAATTTCAACTAAATTTCAATAGAAACTGGGGACAGGAGGCAGGAGAAGGTGTGAGGGAGGTTTCTGACAGACCCCTGTCTGACCGCTCACCTGTCTAGCTCGTTAGCAGCCTTCCTGGTGAACTACTGGGGAGGCCAGACTACCAGCCTCCCAGCTCCTGCATCCTCCACAGTCCACCAGATGCCTGGGATTTGGAGTTGCAGCTTCTCAGCAGCTTGGGGCTCTCTGGGTTTTCAGGCTCCTGGCTCTTCAGCAGACCAAGGGCTCCCCACTCCCTCCTGGGGGAGCTGCTTAGGGACCCTCAAACATTTCAAAAAAGTCAAAACAAAATATCATTGGTTTCCAAACTGAAATACTTTGGGGATTTCCCTTTTGCAGAGAATTGAAGGTTTTGGTTTTTCCATTCTGAATTGGAACAAAATCAGATTTCAAAATCCTCTGCCCAACTCCATCTGCGATGCTTCTGGAGTCTGGGAAGGCATCTGCTCTGAATCCACGGTCAACGTTAAAAAAAACAACAAAGCACCATTGTGTCATTTTCATAGTGCCTCTGTAGTTGCCTGCAGTTGTGCATGCTAAATGGGTATGGTGCATGCAAACACCACCTTGCACATGGAATTTTGCAAGCGCATAGGTTGTGTAGAGCTAGTTACATACTTTGTGGAATAATTTGTTCAATTAATTTAGTGATGTGTTGAATAAATCATTCAATGCATAACATTCCCCCCCCACCCCCATCATTCTCCTACTTCTGCATGTGTATGTACAGAATGGATATGTCCACTTTTACAGGTGTAATTAAGATGGTCCACTGGAAAGGCCACCTTTTTTATCACATTTTTGCTCTCTGGTGTGAGCATCCAATTCTAAATGAAAGTCAATGGCAGCTGTGCACATTAGACCTGGTCCCCAAAAACAGGGAACACATTTTCATGAAGTAATTTTTGTTCCATAGTTTCCAGGAAGGAACAAATTTCTCTTGATTTTTTCCACAAATATTTTTATTAAATATTTGTTTCCATTTTAGAATTGTTTGGGGTTGGGGCCCCCACCCTTAAGAAATTAAGGACAATTGATTAACCCTGAAGAGTCCTTCCATTCTTCTAGTGCACACACAGAGATCCCCTTTCCAATCATTTTACAAAGGTCTGGAGGTGTGTCGACCACAAAGCTTTTGACAGAGTTCCAAAGTGCCAAGACTGATGTGTTCTGTGTCCCTGTGAATTCTGCACCTTGATCAACTGCCTCTGCTGCCTGGCTGAGAAATTATTGCAGGTCATTTGTGGTTTTCTGGTCCACTCACTGTTATTGTGTCCATTTGGGCCGTTTGTCAGAATGGTTACAGTTTGCATCACATGCTCAGGCAGTCTCTTGTACGTTGAATGCATTTGCCTTTTGTAGACTTGAGATTTTGCATGACAGACCAACAAAAACAAGCAGCGCCACAGTTTGCGCCAATATCCAACCTTCTGGAGTCAGTCCGAGATTGAGATCACGGTCATGTTTTTCTTGTCCTGGGTGAATCTTGACATTGTGAACATTACATCCTGAACTATGATCCAGCGTTAATATTTTTTCCCCCCTGCAGGAACCATCAGAAAGAGAAACTGGGCTGTAGGAAAAAAATCTTAGTTCAAACTCCAGCCGTTAAATGAGATAAGCAGCGTGATGGATTCCTTTTGCCTTTCAGAAGCTTTTAGATTTTTTGCCTTCATACAATCCTTGGAACTTTTCCTTGGTTTGAATATTCTTTAACGGGGAACATTCACAAACTCAGCTAAAAGAACATTTAAAGTGGATGGATTAGAGAAGTACCAAGACCAAAAGCCACCATTATAGAGCCCCCAAACTTGATAGGTTTATAAAATCCAGACCGAATTGCAGATCCAAATTTTGACAGTTGTCTCTTTTTATAATAGGCCAAACCAAATGTTAGAGTCTGAATATCCCAACTAACACTGATCTCCACAAGTCACAAGTTGTATCACTTCAGCCAGGCAGTCCTTGCTGGCAGAAGGATTGGCAACCTCAGTGGTAATAAGGCACTTTATTTTCAAATATATTTTGTGATTTTTATGGAATCTGGAACTGCGATGATCATGAGGATAACAAAATGCTGGATAAAGAACTCTTCTAATTTTCCATTCACATTTGTGTCCAGTAAGCTACTCAAAACCCTTTGGTCCTATTTCTCCTCTCACTTACACCAGTATAAATCAAGAAGAAATTAATGTGTACAAAACAGTGAAAGACCGGAATTAGGACCTTTGACTATGGAAACATAGAGCCAGATATCGCTGGTGTAAGTTAGGAGACACCAATGAAATCAGCATTACATAGTGGAAAAACAGAGCCCGAATCCTAACCTGCAACTTTTTCTGATTTGAGTAGTCCTTCCTCACGCGAGCAGTTCCACTGAATTTGATAGCACTGTTCATGTGAGCAAAAACGTCTCGTGAATAAGAAACAGGCCTCAGGCTGGAAATGAAGCTGGTTGAAAAGTTTGACCAAAAAAACCCAAAACAATTTTCTGCAGAAAAGTAGGTTTGTCAAACGTCAAAATATTTTGGAGGAATGTGTTGATTTTGATTGAAAATTCAATGGGAAAGTCAAGCCATTTCATTGCAACTTCCTCATTCTGATTAATTTTGTTTTGACTTCTGTTTTAATATCATACGATAGCCATATAATACGATGCTATATAAATATTTAATAGATGATAAAGCTGAAATGAAGTATTTTGATGGGCCCAGATTGAATTTGTAGTTTGTGGGAATTTCAAGTGTTGACTTTTAGTTCCAATTTGGAATTATATTTTCAAGATGTCAGAATTTCACCTGAAGCAGAATTTTCAACTCCTGACCTGCTCTAGCAGAGAACGTTGTGACAAATGGTTCGAAGAATGTGGGTAAGGTATATTGTGTCTCTAATATCCTGGGACTGACACAGCTACAACACTGCATGTGACAAATGGTTGGCAGGTTGGTTTTCTGGTACTTCCTGCTTCTGATCAGGCCAGATATGTTGCAATAATTCCGGTTATATTTTGTTTCTTTTCCTACCCAGAAGCTGGGAGTGCAGAAGTGCCCAAAACAAAAATGCAGACCTTTAAACCCAGGCTCAGGAAAATTTTCTTCCTGTAGAGTTTGAAATTAAGTAATAAATTTGGGTCAGTTTTAAATCCTATCCAAACCTGTTCACCCACCATAAGCCATGACCCTTCCAACCAGGTCAGTCCCCATGGGAGGGGCAGGAAGGGGAGAGAAAGGAAATCAATGCCTCTCCCACTCTTCCCACAATATATGGAGACAGACCTTTCTCATAGAACTGGAAGGGACCCTGAAAGGTCATCAAGTCCAGCCCCTTGCCTTCACTAGCAGGACCAAGTACTGATTTTGCCCCAGATCCCTAAGTGACCCCCTCAAGGATTGAACTCACAACCCTGGGTTTAGCAGGCCAATGCTCAAACCACTGAGCTAGCCCTCCCCTGTCTCTTTACTTAAGACAAGTAAAATAATCAGATACTGGAATGTATCTTGGCATGAATAACCATACAGGCAACTAGCTTTATTAGCTGTTTTCCTGGAAGAAAAAACTTTGGAAGCCAAACATCTATTTGTTAATATGGTAGCACTATGGATGACCTCAGATCTGCCAGTCCAATACAGGGTGAACTTCCCCCCCATTTCATGCTCACCTCTGCCCCTCTGATCCAAGCCTGATTAAATGGTAATAGTGCATGAATCACTCCAACTTAAAACCAGAAACTGACATCAATAATCAAGGACCAGCTGCCGACTTAGGAAAGTTTCTGGGGAAAAGGTTCATGCTACAACTTTTGGGGATTTCCATTCTTATTACACCTTCTTTTAAAAAAAAGCTTCAGTGTACACTTTGAACCTTTGTTCCTGGATTGCTAAATCCAGACTTTCCAGTGACAGAAGCTTTAGTGTCAGAGATACCAGTGTCGACAGCCCCCTTACCACATCACCGGGGACCGTGATGGTGAATTTAATAGGAGGCAAGTGCCGGAGGAGAGCATTATCGAAATTAGCAGCTCCATTCTCAGCTATTGCCACACCCAATTTGACTGGGCCCTGGAGCAGCTTGGTGAGAGACTGAGGCCAAGTCTACACTTAAAACGATGCAGCGCTTGAATGACGATGCTCTGCGCCGACGGGAGCTCTCCAATCAGCACAGATAATCCACCTACCCAAGAAGCAGTAGCTAGGTCAACGGGAGCAGCTTTCCTGCCAACATAGCGCTGTCTCTGTATAATTATGTTGCTCAGAGATGTGAATTTTTCACACCCCTGAATGATGATGTTATACCTATATAGGTCTGTAGTGTAGACCTGACCACAAAGGCCTCCTCCAGCAGACACAGGAGTATAATCTATTCCTTTCTACATCTATTCTGAATCTATTCAGATCAGCCACGGTCTTGCCTATATCTGACCAGACAGAGCTAAAATAGCAAGAGAAAAAAAGCAGCAAAATACAAGAGAGGTCTAAATTTGCATATGATAGATATAGACAGACTATAAAGGGGAAGAGCGAGGCAGATACAGAGGCTAATAGAATAACTATGGGCTAGCAGACAGATCAATACACAGATGGATTAACAAAAAAATAAAATAAAAAAAGAGAAAGAAGGTCTAGACACACAGCGTGGGATTGTTTGTAAAAAGTCCATGTACTCCTGACTCTGCTTCCATCTAACAGTAGGTCGACACTGCGATCGGAGGTCTGACTGCAGCTCACATAGACTTACCTGTGCTACCATGTCTAGGTACAGCCGTGTAGTTGTGGCTGTGCAGGCTAGACAAGCACACCGGGGATCCTGGGGACCTGGTTATTGTAGGCGCTCATGCCATCACATCTCCACTGCAACTTTTAGCCAGCTAGCACGGACGTCTCCCTGAGCTGCAGTCACCTGCCGGCTTGCAGCGTAAGACCTACCCTAAGTCGATCCAGTTGACTTCAGTGGGCGCAGAGTTAGGCCCGTGTGAAGCACTTTTAGAAATCCCCCTGGTGCTCTGCAGGGCTAGGCATGAAGGTGTTCCTGAAACTCCGCTCACCTCTGTGACTGTTCTTAGCCCGCATCACAATTTTCCGTGTTCTAGAGGGGCACGATACAACACTAATTAATAATGATCCATATTTTCTTTCTTTGTCTCTTTTCCTCACTCGCTCCCAACATGCTGGCTGAGCTAGAAGGGGACCCCGTCCTAAAGGGGACGTACCAATACCCGTGGATTTATATGCCACTGAGGGTCTCTGATGGCGGAGACTATGTTGGGGTAGCAGTCATCTTGGGAGCATCCAAACAGCTGACAAGGTTATACAGATGTTAGGAGGCACTGTTTCCTTATAATAAGAGTAAGAGCTAGGTATTATGCAGCACTTTTCATGTGTCTCTCTTGAAGTCCTTTCCCAAAGGAGGTCAGTGTCATTATCCCCATTTTACAGATGGGGAAACCGAAGCTCAAAGAGGTGAAGTCAGTAGCGGCGCCAGGGTTTTTGCCACCCTAGGTGACAGTGCTCCTCCTCTGAGCATTCAGGGGGCCTGGGGTCTTTGGCGGCGGGGGTCCTTCTGCTCCGCGTCTTCGGGGCACTTCGGCGGTGGGTCCTGGAGCAAGTGAAGGACCTGTCGCCGAATTTCCGCCGAAGACCCGGAGCGGAAGGACCCCCGGCCGCCAAATTTCTGCCGAGGGCAGGAAAATGCCACCCCCCAAATTCTGCCACCCTAGGCAACCGCCTAGGGTCGCCTAGTGGAAACGCCACCCCAGGGTGAAGTGACTTGCCCAAGGTCACCCAGCAGACCACTGGCAGAGTTGGAAATAGAAGCCAGAGCTCCTGAGTCCCCATGCAGTGCTCTGTCCATTAGACCATGCTGCATCTTATCTTCTTGTAGAACAGGCAACCCTTGCTAATTCTGGGTAGGTGTTCCTGGTGCCTGTGAAGCTAGTGTGTTCTTTGCTACAATCAGTAGGGGACTGGACTAGATCACCTCTCCAGGGCCCTTCCAGTCCTACAATTCTATGATTCCATGCAGCTAAAAGCAAGTTTGGAAGCTTCTCTAAACCTCTTGGACCTGCTGGGGAGACTGTCCCTATAGAAGCAGAACTGTCTGTGCTCCCTGAAAGAAGATTCTGCTCTTCGCTTTTCAGTGTGTCTTAAAATACTGCTGGTCACATCTGGGAAATACGAGGGGTGAGGATTTAACGTCAAGAGATTACCCTAGAGTTATTTCACAGTATAGACATGGTTAGCAATAAGTGAGAGCTTGTGACTAGAGCAATGGACAAAGTCAGGAGATCTAGCTTCTGCTGACTTTTATTTGCACTGTGCTAGCACCTAAGATACCTAGTTATGGACCAGGACCCCAGGGTGCTAGGTGCTGTACATACACAGAACAAAAAAGACAATCCCTGGCCCAAAGAGCTCAAATACAAATGAATCCCAGCTCTGCCACTGATTTGCTGTGTGATCTTGGGCAAGTCACTTCACTGCTGTTTTCCCCTCCAGCGGGGTCTATTTAGATTGCATGCTGGGGCAGGGATTATAAAATGGAAGACCAATGAATTACGAAGCATGTTTACCAAGGAATGCTGCTACGTGGCTGGCAATCACGTAGTCCCCAAATGCTCTGGAGGTGCAATAAGGTCACCAATGATAGACAAACTGAATATCCAGCCAGACCACCTTAAGGACCTAGTTAGAGATGGATCCAGGTGGTGCTCGATCTGCAAGGAAGTTACGTTCCTTTGGGATTTGCCATGACAATGCCAGCACAATGAGGCTTAAATCTTAGCCGGAGCCTGAAGGGATACAAGTTTCTCCACCAGTAACTCCATTGACTTCAGCACTGTTACTCCCAAATGATCTCAGAAGTAAGAAGAGAAGCAGGCCTGGAGTCTATAGAGTGGTGTAAGGTATCCTATTTGAAGGACAGAAATCCTGTACAGAGAAGATTTTCACCTAGCTCCAAGATGAGGGGTGTATGCACACACACACACACACACACACACACACACGACACAACACTTGCACAAAGAAAAGCATAAATGGCATCCTGCATTCTCTCCCATACCTCATTCTCCTTCTTCGCTCTTCATCGTTGTTTGTTCAACAGGATGTTGGCTTGGCTTGGCGTGCCTCACAGCCATCTGTCAAAAACATGGAAACAGTGACACACACACACACACACACACACACACACACACTACAGAACCTATTTAAAGCCAAAATTATTAGCTGTGCTCTGGACGAGTGATCTAGGCCCCAAAGCCGTATCTGTTTAGGCCAAATTATCCTTTCAAAAAAAGAAAAACAACAAAAGCAGTATGTTACTTCAGTAGTAGCTTATCTGGGACACGCAGAAGATGGGGCTAAAGATGGAGCATGTTGGAAAGCAAGAGAAGACCCTTCAGAGGATGTGGTAGCACTTGGATAGGGGCATAAAAGGGGATGACTGGGAAGTTGACCAGGGATTGTCTGACCCCAGAAATAAGGTCATTTATTTTACATATGTATTAGAGCAGGGGTCGGCAATATTTGGCACGCGGCTCGCCAGGGTAAGCACCCTGGCGGGCCGGGCCAGTTTATTTACCTGTTGACGCAGCAGGTTCAGCCGATCGCGGCCCCCACTGGCCGCGGTTTGCCGTCCCGGGCCAATTGGGGCGGCGGGAAGCCATGGCCAGCACATCCCTCACCGCTTTCCGCTGCCCCCATTGGCCCGGGACGGCGAACCGCGGCCAGTGGGGGCTGCGATCGGCCGAACCTGCTGCGACAGCCTCAAATTCAATACTCTGGATCTCAGCCTCAGAGTTGTTTGAAACAATTTAGATGGAATTTTTTTTTCAAGACAATATGGCGGTCACTGAAATTGTGTTAATAAAAGAAAAAATCTGAAACCCTCCTCCAAAATTTGTTTTTCTAAAACCAAACACTAAGGTTTTTTGGGTTTTGATGCAATGCCCAAAAATTCCGGGGGTTGGGGGGGAGAGCGAAAGATTTTTGGTTTCTTTGAAATTTTTCTCAAAAAACAAAACACCAGCTTTACCCAGCACTTCTGTATTTAGAAGTCGTTCTGATCTGGCATCCAATAAAAGTAAAACAGAACTTTGGCCCTAAACATGAGATGAAAGACTTCAATCAACACTGCCAACAAATAAAATAGAAAGGATGGGTAGAAGAGCATCAACCACAGTATGTGAACAAAACCAAGCTGAAGCAAATGAGTAGTAACAGGTCTCCTCAGTATGGCTTTAGGGATTTCCATAAGCCAATTGATAAATGTAGCATATACACAATTATCTCTATTTAAGTTCTAAAACAAGTTTTATAAGATTTGTGATAAAAGAATGCGTCTGTTTATAAATAAAACCAAACCAAAACATTGTGACTGGCCTCTTTTCCAAACAACGGGTTGACCCAAAACCCAATCCAATCTGAACGCTTTGAAGTTTGGTGAAAGCTCTTATATTAATCAGCATTTGAACCCAGATCCAAACTTTATGGCTGGGGCTCATTTTACGTAATTGCATTAATAGAATATAACAGTAGGAAAGGCCACAATGAATTTCTACGTGACTGGTATGATCTACACTTGATGAAACTGATAATGCTGGTGGCTTTGTCCTTTGCTGGTTCTGACTGGCTTACTTTCTTCTCCTGCCTGCCTTTGTTTTGGGGTTGAGATGATGCTTCAAGACTTCCAAATCTTGGTTTGCTAAATCCATGAATTATTATCCTTTCCATTTATTTTTTCCCTCCCCCCACCCCAAGGATGGCAGAATTCATGGGACCCTCATTTGTCATTTTTGTCATTTGTTTTTTCTCTCTGATGGCTGCCCTGTCTATCTAATCAGGGGGACGCTTCCTGTCTTTGTTCAACCATTCATCCTGCAAGAGCGATTATTATCATCAAACAGCATTAAAATAGAACCCTTGGAGCCAGCACCCAATCAACATAGGGAAGGGAGGGAGCAGCGGAAGACGGACTATGGGAACCACATATGGCAGGGCTAGGCACCATCTTGTTTGCTATCTATGCATCATTGCCTCCTCTGTAAAAATAAATCCAATGTTCCAAAAAAAAGATGGGCTAGATCTAAAATTAAACCGCATGTTGACATCCACTTCCTACATCATCCAATAGGCCTGAAAGATTATGGCAGCTCAGTTCCATCCGCCACTTTGTACTGTATGCTGGTCACGGGTAACAATCAGTCCCCTTCCACGTTTCCAGCATAACACACAGTGTTGCTCATGCTTCCTTCATAGGTCAAATTTCTGATGCCAGAATGGCACTGGTGGGACAGTCAAATGATAGGCAAGTTCTAGGTGTGCCAAGGTTACCACTCACTTGAAGCTGTGAATTGAAACAAAAAACCCCCACTTCTGTCTAGTGCCAGCTAAGGATGCCAAAATCTCTGACCTTTCGCCAAATAAAATAAAATAAAATAAAAAATTCACTAGGCTTCCTAAACAGCAGGAGATTGGATGAGCGGTCTGAGCTAAAGTCCACAGACTCCCATTGAATCCAAATGGGCTCTAGACATTCTTGAAGGAGAGAGTATCATCCTAGACAAAAAAATGTCCCCCTCCCACAAAAAAAATGTCTGTCTTTGAAAAAAAAATCATGAAAAAGTATTACAATGATTTAAACAAAGTTGTTTGCACTGGAATGACAACATTTTTAGTTAATACACTATAGAAATATTACTGACATGGTTATCAACGTTTTTGTTTACCAGAAGCCTGGTGTTTTCCAACTGCCAGGACCTGGAACTGGAGGACAGTAGATGGATCACTCGATAAATTACCCCGTTCTGTTCATTCCCATTGAAGCATCTAGCACTGGCCACTGTCAGAAGACAGGACACTGGGCAGATGGACCATTGATCTGACCTAGTACAGCCATTCTTATGTTCACAGCGACTGATTCACTGTATGGTCTTGGGCAAATCAGTAAGTGTCTCTGTGCCTCACTTAACTGATTTGTAAAATGAAGAAAACAACCTACCCTAAGGGGTGTGGTTAATATCATAACAAGTACTAGTTAGTACTACAAAATTAGTATTAATACTAAATATTTTTATAGAGCTTTGAAAATATAAAGTGCTGGGTATTAAAAAAAGTCTAGTTAGCAAACTAATGTAGCTGTTCTACCTAGAAGCAGTTTTGATACCACATCTTCCCCTTGCATCCAAACAGTTCTCCATATAGCCGGGTTTCAGCCTTGCAAACTCAATTCCAAATCCAGGGGTAACTATTTTATCTGAGCCACCAAAATTCAGAGGTGGGACAAGCAAAAGAAAAGATCTGTTTTGGGCCCATTTTAGCTCATTTGTTTCTAAGGCTGCGGCTCCACTGGGGCTGGAAGGGATAGCTTCCAGCCCAGGTAGACATACTTGGGCTAGCCCTGACTGAGTTAGTGCTCTAAAAATAGCAGCGTGCTTGGTTCAGGCCCATCTCTCTTCTGCCAGCTGGAGCAATGGAAGATTAAACAACATTTAACGAGCAGAATTGTTTTTTGATTTGATTTTAATCCACTCACCTGCTTTTCGAGAAGGGGAAGACTTATGGACCATATGCAGGCTGGCCTAGTGGTCAGAGCAGGCCTCCTGTCTGGTGGATAGAGCAGGCATCCAGGTTGGGGAACAAAGCCAAAGATCAGCCTCAGAGTCAACTGCTCATTATGAGAGCCAGGGGTCAAACCAGAGTCAGGAATCAAACCTGAGGGTCAGCGCTAGGGTCAGCTAGCGAATGCCAAAGTTAAGGGTCAAGCCATAGTCAGAGCCAGGCCCGGTAAATGGTGGTTGGAAGTGAGGTGCAAGGGCAGGAACCATAGAGTATGTGCACAGCAGGAACAGGGTTGGGTGCAGCCACAAGAAATCACCTCACTACTCAGACAAGTTCCTGGCCCTCCTTGTGGCTTAAATAGTGTGGTTGGACCAATCAGTAAAGCCAGGCCATCCTCCAATCAGAGTTTCTGTGTTTGGGGGCTTTGTCTTAGACTCTAGTTCTACTGGCTTCTCAGCAGAGTAGGAGGCCCTAGATGTAGGGTGGAAGCTGGGCTGTAACACCTACCTAGGTACTCCTAGACCTGGGTTCAAGACCACACACACCAAGGACTAATGAAACTACTAGAGCATAAAAGTTTAAACAGAGCAAAATGATAAAGGTCAACAGTGGCTGTTGAATTTGGGTGCTTGAGGTTTTGTGTGCCTAATTTGACACACCTGGGTCTAGATACTCAGCTGATGTACATCATTGACTTGAAAGGAGCTTTGCACCCAATGAGAATCTGGCCTCTGATGTTTCATGATCAGGCTCTCAGACTTGGTGCTTGCACAAAGACACACTTCTTGCCTTGAAGAGTGTAACATCTAACTGAAGACAAGATGCAATGAGCGACAGTAGCAAACAAGAGGGAAGACAGAATAAGGATATCAGCAATAAAATCAGATGGCTACAAAGGCTGGTAATAAAAATGTACCCTTTTTAAAAATCAATGAGAAAAAAAAAGGTTAAATTTAATTCCCCTGTCCACCTAAAAACCCACATGGAGCATCATGCTGTGCTAAACCCTCAAAAATATCCCCACCCTTCTGCCAAACTTTCTGCCTTACTCTTCAGGACAGATCCATTCAGGGCTTTCAGTTACATGTGCAATAAAAATGTAGCCCGGTGGAAGTCTAGAAATTCCACGCTGGTATATTATTTTCACATTCAAAGAGCCCCAACTACAGACAAAGGGCACCCATCCAAACCAATGAGATGCCACCTGCCAGGCTGAGCAACAGAGAGGGGATAACACCAAAGACCCAATTACTCCCCTTCCGCTGCACTAAATTGCCCAAAACCATGCTACAGAGCTGTTGTCCTAGCTCTAAGGAGGCCTAAAGGACTAGTGGTGCTAGTCATACCCGTGTGATGGTCGTGAAACTAGCCTGCCACACCAGCTGCAACAAAGCGTAGAAACATCTGTCAGCAAAGCTGCACATGAGGGCAATCTGTGAATGTAACAGACCGGGTCCAAGGACTGAGTCTATGATGAGAGTGGACATAATATTGTCACTACAGCCAATCAATGAGTGTTCCCATCTTGCTGCAAAAGAATTGTCAGGGCTTCCCCCAATGTGTCTGGCTGCCTGCTGAAACATCTGTGTGCCAGACACAGCCAGCTCTATATGTATCATTAGTCTTCCATTGGCATTATGCGTTGATGTCAGTTTCTTTCTATAACTCGAGTAGGCTTAGAAATTACATCAGAGCGAGAAAGTCCGCAACCCAAAGGGCATTATGGATGCTGCATTTTGCACTTCCATAGGACCATATGGGTGCAATTTTAGGGCTTGATACAGCCACCCAGAAGGTTACATCGTGTGAGGGTTGCTTAGCGCATATGTGAAATAGGAGTGGCTGTTTATGGATGTACCAAAACCACTTTAGGCCAGGAAGTTCCAATAGTGCCTATTGCTATATCCCTCGGTCCACGTGAGCATCACTTCATTGATGGACTGATTGATTTTAAGTGACGTTTTGGTGTCCAGAATTTCTGAAAACCAGGCTTTACAGCTGCCACTGTCTTGGGGTTCAAAACGCCATTTAAACCAAATCTGATTCTTTTGGACTAGAAGGATCAGAAATCTGGGTTTCAGTCCAACCTCCAAAGCTTTTGACTGAATCCAGTGATCTCACAACTGCTACTTGGCTGTGGGACAGATGGACGTTCCTGGACAGTAAGAAGCAGTTTCTTGGCAGAGGAGCCAGCCATTCATGTAGACTTTTTTATTTATTTGTGTATGATTTACAACCCAATAGACACATCTGTCATGATGCCAGTTTGCAACAGCACTGCACCCACCCACCCACCCACCAAGACCCCAGGCACAACTCAGACAAGAGTCCACACAAGCGTTGGTCAGCATAACTTCAGCCAAGGCCGGAAGTCAACTGGGGACAGGTGGAAGCAGTGCAAAGTGGCCACAACGTCCCCATCCACCAGTGAAGCTAGCACTGCCCAAAACATGGACAGTGCTGGCAGGGCAGGAGGCATAGCAAAGACAGCTGGGCGTGGTCCGAATCCTCCCAGAACCTAGGAAGGAAGAATGAAAACTGCTTGCTCTCAGTGGATCATCCAAGGAAGGGGCCAGTGGCACCAACAACACGAGACCTCCCTTCAGGTATGTCTGCCAGGCGGTGTGGTAGGTAGGCAGTGCAAAGTACACCTTCCTAGGCCGGCGAGAGTGAATCCATCTCTGCATGATTAGATAGATAGATAGATAGACAGATGAACAGAGATAGGCAAATAGATAGATATAGACAGACAGATAGATAAAGGGATGTATAGGGAGATAAAGAGATGGGGTGTATATGGGAACTTTGAGGAGGAGAGAGAGAGAGAGATGTAAGGAGGATAGATAGATATAGACAGATAGCTGGAGGAGTGCATATGGGGCTAGCTAGAGAGAGAACTAGATACAAACTCTGTGTGTGTGTGTGTGTGTGTGTGTGTGTGTGTGTGTGTGTGTGTGT